>NC_091767.1:52363349-52667381 GCF_029378745.1 Bos indicus | reverse complement strand
TAACAAGACTATGGGAAAGAATTTGTCTTTCTCCTTTTAAGTGACACCATTAGATCTTTTTACATTTTTTTCATGAGACCTTCTGAAATCAACATTTTCTGTCTATGACTTCTGGTTGAGAAGTTAGTACATTGGGTCTTACACCCATGTAAATGTTGAAAATGAAAAACGGGCAAAGGAATAATCCGTCCACTCTCTCTCAAGGCTGGTTAATGATCTGTTTGGGCTTTCAGAAGAATCAGGCTCTTTGAGCTCATACTGCCTCCTCTCTAGGTCTTGCTGTTTGAATGGGCTCTATCCCAGTTCTAAACATTTGCCCTTTCTCCAAGGTAAATTGATACTCTGTAAACTACAGTGTTCCCTTGTTTATTTACTGTTTTCTGGTTTTGCCCTGAACCAAACCTGGAAGACCAAACTTGGCACTGACTCTGTTCATTTATTTTTGTAATTATATTTTATCACTTGGTGTGTTATATTTGGTGACCTGGTGGTGATAATTAAGTGTCATTTAATGTCCTTTAAATTGGCACTTCATTCAGGCCTTAGTCTCTCTCTTTTTTTTTTTTTAGTTATTTTGGTGTCTCCCCCACCTCCATTCCACTTCTGCCCCAGCCACCTCTGCACTTCTGGCCAGCCCGTCCCAGAGTAGACTTCCAATAAGTGCTGGCAGATAGACAAATATATTTTCTTTAGTCCATCCAGTTTCCATTTGCAATAGACATGGCAAGTTTTATTATCCCAATTTCATAGACAAAAAAATTGATTCAATAAGAGAGCTGTTTAATGTCATCCAGAAATGAGAAAATGGTAAAGTTAAGACTTGAACTTAAGTCTTCTTGTCAAATGAGACAGAGAGTAACCTTTTTCTATAGATTCAATTTCTATAGATTGATGTATTTATTCCTATTCTCCTGTTGTCCCATGGAAAGTTTCAAGTTCAAGAGCCAAAGTTTCCAAAGGGAGAGTTTGAGGATAACTGAGTCAGAACTCACCTCTGACTTTTCACACCGTCATGTGACCAGTTACTGGGCTTTTTTCACACTTGAGCACTTACTTCCTGCCTCAGCAAATCCATCATGGCTACTGCCATGTCAGTGAGCTGCTTCTCATCTGTGAGGTGTGGCACCAACTCCAGTGGCTGGAGGCCAGAGGGAGGTGAGAGAATCAGACCCTTTGGTATAAATATCTATATCTGTACATATATATATATATATATTTAATATTCTATTCATTTGGCTGCACTGGGTCTTAGTTGTGGAACACAGGATCTTTAGTTGTGGCATGCTAATAACTCTTAGTAGCTGGCATGTAGGATCTAATTCCCTGACCAGGGATCGAACTTGGGCCCCCTGCATTAGGGGCGAGGAGTCTTAGCCACTGGACCACCAGGTAAGTCCCAGATGTGGTATTTTGTGGTGAGGAATTTTATAGTGAGAGAAAACCACGGGCACTAAGATGAGGTGATACAACCCAGCTGTCTCGTGGGAGAAACACCCACAGAGGAGCCCTTTTGTGCTGTGTTGGCTTCTAACTTGAGGAGAAATCCAAGGATCCAAGGTACTTCTCTGGCTGAAATGGGCAAAAGGTCAAACCTGAGGTCAGAAAAAAAGACCTCCTCCATGATAATTGATGGCTTTGAGGAAGACAAGAAGTCATGTCTTTTGAAAGCAAAATGTACTAGTGTATCAGGGACTCAGCAGGAAAGAGATGACACATTCGAATAAAGATAATTGAAGAAATATTTAATAAAGGGAGTATTTACAAAGACAGTGGCAACTTCTGAGGAACTCACAAGGAATCGTGGGGTAACCCAGCTGTTGTTATTCCTAGGCCTCAGGAGTGAGGGGAAGCGGTGAGTCCCAGACCCAGAATGAGAACTTTGGGTAGAAAGGGCCATTCAACAAGGAGCAGGGCATGGTCAGCCTGAGGCATTCTGGAAGAAGGAGGCCTCCTTCCTTCCTCCTCTGATCTCCCTCCAGTGGCCCTCATGGATCAAAACCAAGTGGAATTTAGAGAGTGAAGGGAGGGAGCCTTCCAGGGAGAAAAGCAAGGTAGAACACGTTGGAAAGTGGACCTGAAGAAGCAAAGAGAAGCTAGGCAGCATAACTGGCTTAATTGGAGAGTGATGGAAGCTTAGGTTCTGAAAAGTGGGCTGAGTTATATATACATACAGGATCAGTTTGGTATGCCTCCAGTGCATTGGAGGATTTGTTTTCAAGATACTTATGAGAGTTCCTTTAAGACAAAGGCTGTCAAAAAGTCACTCTAGGATTAGGTCACCCTTTGTAGAAATCCAGGCTATACCAATGGAGGAAATTAAAATATTTTCCCTTCATTTTAACTGTTGGCTAAAGGATGTGGCTTTTTAAAACTGTTGACATAAGAGAGTTTGGTTCTAGGTAATGGCTGGGAGGTTTTTGTTTTTGTTTTTTTTAGTTTATTTTATTGAAATATAGTTGATTGATAGGGTTGATTTACAGTGTTAACTACTGTATAGTAGAGTGATTCAGTTATACATATATATATACATTCTTTTTTATATTTTCTATTATGGTTTATCATGGGATATAGAATACAGTTCCCTGTGTTACAGTAGGCCCTTCTTGTTTATCCATTCTATATATAAGAGTTTGCATCTGCTAATCCCAAACTCCCAATCCATCCCTCCTACACCCTCTCTCCCCCTTGGCAACGATCGGTCTGTTCTCTATATTCATGAGTCTGTTTCTGTTTCATAGATAGGCTCGTTTGTGTCAAATTTAAACTGTACATATACGTGGTAATATGTCATATTTGTCTTTCTCTTTCTGACTTCACTTAATACGATAGTCTCTAGGTCCATCCATGCTGCTGTAAGTGGCATTATTTCATTGTTTTTTCATGGCTGAGTAGTACTCCATTATATGTATGTATCACATCTTTATCCATCCGTCGATGGACATTTAGATTGTTTCCGTGTCTTGGCTACTGTGAATAGTACTGCTATTAACATAGAGGTGCATGTATCTTTGCAAGTTATAGTTTTGTCCAGATGTATGCCCAGGAGTAGGATTGCTGGATCATATGGCAACCCTATTTTTGTTTTTTTGAGGAAGCTTTGCACTGTTTTCCATGATGACTGTACCAGTTCACACTCCCACCAATAGTGTAGGAGGGTTCCCTTTCCCCTACATCCTCTCTAGAGTTTGGTATTCGAAGACTTTTTAATGATGGCCATTTTGACTGGTGTGAGGTGGCACTTCATTGCAGTGTTGATTTCCATCTCTCTAGTAATTAGCAGGAGAAGGCAATGGCACCCCACTCCAGTACTCTTGCCTGGAAAATCCCATGGACGGAGGAACCTGGTAGGTTGCAGTCCATGGGGTCGCTGAGAGTCAGGCACGACTGAGCGACTTCACTTTCACTTTTCATGCATTGGAGAAGGAAATGGCAACCCACTCCAGTATTCTTGCCTGGCGAATCCCAGGGACAGAGGAGCCTGGTGGGCTGCCGTCTGTGGGGTCGCACAGAGTCGGACATGACTGAAGCGACTTAGAAGCAGCAGCAGCAGTAATTAGCAATGATGAGCATCTTTTCATGTGCCTATTGACCATCTGTATGTCTTCTTTGCAGAAAGGTCTATTTAGGTCTTTTGCTCATTTTTAGATTGATTTGTTTATTTTATTTTCTTTTTTTGAGCTGTATGAACTGTTTGTACATTTTGGAAATTAAGCCCTTCTTGGGAACACCATTGGCAAATATTTTCTTTCAGTCCATAGGTTGTCTTTCATTTTGTTCATGGTTTCTATTGCTGTGAAAAAGCTTATAAGGTTACATTCCTTTTGTTTATTTTGCTTTCATTTCCATTGCCATGGGAGACAGATCTAAGAAAACATTGGTATGATTTATGTCAGAGAATGTTTTGCTTGTGTTCTCTTCTAGGAGTTTTATGGTGTCGTGTTTTATATTTAAGACTTTAGGCCACTTTGAGTTTATTTTTACATGATGTGAGGGTGTGTTTTAACTTCACCGATTTACATGTGGCTGTTCAGCTTCCAGGGAGTAAAATTTTTAATTCACTTAAACTATTTGAAATGTTGATCAACTGAGAATTAGAATTTATGTTAGACTGAGTGAAAAATACGTCATGCATATGTTCCTTTATGTGTTCCAAACCGTACCCTGGATTAAGCCCAGCCAGCTGAGAACTATGTACCTTATCGTATTTCAGAGGATCACACACAGTTTCTTTATCCTGTTTTTTTTTTTTTAATTGGAATATAATTGCTTTACAATGCTGTGATACTTCCTGCTGTACAACAAAGTGAATCAGCTATATGTATACATACATCCCCTCTCTCAGACCTCCCTCTCACCTACCCCCACCCCCACCATCCATCTAGGTCATCACAGAGCACTGAGCAGAGCTCCCTGTGCTTTATAGCAAGTTCCTACTGGCTATCTGTCTTACACATAGTAGTGTATTTATGTCAAACCTAACCTTCCAGTGGTCCCACCCTCCACTTCCCCCCTGTATCTATATGTTCATTCATTCGTTCTCTATGTATCTCTATTCCTGCTCTGGAACTAGGTTCATCTGTACCATTTTTTATAGACTCCACATGTGTTCATTAATAAGTCTCCCAGTTACTGCTTACATCTCTGATCACCAAGACCACTCCCTCCATCAGCCCTCAGTCCTTCACATCACACTCTTCCAGTTTGGTGACTTCGTGCCAGCCCTATTCTCAATCTAGAACTCTCCTAACATGGCTGGCTTATTCTCGTCATTTGTGGTTCTCCAGAGAAACCTCCTATAACTGCTCCATCTAGAGTAGTAATAACTGTATACAACCAAGTTATTCTAGTTCTCAGTCAGGGGCACTTTTGCCCCTCGCACCTAGGGGACATCTAGCAATATCTGGAGACATTTTTGATTGCTACAACTGGGGCCAGTACTACTGTCATCTAATGAGTAGAGGTCACACATGCTGCTAACTTCCTACAGTGGACAAGAGAGCCCCCCACAACAAGAGTTATCCAACCCCAAGGGCCAGCAGTGCCCGGGTTGAGAGCCATGCTCTATCCCACCGCCTTGCTCTGTTTTCTTCCTACCACTGTTCCTTCTCTGGAAAGGTCTTCTGTTTAGCTAATTGATTTTGTTGTGTCTGTCCCCACCTTGAGAATGGACCCTCTAGAAAAGCACACATTTGATTTGCTTGTTCATTACTATACCCCTGGTGCTTAGAACAGCACTTGCCACATATTTAGGGGCCCCATAAATACACCCAATGAAGGAATGGAAAAGAAAGTCAAGTCTGTCCAACATAATTTGCTTTTAATGAAGAAGATAATTACTAGTGTTTGCTGCTTCCCTTTCCAAAGGAGACATGCTCAATTTAGTTTGGCAGTGACGTACGTAGTTCAGGTTGCCGTAACAAATTACCATAGATTGACTGGGTGGCTTATAAACAACGCAAATTTCTTTCTCAAAGTCCTAGAGGCTGGAAATTCAAAGTCAGAATGCCAGCGTAGTTGTGTTCTGGTGAGAGCCCTCTTCCAGGTTTCGTACTTCCAACTTCTCATTGAATCCTCATGTAGTAGAAAGAGAGAGCGAGCTCCTACTCATGTCACTCTCATGACCTCACCTAATCCTAATTCCTTTCCGAAGGTCCCATCTCCTAAAAGCATCATACAGGGCAAGGTTTAGGATTTCAACTGAAGAATTCTAGGAGGACATATTCAGTTCATAATAGGAATATGCATCTTTTCTAATGTTGCAAAAATCCGTCTTTCTTTTGAGACCATAGTTACCTATTTTTGATATTCTCATACTTTTTATTATAGTTCTTCCAAGATTCTTACAGCTTTTCTGTTTGCTTAGAGTCCTGTTACCCATTTCACTCAGCCTCATGGAGAAAAACAGGTGTGCCTGTTGAGTTTTTGTTTTTGTTTCTGCTTTTGTTACCCATTGCCTATACCAGTTTAAATCTCCAGGGGGGAAATTAGCCTATTTACTTAGTCATCTGTTACATCAACTCAAGTAGTACTTGGCAATATATCATCTTCAAAGACCTTTCATATTATTGCTTTTTCCAACTTCAATTCATTACATAATAATTTGAAAGTGTTAGGCTCTCAAGGAATAACTAACAGTCCCCAGGATTGACATCTACTATGTCCTTTTCATCTATATAATAATCAGGAAGCTACTTATTACATTTAAGCAGCAATTCTTTTTTTAAAAAATAATTGTAACTGCTCCAGTGAAATGAACAAGACAGTATATATTCTCAGATGCCCAGCTGTCACTGAGCTAGGGCTGTTTTGCCTTGACACAGTCTGAGAGAAGATCCTGCAAGACAAGAGGAAACACTGTTGTTTGTAACAGATGTCCGGTACTTCCCCATTTAATGAAGTGCTACTTAATGTTTTAAAGGTATCTATGATGGACCTGATAACAATAACTTAATCATTTTCCATGTCAACTGTTGACTTTTTTAAAATTTATTTTTAATTGGAGAATAATTGCTTTACAATGTTGTGTTGTTTTCTGCGGTACAACAGCATGAATCAGCTATATGTATATATATAGCTCTTGAGACTCCCTCTTGAGACTCCCTCGTACTCCCCTATCCACCCCTTCAGGTTGTCACACAGCACCCAGCTAGCTCTGTGTGCTATACAGCAGCTCCCACTACTATCTAGCTACACATGGCAGCGTATATTGTTAGATATTGAGGACAGGTTCACTTACAGTGTCTGTTCTACAACATGTAGCTCCTCTTTCTGCAGCTCCGACCACTACATTTTTCCACCTGAGGAGGGACCCCCTAATGAGCCAGCACTTCACAAAGCAGAGACCCCATTTTTAGGCTTCACCCTGGATACCCAGGGTACAGCCGATTCTGGAGCCATCTCTTCTCTGGTGACTTCTGGCTCAGCTTGACTTTGGAAACTGCACTGGGTTTTTGCTGAACCCTGCAAAGTCATGACCCCCTAGGGGCCCCACCTCCAATTCTCCATAACTAAACAATAGAAAGCATATGAGAAATTATTTTCATAACTGCTCATCACTTGGGAGAATTTTTGTAGGCTTTTAGTTTAAGTAGAGGTATAAAAATTCACTTCTTCCTCTTCTGCCTTCCCTACTGCCCTCTTACCGCCCCCAGCAGCTGTGGGAAAGACATGAAATGTCCTTCATTTTTAAGACTAGGAGCTAACATTTCTTAAATATTTACTATGGCCAGGTCTTCCATTGAGTAATTCACTTTCCTCTTTTACTGGAGTTAGCTCAATTGGAGAGGACCCCAAACTGCCCTATTCTACCATAGCACCCTCCCCAACTCACCTACCCACTATCTCCCACAAGAAACAAAAAGATGATGTAACATGGGACTTCTGACAACCTAGTTCTGAAGGTGGTGCCTGTAGTTACTTTGCACATTGATATGTTGCCTGATTGTGATCAGGAGTCTTTGTTTGATTTGTCTGACAATATATGTTTCCTTTGAAGATGATACTAATGAATGTATGCTTTTCATTCATATTTGACATAACTCCATCAAATATTTCTGTTGGCATTTTTAGAATTAATAAATTATTAGTAGCTAATAAATTCTTTTAACCCAGGCTCTCTAAAATCTCTACCTGGATTATCTTGCTTTAAAGTAACAGTACTGTTATTATCCATTTGTGAGTCAGCAGTCTGTAGTTTAGTAACTACTGGTCCAAAGTTGCTAATAAGTAGTGGAAATTAGATTTCAAACTCAGGACCTCTGACTCCAGGGTCTAAGTGCTTACTGGTCACGTGCCTTTGTTTCTCAATAACCAAAGCTGTATTGATCTTGGGCAAACATCCTAACTTTCTCTAGAACCTCTAGTTGGATTTCTTTATGTATCTCACTATGCCTCCATAGTCCATTTTTATTATGGTTTTGACCACTGTCTGTGAAATGAAAATAACGACACTATTATCTTACTGTATGTGCTGTGTAGCCGAAGGATTTTTTTTTTCTTTCTTTTTTTAAGAGGTTTCGGGGGAACTGTATTGCTTCCAGTCTGTGCTCTGAGCCCATTCACATTCAGTCTTATTTAGGAACAGGAGTGACAACAGTATTTCTGAGCAGACACAAAAATCAAGAGAGGGGCATTTCTGACTCCATACCCTGACTGATGTAGTCTATATTCCCAAATGAAACTCATCACAGCCCCAGCTCCTTCCCCTCACAGAAGCAGGCAGCGGTGGTGAGGGCTCACTGGGAGATCTGGCAGACCGGTGATCCTCCGTATTTAGATGTGCCCATGGTCACGTGACCAGAAAATGGAGGCGACTCTGTATTCCCAGTTAACTGCTCCAGACAGGGGATGCTGAGGAGCCTTAACCGAGCATCCTTCTCACTCTGCAGCCTCCTCTGTCCTCAGAAGGTAGGTGTGGGTCCTGGTGCGGCTTTAGGAGGGTCGTTGAAGGAGGTCGGGTTGCAATGGAGAGTGATACGCTCACAGACTGGGCTATTGCAGCTTGGAAGTTGGAGGGGCAAGAAGGGAGGGAGTGACAGGATGCAGAGCTCTGCCCAGTCCCTTGCAAGTGACAGCTGGCAGCTGCGTTTCATTCCATATCAACTCATACTGGAAGGGCTTATGGTCCTGCATGCTATCTCCTACCCCTCCCTTGACAATCAGGTAATTAGGTAAATAGACTCTGCACAGCTATAAAGATTTTTTATTCGTGTCTGTGATGAAAATGGAGATAGAAAATCAAAAGAAATGACAGTTTGGAAACTGTTTAGGACTCTAACCTAATGGGTATTGAAATGTTATTTGGATTATTTGACAAGCAGAGTGGCCCTGATATGATGGCATTTTAATTTTTTATGTAATTACTAATAGTTATTGAAGCTAGTAACATGCACTTCTTTTTATTTCTGATAGATCTTGTAACCTTTAAATCTTACCCAAGTTCTAAGCTGCAGAAATAGGTCATCTTTAAAAATGGGCTTATGTTGTTCTCTATTGCTTTTTTTCAAAATCAAGACAGAAAATGATACTTAGAGAATATCAGTATTTCACTGAAAAGCTAAGTTATGTTAGAAACTAAAAAAAGTTATCCCCTGGTTAATTTCAAACAAGAAATGCATAGGTTATGAATTTCCTATGTGGAAACGAAAAACCAAACTCCCATCTAAAAGGAGTGGTTTAAAGTGTGATTCTGCCTGAGATCAGAATACTGGTCATAGTGACTTAAAGGGTGGAGGACATGATTTCTATAAACTGCCACCCCGCCATACCTCGCTTCTTTCATAGGAGCTGTTAATGTTGTGTGGATCTTATGTAAATTGCTATTTGGGCACAGCTTCTGGGCTCATTTCCCGCCAGATGGTCCCCCCCACCCCGACCCCCTCCTAGAGAGAAAAATAGAAGGCATCACTGAATGAGTCCATTTCAAAATGTTCATTTGAGAGTTTTCTTAAAATCATGATTGATCACATTCACACATTGTAAAAACTGGAATCATTAGATTAAACTTCCTTGTAATAAAAAAAACATGACCCATGATCTTTCTCTTAATTTAAAGAGACAGGTTATCTGGCAGGCAGAAAGTGCCTTTCTGGAAGTGTCTGTATCAGTAAATTACACTTATGCGGGCCAGTAGAAGCTCTGTAGTTAAAAGCAGCTTGGACTTCACTCTGCAACTCAAAGACAAATAAATAATCTGAGGCTGTTGGCTGTTGTTATTCACAATCAGCAACACTTGAAACATCCTCAGGAGATTTCTTTGTAATGCAAAGTTACCCTTTGCATCCTAAATAAGATCTGAAGCTTTGTAGGTGCTTAAGGGTAATGAGCCAGTTTCTCCTTCCTATTAACAAGAAGTCAAATTAACTTTTTCCCAATGGTTAGGGCTCTCTCTGGTACTTTCCAGTGAATTTCCATTTGGATTTTCATTCTTTAATATTTTTGTACTCAGGGAAGGATTTATCTCATATTAAGTAAAGGATCACAGTACTTTTTTTGACCTTTAGACTTCATATTTTCTAGCTAGCTAGAAGACAGTGGAGGGTTTGTACATAAGTTCAGGTACTCAATATAGGTTATGACAAGAAAGCTTGAGTTCACCTATAGCAAATAAAAGCTTGTTTTTTCTTATTACCTAGCCTGGAATTGCTTTGCCTTGCCAAGATTTTGCAGACAGAGGCTTTACTCGAATCAACTTCCTGCTAGAGCGGTATTTGAATTTGGGATGGGTTCTCAATTCCTCACCCAGTCTAGTCAGTAGGGTAGCTGGGGGAGAGGGGAAGGGATAAGAGGGGGCAGACGGAAAAGTAGTGAAGGATAGACTCTGTGCCTGGTATCCTGCCTGCATCAGAATTAACAAACAATATTTGGTTGCAGCTTTGTTTCTGGATTAACAATGGCAGGAATCATAGGGTATGGTAGATAGGTATACAAACATAGCAGGAGAAGAGGCAGGAGTGGAGTCCCCTGTCTGAACATGATGATCATGTGAGGGCTCAGTTAAGCCAATTTGCCTGTGGTTTTGATGCGTGATTCTCCATATTATTCTTCCCTCCTGAGTTTCGATTGCTAAGATAATATGAGCTGAAAAAAATCATAGAATTCATTTTTTACTCACTTCCTCACTTTATAAGCAAGCAAGTGAGCTCTAGTTGGAGTGAGGGACTGGCTCAAGATCACAGTCAGTGACTGTGCCAGGATCAGAACTCAGGTCGCCTAGCTCTTTTAAATATTCTATTTATTTGGCTGCGCTGGCTGTGGCACTCAGGATCTTTAGTTGCAGCATGCGAAGTCCCAGTTGTGACATGCTGGATCTAGTTCCCTGACCTGGGATGGATCCCGGGCCCCCTGGATTGGGGGCGTGGAGTCTTAGCTACTGGACCACCAGGGAAGTTCCCCAGGGGGGCCGGCTCTTGATCTAGTGCATTTCCTTTCATCCCAGGGCCTTTGAGAAGCCCTTAGTTAAATCTGAGTTTACCTGGTAGCTCAGATGGTGAAGAATCTGCCTGCAGTGTAGGAGACCGGTGTTCAATCCCTGGGTTAGGAATATCCCTTAGAGAAGGAAATGGCAACCCACTCCAGTATTCTTGCCTGGAGAATCCCATGGACAGAGAAGTCTGGCGGGCTACAGTCCATGGGGTGGCAAAGAGTCGGACACAACTAAGTGACTAACACTTTGCTAAAGCTCGTCCTTGTATTTACATTTCTCAGAATTAAAAAACAAAACAAAAACAAAAAAATTCTACTGCTCTTCTATTTTAAGGGTAAGGTGGCATTTCTTAATTCCTTTACAACCCTTAGAAATTTGGGAGAAAGGAGACTGAACTCTCTTCTCAGAGCTTGTGCATTTATTATGAACAAGATGCTATCTACCCCTAAAGACTCCATGTGATGCAAAAGCAAAACTAATGGCTCTCAAAGGGTAGTGAATGAATGAGAGCTAAGTCACTTCAGTCATGTCCAACTCTGTGTGACCCCATGGCCTGTAGCCCACCTTAAAGTCAATTCCCTAACAGGTGGAACTGAGGGGCCCTGGGCCCTCAAATGAGGGAGAGCCTCACTCCTTCTCTTTGGTTGTGGAGGAACAGATACAGGATTCATGGTGGCTTAGTTGGGGGAAGAAGCATTTCAGCAGAAGGGAATATAAACCATGACAGTTTATATAAATCAAGACAGTTCTTGAGAACTGTCTATAAGACTTGGGAGCCTAGAAGCTCATGTCATCCGAAAGGTAGAACATTTGGAGATGCTAATGGTGGGTTAATCTAAATGGTGGAAAGTCCTGAGGGTCAAAGAAATTTGCATCAAATTGGGAAGCCAGTGCTTTTTTTCTTTTTGAGTAGGGAGTTGTGATTGGCAATAGACTGGCAGTGGTGTGGAAGAGATGGGAGGCAAGATGGGAAGTTGGTAGTCCATGTGAAATAGAATGGACTGAAACTGTCTAGGATGGAAAGAAGAGAGGCAATTATAGAGCTGCAGACATGGAAGAAAGGCATAGTACTTGAAAATGGAGGAAGATATGAACCTTCTGGTGAGGTGCCTCATGAAGAACCAGCATACCCTGTGATAGGTTATCACGTCATTCCTCATGATTGAGAATCTGCAGCCTTGCTGCCCTCAGTACAAGTTAATAAAAGTGAGCTGAAGAAAGCGTGAGGCTCTCTCATCTGAACAGTATAGAGTCAACTCTGGCAGAAGCACTTTCAGAAAGCTAAATCTACATCTGATTAGTCAGCCTTAGGTCATGGTCCCAATATTGGGCCGTGGTTTCTATGACAACACTTCCATTGTTAGCAAGAGCAAGCTTCTATCTAGATCTACAGAGGTGGACCGGTTGGAGTGGGATGTAAGGAAGCTGGTGCCTTTTTCTTCCAGTTGTCCCCTTCCTTCATGGGCAGTGGCAGTTTGAAGACAGGGATCAGGCCAAATGGTGCCCCTCACAAGCTCCAAGTAGATTCTGACTCCTAGAGTAGAACAGAATAAGTCTTGATAGTGGGCATGGGGGTTGGGGACAAAGAAGGGAGGAAAGAAACAGGAGAGCTCAAATGTCACCTATCACCATTCCATCTCCAGCCTATCCACAAGATCCAGTCCCAATATCTCTTGTGTGGAGACTTCTAGGTTCATCTACTCGGCCCACATGTGGAGGAACTACTCCTGTCTCTGAAATTCCATGATTATTGCGCATGGATTTTACCCTACTGTTTTGTGTGAACTTGCATGTCTTTTCCTTCTTAGTCTCCTAGCTTTTAAATTCTTAGACACACAGAGAATGTGTGTCTGAATCATTCTCTTTGTAATATACCCTCCTCCAGACTAACACTTTCCACGTGGTTCTAGAACTGAAACATTTGTTAAATTCCTACCCCGAAAGAATAATAGCCTGAGAAACAAACAGTGAGGACCAGAGAAGCTATTGTACATCCATCAGGGCTTATGGGAAACTGGTTTGGAAGCCCTACGTGGATAATCAGATTTGGTTAGGGGTAGTCATGCCTTGAGACAGAGATCTTTCCAAGTCCCTCCAATCCAAAAATTCAGAACTGAACATAGGCTTCCTATATGGTGGCCTGTAAAACAGGTTTTAGTGTTGTCCAAATCTAATATGGAAACCCCATTCATAAAGCTACCATTGCCCATGAAGCAAGAGAAGAATACAAATTTTGCCACTTAAGCAGTTACATTTTTCTATGTTCAACTTCCAAAAATACCCAGGAAAGGTTGATGAAGTTGAAAGTTTGTAAATAGCTCTTTCTAAAATAGGAGTAACACCTGTGATCTCAGGAGAGCAGCTGTGCACAAGATCTGCTAGGAGGGCAGGTAAAATGGAGATGAGAGGAGAGATAGAGAGATTATTGAGTATGGAAATGTCAGTATCGATAACTGAAAGAAGGATAGCTTGGCATGGAGTAAAGCCCCACTCCTGGGCTGAGCGAGGGGAAGTTTTCTTTGTTGATTAGAGTAAGTTCAGGGGTGATCAAAGGCCTTGATATAAGGCCTGAGACTGAATTTCCCAGGAGAAGCCTCTAATCAAAATTTTCATGCACTTAACAGTTCATAGACTCGAGGCTTGCTTTTGACTTGCTTGGTCATAAGTGGCTGGTCTTAAGCTGTTAAATAAGTTAGTGCTGGGAAATAAAATTATCAGCAGGGACTTGGTTATTAGAAACTGTGAGTCATATACCAGACAGAGTCTTGGAATCCTGTATACTGCTATAAATCTGTGAACAACAATTATTTAAAAACATAAGCACATTTTTTCCTCTAAATGGGTATCTATATATATACAATGAAGACATACCCATGTTAAAAAAAAAAAAAATAGCTAAAAGAATCAGCTCTCCCCTTGACATTGGCATAGCTATATGATTACTAAATATATCCCTCAGGAGAGTAGGAAATTAATCAAGTCTCATAAATTAGCTTCACAGAATGTGATTATACTGTACAGTGGGACATGTGTAAGTAAAGGTGAAGGCTTTTTTCTCTCAGCCATGAGGGACCTCACGTGGGCTTCTCTTCTCACCTCTAGATCTGTCAGATAGCAGTAGAAGGGCTTTCTAGTTACAGGAAGGACAGAAGGACTGATACACCCCTCCTTGAAACCCATGCTAATAAAGATCAGATACTGTATTCATTTGCTTGAGCTGCCATAACAAATGACCGCAGACTTGTTCAGTCACTCAGTCATGTCCAACTGTTTGTGACCCCATGGACTGCAGCACGCCAGACTTCCCTGTCCTTCACCATTTCCCAGAGCTTGCTCAAACTCATGTCCATTGAATCAGTGATGCCATCCAGCCATCTTATTCTCTGTTGTCCCCTTCTCCTCCTGCCTTTAATCTTTCCCAGCATCAGGGTCTTTTCTAATGAGTCAGTTCTTCACATCAGATGGCCAAAATATTGGCGCTTCAGTTTCAGCATCAGTCTTTCCAATGAATATTCATGGTTGATTTCCTTTAGAATGGACTGGTTTGATCTCCTTGCTGTTCAAGTGACTCAAGAATCTGCTCCAATCTGTTCAAAAGCATTAATTCTTCTGTGCTCAGCCCTTCTTTATGGTCCAACTCTCACACACGTACATGGCTACTGGAAAAACCATAGCTTTGACTAGACGGTCCTTTGTTGGTAAAGTTATTTCTCTGCTTTTTAAAACCCTGTCTAGGTTTGTCATAGCTTTTCTTCCAAGGAGCAAGAGTCTTTTAATTTTATGGCTGCAGTCACCATCTGCAGTGACTTTGGAGGCCAAGAAAATAAAGTCTGTCACTGTTTCCATTGTTTCCCCATCTATTTACCATGAAGTGATGGGACTGGATGCCATGATCTTCATTTTTGAATGTCGAGTTTTAAGCCAACTTTTTTACTCTCCTCTTTCACCTTCATCAAAAGGCTCTTTAGTTCCTCTTTTCTTTCTGCCATAAGGGTGGTGGCATCTGCATATCTGAGGTTATTGATATTTATCCCAGAAATCTTGATTCCAGCTTGTGCTTCATCCAGCCTGGCATTTTGCATGATGTACTCTCATATAAGTTAAATAAGCAGGGTGACAATATACAGCCTTGATATACTCCTCTCCCAATTTGGAACCAGTCCATTGTTCCATATTCAGTTCTAACTGTTGCTTCTTCCCTGAATACAGGTTTTGCAGGAGGCAGGTATGGTGGTCTGGTATTCCCATCTCTTTAAGAATTTTCCACAGTTTTTTGTGATCCACACAGTCAAAGGCTTTGGCATAGTCAATGAAGCAGAAGTAGACATATTCCTGGAATTCTCTTGCTTTTTCTGTGATCCAGTGGATATTGGCAATTTGATCTCTGGTTCCTTGGACTTTTCTAAATCCAGCTTGAGCATCTGGAAGTTCTTGGTTCACATACTGTTGAAGCATAGCTTGGAGAATTTTGAACATTACTTTGCTAGTGAATGAGATGAGTACAATGGTGCGGTAGTTTGAACATTCCTTGGTATTGCCTTTCTTTGGGATTGGAATGAAAATTGACTTTTTCCAGTCCTGTGGCCACTGCTGAGTTTTCCAAATTTCCTGACATATTGAGTGCAGCCCTTTTACAGCATCATCTTTTAGGATTTGAAATAGCTCAGCTGGAATTCTATCACCCCCACTAGCTTTGTTTGTAGTAATACTTCCTAAGACCCACTTGACTTCATGCTCTAGGATGTCTGGTTCTAGGTAAGTGACCACACCATCCTGCTTGTCTGGGTCATTATGATCTTTTTTTATAGTTCTTCTGTGTATTCTTGCCTCTTCTTAATATCTTCTGCTTCTGTTAGGTCCATAGTATTTCTATCCTTTATTGTGCCCGTCTTTGCATGAAATGTTCCCTTGGTATCTCTAATTTTCTTGAAGATATCTCTAGTATTTTCCATTCTATTGTTTTCACAGACTGGATAGCTTAAATAGCAGAAATGTATTTTTTTCCCAAATTCGGAAGGCTAAAATTCCGCTATCAAGGTGTTGGCAGGATTGACTTCCTCTGAGACCTCTTTTCTTGGTTCATAGATGGCTGTCTTTACCTGTGTCTTTATGTGGTCTTTCAATGGGTGTCTCTCTCCTAATCTCCTCTTACAAAGACACTAGTCATATCAGATTAGGGCCCACCTCAATGACCTCACTTTAACTTAATCACCCTTTAAAGATCTTATCTCCAGTTATGCTCACATTCTGAGGTTAGGATTTCAACACATGAATTTGAGAGAGGGGTGGGCACTCAGCCCATAATGGTTACCTTAGGAACATGGCAGCAGATGGGCCGGGAGTTCCTGCTGGTTCTGTGATTTGTGACTGACCACACACTCGATTTGTCATTCTTCAGTGTTGAGTCAAGGGTCACTTCAGGGGTTCCATAACCACCTTGAAGATTCAGTGAATGTGGCAGGCTTAGTTGAGCCCCAAATCTTCTAATAATAATAAGCATAGTATTCAACAATATAATAGAACTTTTACCAAATTCCTTATTCATTATCTCTGAGATCTCACACTAATCCTCCTATCATACTCATTTGGCAGATGAAGAAACTAAGTCTTAGAGTGGTCAACTAACTTTACCACAGTGACACGGTTATTAAGAGGTGGGCATGGAGTGTGTTGATCGTAATAACTCTTCATGATAGATCGCCTCTCTGTGAGCACTGGTTTTTCTGAGTTATCTGTGGGCTGAGAGCCTAAAAAGGAACTCCTTGTAGGAGAATGACTCTGGGGACAGAGGTATGAAGGATCTTTTTACAGCTTTGAGTTGGGGATCTAAAGTAAGGGAGGCCATAGTCCTCAAAGAACACTGAAACCGTAAGTGTGATTCAGAACTTTCCCACTGCTAAGAGATCAGCTAAACCTAGATCTGTTACACCCAACCCCTGGGAAGATGGAGGAAATGAGAACCAGAGGCAGGGATGGGAATTAGGGACTTTGGACACGGGAGCTCAACCCTGGGGTTGAGCGTGTGTCAGCTTCTCCAATTCGATGTTGTCCTATTTATCCGGTTTCGCTTTTGCTGTCTGTGCTTTTGGTGTCACATTCAAGAAATCATGGCCAAATCCAATGTCGTGAAGCCTTCCCCCTATGTTTTTTTCTAGGAGTTTTATAGTTTTAGGTCTTACTTTTAGGTATTTAATCCATCTTGAGTTAATTTTTATACATGGGGTAAGGTAAACATCCACCCTTGTTCTTTTGCATGTGGATATCTTGTTTGCCCAGTGCCTGTTTGTTGAAGAAACTGTCCTTGCCCCACTGAATGGTCTTGGTATGTTTGTCAAAAGTCGTTTGACCATTTATGTGTGGGTTTATTTTTGGTCTCTCTATTCCATTGGTCTGTGCTTCTGCCTTTACGCTGGTACCACTCTGTATTGATCTCTATAGCTTTGTAATAAGTTTTGAAGCGAAGAAGTATGAGATTTTAAACTTTGTTCTTTCAAGAATTGTTTTGGTTATTTGAGATTCCTTAACATTCCATATGATTTTAGGATGGATTTTTCTATTTCTGCAAAAAATACTCTTGTGATCTGAAGCACCTGCCTTTGTAAACCACTTTTCTATTTTAATTTTTAACAAAATTACTGCAATAATAACCACAGCAACGTCTAACTTTTCTGCAGCATCACCAAAGTTGTGCCAGGCAGTGTTCTCTATCCTTACTTAAATCAACTCATTTAATCCTTACAACAGCCCTTGACATAACTATTGATAATTTCCCCATTTGCAGATGAGAAAACTGAAACACAAAGGGGAATTCTGCATCTTAACTGAGGTCATGCATTTAAAAAGTTCAGAGTAGGATTCAAGTGCAGGTGGTCTGACTCCAGAGTCTCAGGTGTTAGTTGCTGTTCTGTACTTTCCCTGGAAGAAGAAAAAATAGCATACAGGAGTTCAGGCTGCATTGGCTAGACTCTTGGCAGGTGTAGTCCAATTCGTGCAGATGTATTGAGAGGCCCACACATCTCACTGGGTTATGTCTCACAGCTGTGCTTTCCAAATTTTGTTCTGCATTAACACATTATGAAAAGGTGTGGGGGAGGAAGGGAGGAAGAGAGGGTAGAAGGAGGAAAGGAAGGGAGAGGGAAACAAGAGAAAAGAAAAAAGGTTCCTTGGTAAAAAATCAAGTAAGCAAAATCAAACATTTTATTTTCTATAGAACAGCTCAGACTCTATGACAGGGATCACATGCATTAAAAGTCCCCAAAGTGTTAGTCGCTCAGTCATGTCCCACTCTTTGCAACCCCTTGGACTGTGGCTCACTAGGTTCCTCTGTCCATGGGATTCTCCAGATAAGAATACTGGAGTCAGTTGCCATTTCCTTCTCCAGAGCATCTTCCTGAACCAGGGATCAAACCCGGGTCTCCTGCATTGCAGGCAGATTCGTTACCATCTGAGCTACCAGGGAAGCCCAGTGTCCCCAAAGGAGGCTATAATAGATGGTGTTTCCCAAACTCACTGGGCACAGAGCCCTACAGCAGGGATCTGTAGAACCTCTCCTCTGGGACAGGCTTTGGGAAACGCTGGCTTAAACAAATGTCTGAACGCACCCCTTCTGTGTGTCTTTTGCCAGCAGGACTGTTTGGAAAACTCAGACACAAGTCCTCCTCATGTGTCTGTTTCTGTGTTTATCCCTGTCAGTCACAAGCCTCAGTACATGGGGAGCTGATGGAGAGAGTAGATTTCAGAAATCTGCCCATATCTTGCAGCAGCCTGCTTCCTGGGGTCCCAGGGGTCTGATAGGTGACTCCATTTTCAACCATAGCCAGTGACTCTGTGAGAATAAAAAGATAAAGAAACTTTATGCTAGAGGAAAGCAAGGAACAATTGGGCCACTAGGAAGGAAATACCAAAAATAAAAATAGGGTGGTATTACCAAAGGTATAGAGTGCTCAAGCTTCCACCATGTGTATGTTCAACAAAAGCTCACTGGATACTGGCTGCCAGACATTGCTGCCAGGCCCCCAGGGTCTCTGTGGGGCACAGGATGCCAGCGGACCCTTTAGGACCCAACCATTGGCCCATCCAGATGGAAGTGTTTTTATTTTCGGCCCCAATTTCTTCATCTGGCAAACGAAACAGACAATGATACCCTAAAAGGATGTTATCAAAAAAGTTTTAATTTTAATTATATAAAATATAAAGACAGAGAGATACTACATAAAACCAAGTTGTTTTTTTCTTTAAAGAAAAAAAGAATAGTAAAATTTTCAAAATCCAGAAAAAAAAATTTAAGAACAAAATTCAAAACTGAAAAACAAAAAGCAGCAAATCTAAAAAAATAAGGAGGTAGTAAGAGGAACCAAAATGAAAAGAACAGATAATTGGAAAAGAGAAACGGTTATGAGATAGAGTACAGCTATAGACTGCAAAACAGAATTAGATAAATTTTAAAACAACCCACTGCAAAAGAGAATCAGCAGTCACCATGTGGAGCAGATAGTGGCTGTGGCTTATTTATTTTAATATCCCCACTGGCTTGCAGAGATCAGACCTTCAGACAGTACTGGTGAGGATGAATGGATATGATAGACAAGTGGCCAGGGGGGCAGCAGGCCCTCTGCCAAAATCAGCTTATCAAAGGCTTGACTTCTCTGCCTTTTTTCAGTCATGTTAATATTCAGTTTTCTATGTGCTTTCTGGGCCTGCTGCATCCTACTTTAATTTGGAAAACATCAAAACCCTGATAATACGACAGTGGGCTGTGACAGTCTACTATTGATACTGAGACACAACTGAAATTACTACTATCTAAGCACTTATTTCTAATATCAATGAATTTGTTCAAATGAGAATTTCTAGAAACTCTTAGGGAATCTTATTATATTTAAATTCATCTTTAAAGTGTTGCCCATGTTGGTGTTTTAAAAATTGAAACAACATAGAAAAGTAAATAAATAAAAAGTAAGAAGTCCCTTTCTCCCTGTATTACTCCATGTGCATGCTGCTGCTGCTGCTAAGTTGCTTCAGTTGTGTCCGACTCTGTGCGACCCCATAGACAGCAGCCCACCAGGCTCCCCCGTCCCTGGGATTCTCCAGGCAAGAACACTGGAGTGGGTTGCCATTTCTTTCTCCAATGCATGAAAGTGAAAAGTGAAAGGGAAATCACTCAGTCATGTCCGACTCTTAGTGACCCCATGGACTGCAGCCCACCAGGCTCCTCCATCCATGGGATTTTCCAGGCAAGAGTACTGGAGTGGGGTGCCATTGCCTTCTCTGACTCCATGTGCATAGCCACTACTAATAGTATATTTCTATTTCTTCTAGATATTGTCTATGCCTAAAAATATGTATAAATGTGCATGACTTTATATAAATTATATCATTCTAAACAAATACCACCTAGTGATTTATTTATTAAATATATCTTAGTTACCATTCCTGTCAGTACATTTAGAAAGTTTTTGCATTGATTTGCAGTGATGACTTTCATGCTATATTTAATCACTCACCTGTTAAATGTTTAGATTATCCTTTATATGTTTTCAAAAAGAACTGAGTAGAAAAATTCCTTTAGTGAAGTACTAATTAGACTATGGGCTTCCCAGGCGGCGCAGTGGTAAAGCATCTGCCTGTCAATGCAGGAGATGCAAGAGATGTGGGATTGATCCCTGGGTCAGGAAGATCCCCTCGAGAAGGAAATGACAACCCACTCCAGTATTCTTGCCTGGAAAATCCCATAGACAGAGGAAGCTTGACAGCCTACAATCCATGAGGTCACAAAGGGTTGGACATGACTATATTTAGACTTTATTTACTTCAGTTTATTTGGTGGAAAAGACAACTCAGGTTCAAAGCTGAGGGCAAAATGGTACAAAGTACTCAATCTCCCTGAGACAGAAATGGCAAGAAACTCTCCATGATTGGATTAGATACTTCTCCCAAGGTGCCTGTGTGTTTTTCTTTTAGTTGAGGTATAGTTGATTTGTGTATAGCAGAGTGACTCATATATGTGTGTTAGTTGCGCTCAGTTGTGTCCGACTCTTTGCAATCTCATGGCTTGTCCATGGAATCCTCTAGGCAAGAATACTGGAGTTGGTTGCCATTCCTTTCTCTGGGGGGACCTTCCCAACCAAGGGATAGAACTGGGTCTCCTGCATTGCAGGCAGATTCTTTACCATCTGAGCTACCAGGGAGGCCCAAGAGAAGGAAAATGAGTATTCCTTATTAGATTCTTTCCTATTATAGATTATTATAAGATATTGAATATAGTTTGCTGTGCTTGCTATACAGGTCCTTGTTACTTATCTATTTCATATATAGTAATAAGTATCTGTTAACCCAAATTCCTAATTTACCCCAACCCCCTTCCTTTCCTATTTGGTAACCATAAGTCTGTTTTCTATGTCTATTAGGCTGTCTCTGTTTTGAAAGTAAGTTCATCTGTATCATGTTTTAAGATTCCACGTATAAATGATATCGTATGATATTTTTCCTTCTCTGTCTGTCTTCACTTAGTATGATAATCTCTAGCTGCATCCATATTGCTGCAAATGACATTATTTCACTCATTTTTAGTGCTAAGATTCCATTGTTTATATTTATCACATCTTCTTTATCCATTCATCTTTTGATGGGCATTTGAATTGTTTCCATGTCTTAGCATTGTAAACGGTGCTGCTATGAACAGTGGGGTTCATGTATCTTTTTAAATAAGAGTTTCTGTCTTTTCTGGATATATCCCAGGAGTGGGATTGCTGGACCATATGCTAACTCTGTTTTAGTTGTTTTTTGGAAATTGAGGTACAGTTTATTTACAGTGTTGTGTTTGTTAATTACTGCTGCTGCTGCTAAGTCACTTCAGTTGTGTCCAACTCTGTGCAACCCCACAGACAGCAGCCCACCAGGCTCCTCTGTCCCTGGGATTCTCCAGGCAAGAGTAGTGGAGTGGGTTGCCATTTCCTTCTCCTTGTTAGTTACTACTGTATAGCAAATGATTCAATTTTACACTTACATTCAATTTATACATTCTCTTTTATATTCTTTTCATTATGGTTTATCATAGAATGTTGAATATAGTTTTGTACTATACAATAGGACCTTGTTGTTTATCCAGTTTACATGTAAAAGCTTACATCTGCTAACCCCAATCTCCAATTCCACCCCTTCCTCAAGCTCCTCCCCCTTGAAGACTACCAATCTGTTCTCTGTCTGTGATTCTATTTCTCTTTTACAGATATGTTCATTTGTGTCATTATTTTAGATTCCACATATAAATGATATCACATATTATTTGTCTTTTTCTTTCTGACTTGCTTCATTCAGTATGATAATCTCTAGTTGCATCCATGTTACTGCAAATGTTATTATTTTGTCCTTTTTATGGCTGAGTAGTATTCCATTATATATGTGTACCACATCTTCTTTATCCCTTCATCTGTTGATGGGCATTTAGATTGTTTCCATGTCTCGGCTATTGTGAATAGTGCGTCTATGAACATAGAAGTGCATGTATCTTTTTGAGTTATAGTTTTGTGTGGATACATGCCCAGGAGTGAGATTGTTGGATCAAGTGGTAATTCTATTTTAGTTTTCTGAAGAATCTCCATACTTGTTTCCACAGTGGCTGCACCAACTTACCTTCTCACCAACAGTGTAAAGGGTTCCCTTTTCCCCACACCCTCTTTAGCATTTGTTATCTGTAGACTTTTTAATCATGGCCATTCTGACTGGTGTGAGGTGGTACTTCATGGTAGTTTTGATTTGCATTTCTCTAGTAATTAGTGCGGAGAAGGCAATGGCACCCCACTCCAGTACTCTTGCCTGGAAAATCCCATGGATGGAGGAGCCTGGTGGGCTATAGTCCATGGGGTCGCTAAGAATCAGACAAGACTGAGCGACTTCACTTTCACTTTTCACTGTCATGCATTGGAGAAGGAAATGACAACCCACTCCAGTGTTCTTGCCTGGAAAATCCCAGGGACGGGGGAGTCTGGTGGGCTGCCGTCTATGGGGTCGCACAGAGTTGGACATGATTGAAGCGACTTAACAGCAGCAGCAGCAGTAGTAATTAGTGATGATGAACATCTTTTCATATGCCTTTTGGCCATCTGTAGAAATGTTATTCTTAGTTTTTTAAGAAACCTTCATGCTATTCTCCCTAGTGGCTGCATCAGTTTACATTCCCACCAACAGTGTAGGAGTGCTCCCTTTTGAGAAATGAAATTTTATTCAAGTTGTTTTCATATAGAATGAGGGTCAGCAAACTATGGCCTCCAGGCCAAATCTAGTTGGGCACCTATTTTTCTACCTAGTTTTATTGGAACACAGCCACGCCCCTTCATTTGCATGTTTTATGGCTATTTTTGTGCTACAGCACAGTTGAGTAGTTGTGACACAGACTGTATGACCTGCAAAACCTAACAAATTTAGTATCTGGACCTTGACAGGAATTTTGCTGACCCTAGCTCTGGAGAAGTCAAAGACTTAATTCCCCTGCCACACCCTAGGGATCAACAAATATAACTGCTTGAGCAGCAGTCGAAAGAGTATCTCTTTGGGCTCCTGTTGTTCATATTTCTGGGGCCAGACTGTCCACACTCTTGAGTGACTAAGGGGAAGTAAAACCAAGGCAGTGAGGCCATTGCATTGCACTGCTGGGGAGAGGAATCCTTGTGAACAGGTTTCCTCAAGCGGGAGGGTAGCGTGGGGGAGGCATTTACAGACTCATTTGCACAAACCAGAAATCCCAGGTGGTGCCGAGCTGCTGGTGAGGAGGACGGGCAGGGTTTCTGGAGTCAGTGCTCAGACTCTGGACACTTACTTGGTCAACCTCCAGAAGCTGCTGACTGCATTTCTGAAGACAAACAGAAATTTCCATTTCTCTTCCTCTTCATTTCACAAAAACCTCATCCTTATTTAGCATGCCCGCCCCCCGCCCCAACCTTCCCCCTACCCCAGGGTGCTCCTAATAGCGTCAGAGAGGTATTTTTATCACTGTGGGAGAAAGTACCGTAAACTGTACACTGGCTGAGCTTCACCTGATTATGTTTAGAGCAATTGCTCTTCTGCAATCATCACTTTTGTAAGAATCACCCAGATTTCTGAGTTGTGTTTTTGTGTTTAAATTTTTAAAAAATTGCTTTATAATATTGTGTACATCCATTGTACTAGCTATCTAGAGGGGTGAGATGGGGTGGGAGGAAGGCTTAAGAGGAAGGGGATATATGTATACATTTGTCTGAATTATGTTTTGAAGAAAGTTTAACTTGTTATGGAAAGTGATTTGTTGGTAGAGAATTTTGGTGGTCAAGTTCCATTATGTGATAAGACTTTATGAGGAACTCTTTGCTAGAAGAGCAGGGCATCCTCACATCTCTAAATAAGGGTGTTTATTCAGCCGCTAGTTATTCACCTCCACCACATGCTAGGCCCTTTGCCAATTACACATGCTAAGCACTGGGAGAACCTGCCCTCATGGACCTCTGTGTGTAAGTGTGGAGGTGGGGAACAAGAGTGGTCATGAGTGTGGGAGGTAGGGCAGACAAGCTAGGAACAGATTGTTGTAAATCATGAAAAATATCCATTTGATGTGAGCTCAGGGTACTGTGGAACTTGACCTAACTGTGCAGGTTGGGGATGAGCCCTGTGGCCGAGATGTCTAAGCTGAGTTGTAGATTGTACTTGGCCCTAAGCGAGGGCCAAGTAGGGAATGGGCACTGGCCAACGTAGGGAGTGTCTGAGGGGAGAGTAAGCTTGGGTGTATCCTGGGAAGCCAGACCGTGAAGTCTGGTGAGCCACACTCTGGAGCCAGGCCCCTTCCTTTGGGGCAATGGGGATGTGAAAGGACTGAAACAAGGTTAGATTGAGAAGGTTGGATACTGAGCAATGTGGAGGGGTGGGGAGTGAAAACAGAAACAGGTTTCTGCTAGGAAGAAAATGAACTAAGATCGTAGCAGTGAAAGTAAAGAGGAGAAGATGAGGCCAGTGTATAAGACTGGATTGTCAGGATGGTCAACTGGATTGGGAAGAAATGGTAGAAAAAGAAGGAAAAGAAGAATGAATGCTCATTTTGGGGATTGGGAGCTCAGCGACATTCACCGGGATGGGAAGATGTTAGCTGACTATTACCATGTAATAAATTGTCTCAAAATTTACCTTAAAACAACAAACATTTATACTCTCATGGTTTCTGTATCAGGAACTAAAGAGCAGATTAGATAGTGGTTCTGACTCGGGGTCTCTTACGAAGTTGCTGTTGAGACATCAGTCATCTGAAGACTTGACTGGGGCTGGAAGACCTGCTTCCAAGGTGAGCCCCTCACATGGCTGTTGGCAGGAGGCCTCAGTTTCTGCCTGGATTTTTATAGGAAGCCTCAGTTCCTTACTACATGCTTGAGCATCCTCTGGATGTGGTGGCAGCAGGCTTCTCCCAGGGTGAGTAATCCGAGAGAGACCAAAGAGGAAGCAAGGCACATGCTTCTTGGGATCTAGTCTTAGAAGTCACACACTGTCACTTCTACCTCATTCCATTCTTTAAAAGCAAGTAACTAAGTTCGGTCTATGCTTAAGGAAAGGAGGATTAGGCTCCAACTTCTGAGGGGAATGTCAGAGAATTCATGGACATTTTTTAAAACCATCGCAGGGAATGTAGGCTGTAGCAGACCTGTGTAAAAGAAAGCGCTGAATTCAGTCTTATACATGTTGAATTCAAAGTGCTTATGAGTCATCCAAGTTGTGAACTGTATATTGGCTTTAGAAACAAGTATATGCCCCTCTGCAATGTGATATTACATCATTTAATTTAATCTTCTTAACAACAAATACATTATTGATGTCTTAAGGTCTTAGAAAAAAATGTGGGACTAATATATACTCTGCAGGCAAGAGGTAGAATTCTCCATGCAGCCCTGGTTCACAGCCAAGGATCTAATTATTATCTGAAAAGCAAAGGGTTTAAATGATATTTAGGCTTTCCTTCTATCCCTCCTCAGTGTTCCTTAAATGGTAGTGCTCATAAGGCTACTACAAAGGATTTTATACAGAGCGACATATGCTGTCATTCAAGGGTCGTTTGGATGACAAGCGATTTTTGCTACTTGGCTATTCTGAGAATTCAACTCTGAGTAAGGAGACTATATTATGTCTCTCTCCTCTGAGAATCGGAGAACAGATGGCTGTGGTTTGTGGGGTTTTGCAAAATCCCTAGAGAAGGTAGTAACTGGGTGAGTGCCAAGTGCTTATCTTCTATTTGTTTTCTGTCTTCTCCTTTCCATGTTCTCCCTTCCTTATCTGCCCTCAGCTGACTGGCTTATAGGAGTCACCACACTTATGTGTTCTGGGGTGAGTGAGGTCCCATGGGGTAGCCAGTTGTTGGCAAGAACCTCATTTCATGAGCTCAGACTCAGCTTCCTAAGCTCCCATCCTCTCCTGATATCAGCTTGATTAAGCTGTGTGTGATCCCCAGTACAGCCTGTCTTACCCCCAGTTGAGTAATGTGATAAGAGCTCTGGAGCTTACAGAGTAGCATGTACCCTTACCTTAAATTGTGCTGCCCACTTTATCAGATTTCCCTGATAATTCAGTTGGTAAAGAAACCGCCTGCAATGGAGGAGACTCTGGTTTGATTCCTGGGTCGGGAAGATTCCCCTGGAGAATGAATAGGCTACCCACTCCAGTATTCCTGGGCTTCCCTTGGCTCTCAGTTGGTAAAGAATCCACCTACAATGCGGGAGACCTGGGTTCAATCCCTGGGTTGGGAAGATCCCCTGGAGAAGGGAAAGGCTACCCACTCCAGTATTCTGGTATGGAGAATTCCATGAACCATATAGTCCATGGAGGCACAAAGAGTTGGACACGACTGAACAACTTTCACTTCACTTCACTTTATCAGACAGGGATCCTAAAATGGAAACTCTCCAACCCTTGGTCTTTAAAGGGCTAATTTATGTATTTAACAAAGGCAGGCAAGCACCTGGTGAAAGATTTTCTTCTTTTTTCATTTTATCTCCATGCCTAGAGGAAGCAACCTTACCAGTCCAGTGTGTCTTATTTGACTAGAAGAAAATCAGGAGAATTTTAGGAACTCTGTCATGAAAGAACTTTCTCTTTATGTAATCATTTCCCAAAATAAATAAGCATAACTATCCAGTATTTTTTTAAGAACAATTAACATGCTTAGCCTGCTACCCTATTTCTATGGAGCTGTATTTCTTAATGGTCAGTCTTATAAAAATGATTATTCCCTGGAAATGGTGTTGTCAGCTGCTGAGTGTGCACACCTGTCAGGAAACATGAGCATCTAGAAGTGCTGTGTGTGTGTGTGTGTGTGTGTGTGTGTGTGTGTGTGTCTTGGTTCACTGCTCATTTGCTGTTAAGAAGACCCTGATCCTGGACAGGGCTAATCCTACAACAATTAAATCCCTCCAGCTTCAGAAATGCTGGAAGGATATACAATGTAGAACGGGCTTACCTTTGTACCTGGTCTAAAGGCAAAAGGGTGGATTTAACCAGGTACCAAAGTTTTGCTGTCGTGATTAGTCTTTTACTCTGTGGTGTCAGGACTGCCATGCTACAGCATGCTGGTTTCTTTATGAAGACACGTAAGTACCAGAAACACAAAATCTGGTAATAGAAATTCTTCTAATAGAAATGAGATCCATTCTCAAATGGAAGAATTCCATTTATATCACTGGCCCCCACTTGGTGCTGTTTGTGATGAGATAGGTGCCCACATTTAGTATAAATAGCATGAAGTTACCTAAGGGCATGGTTCTTTTTCTAACTTCCTGGATTGAGTTGAGCCCTAAGCTAATTCATTCATTTTATTTTCTAATATTTGAGTTCAAGGCTATTTATTTTACTCTAGGAATTTCTTTAGCTACTTTCACAAGTTTTGGTATGTCATACTTTATTGTTCAACAACTTACAAATATGTTTTCCAGTTTCCAGTCTTTTTATGATTGATTTCTTATATGTCATCCTGAAGTCAGAAAATAAAGTACATGCAGTATAGTGGCTTAGATGGTAAAGAATCTGCCTACAATGCGGGAGACCTGGGTTTGATCCCTAGGTCAGGAAGATCTGCTGGAGAAGGGAATGGCTACCCACTCCAGTATACTTGCCTGGAGAATTTCATGGGAAGAGGAGCCTAGTAGGCTATAGCCAATGGGCTCACAAAGAGTCAGACATGACTGAGTGACTAACACTAACTAAGATTGACTTTTGGTATTTTACATGACATTTTATACAATTTTCAAGAGTTTAAAAAAAAATGTGTAATTTTCTTGAATGTAGATCTCTCCATTAGATTAAGTTGTGTTAGTACTTTGTTCAGATCTTCTGTATCTTTATGCATTTTTTTTCAGATTTATAAATTCTTGAGACATATTCAAGTTCCCACCCATGAAATCAATTTCTCCTTATAATTGACTTTTTTCCGACTATGTTGTTAAAAGCATATTGACTCTGGATCAATATACCTTCTGAGAAATTCCTCCTTTTATCATAAAGTATTAACTTTCTTAACCCTTAATAATGCTTTTCTGCCCAAAGTCTATTTTGTTTGATACTAATTTTGTGACACTTGCTTCTTGTGGCTAATGTTTTTCTGATATTTCTTTTTATAACACTTTATCATAAACACTTCTGCATTATTATTTTTAGATGTTCCTTTTTTAAGCAGCATGGCTTCTCAGGGTAAATGACATTACCTGCTATGACCGACAACCCAAATCTCAGTGCTTCAACACCATGAAGATTTTAATTCAGTTCTGTTCAGTCGCTCAGTCATGTCCGACTCTTTGTGACCCCATGAATCGCAGCACGCCAGGCCTCCCTGTCCATCACCAACTCCCGGAGTTCACCCAGACTCACGTCCATCGAGTCAGTGATGCCATCCAGCTATCTCATCCTCTGTCGTCCACTTCTCCTCCTGCCTCCAATCCCTCCCAGCATCAGGGTCTTTTCCAAGGAGTCAGCTCTTCACATGAGGTGGCCAAAGTACTGGAGTTTCAGCTTTAGCATCAGTCCTTCCAAAGAACATCCAGGACTGACCACCTTTAGAATGGACTAGTTGGATCTCCTTGCAGTCCAAGGGACTCTCAAGAGTCTTCTCCAACACCACAGTTCAAAGCATCAGTTCTTTGGCGCTCAGCCTTCTTCACAGTCCAACTCTCACATGCATACATGACCACTGGAAAAACCATAGCCTTGCCTAGATGGACCTTTGTTGGCAAAGTAATGTCTCTGCTTTTCAATATGCTATCTAGGTTGGTCATAACTTTCCTTCCAAGGAGTAAGCATCTTTTAATTTCATGGCTGCAGTCACCATCTGCAGTGATTTTGGAGCCCAGAAAAATGAAGTCTGACACTGTTTCCACTGTTTCCCCATCTATTTCCCATGAAGTGATAGGACCGGATGCCACGATCTTCGTTTTCTGAATGTTGAGCTTTAAGCCAACTTTTTCACTCTCCACTTTCACTTTCATCAAGAGGCTTTTTAGTTCCTCTTCACTTTCTGCCATAAGGGTGGTGTCATCTGCATATCTGAGGTTACTGATATTTCTCCCGGCAATCTTGATTCCAGCTTATGCTTCTTCCAGTCCAGCATTTCTCATGATGTATGGTGCATATAAGTTAAATAAGCAGGGTGACAATATACAGCCTTGATGTACTCCTTTTCCTATTTGGAACCAGTCTGTTGTTCCATGTCCAGTTCTAACTGTTGCTTCCTGACCTGCATATAGGTTTCTCAAGAGGCAGATCAGGTGGTCTGGTATTCCCATCTCTTTCAGAATTTTCCACAGTTTATTGTGATCCAGACAGTCAAAGGCTTTGGCATAGTCAATAAAGCAGTAGATGTTTTTTTGGAACTCTCTTTTTCAATGATCCAGCAGATGTTGGCAATTTGATCTCTGGTTCCTCTGCCTTTTCTAAAACCAGCTTGAACATCTGGAAGTTCATGGTTCATGTATTGCTGAAGCTTGGCTTGGAGAATTTTGAGCATTACTCTACTAGCATGGGAGATGAGTGCAATTGTGTGGTAGTTTGAGCATTCTTTGGCATTGCCTTTCTTGGTGATTAGAATGAAAACTGACTTTTTCCAGTCCTGTGGCCACTGCTGAGTTTTCCAAATTTGCTGGCATATTGAGTGCTTTCACAGCATCATCTTTCAGGATTTGAAATAGCTTGACTGGAATTCCATCACCTCCACTAGCTTTGTTCGTAGTGATGCTTTCTAAGGCCCACTTGACTTCACATTCCAGGATGTCTGGCTCTAGGTAATTATTATAATCTCATATTATTTGTTCATTAAATGGCTTTTATTGCCAGTTCTTCTGTTTACAGCATCTGCTGGCAATCTTTCATAATGTTTTTCCCTAGTGTAATTTGTAGCTTAGGGGGTGTGGGTTGGGGGTGTTGGTGTGAGGTCATCTTTTAGAGGGTTTTTAACTTTCTCCTAAGTGGGTTTCCAGTGAATCCTAGTTAGTGCAAGTAGCACTGCCAAGTGGTTTCATATTTGATTCTTCTGGAACCTTGGGAATCTTGGCTTTTAATGGTCCTAGGTGAATTTTAATTTTAATTTCTTGACTTGTGTTTGCTACATCATTCAGGTAATATAAATCAGACACACTTGGCATACAAATAGTGTGTCTAATTCTCACTGGTTGCTTTTTATGTTCTACCCAAGATTCCAGGCAGACTATGCTTTCTGAGGCCAGAGGATAGAGTTTGTTCTCACTCTCTTTTCATTAAGAGGGCGGTTCTTTAGGGACCATGGCCTTATGTGGATGTTCAAATCTAGGTCTTTCTTCTAGCACCTGGAGGTCTCTTCTCCTGTGGGGCCCTAAGGCCTATGTCCAGTCAAGAATGCTCCAGACTACCTTTCTTCAGCTTTCTAGAATAACTGTTCATTTCTGGCACCTGGAATTTCCCTTGGTCTCTCTCAAGTTTGGAAATGTATTGATTAGTTTTAGGGTGTTCTGTCTTACATAGCATTTCTTTGCATTTATAACGATAAATGATATTACACCTTGTCAGACACTTTCTAATCTCTTCTTTTTAGCAAATAAAGTCTCAAAGTGACAGCTCAAGGGTTTCTACCTTGAATGTAATAGCATTGTTTTATTTTGATTAAACTTATGCAACTATTTCTTTTAGGCAAGTGATTCTAAGTTTCCATGTATAGTGATACAAATCTTTCTTTGAGAGCAAACTTGAAAAAAATAAGTCAATTGAAATAAAAGTATTAAGTAAACTGACAAGGGCTAGGTGACTGTGACAAACCCATAAAGGTAGTATATTAATATTCAAGTTTATAAATACTTGAAAGCCTTTGATGCTCTTCTGAGCTTTGTCCTCATCTTTTAAAGTGTTCTTTTATGTTTTAACAACCTAGACAGGAAGATGTGTACATCAGCCTGAGCCTGGGCTGAGAGTGTAGGAAATCAGCGCATAGTGTGAGTCAGATACTCCCTTCAAAACAAGCAATAAAGATCGGAATATACAGTAGTACTACTCAGAATGGGTTGGATTAGCATGTTTGAACAAAGAAACCCAATATCTCTGGGTAAGACAAAACAAAAAATTCTTTCTTGCTCATATATCCAGTGAGCTTTGTTTAGAAGGCAATGGCACCCCAGTCCAGTACTCTTGCCTGGAAAATCCCATGGATGGAGGAGCCTGGAAGGCTGCAGTCCATGGGGTCGCTGAGGGTCGGACACGACTGAGCGACTTCACTTTCACTTTTCACTTTCATGCATTAGAGAAGGAAATGGCAACCCACTCCAGTGTTCCTGCCTGGAGAATCCCAGGGACGGGGGAGCCTGGTGGGCTGCCGTCTATGGGGTCGCACAGAGTCGGACACGACTGAAGCGACTTAGCAGCTGCTCCCCGTAGCCGTCGGGCTGAGCTCCTCCACAGGCACCCAGGTGGGGAACAACACGTGGCACCCATGCTTTCTCCTAATTCTTCTTCCCAGAAGTGAAACCTGCCACTTCAGCCACCATTTCATTTGTCAAAGCAAGTCGCATGCCCACCTTAATTTCAGAGGAGGACAGGGAGGTACACTTGTACCACGTGTGCAAAAAGTGGAGAGCCAGAACCGTTTGGTGAAGATCAGTGATGTTTATAAAACTGCCCAGCAAACTAACAATTCCAGATCCATCCTCTAGATGGAGATGTGGAGCTAAGCATCTTTTGGAGAGGATGGCCACAGTAGAGTCAGTCTTGTGTTTACAACTCCCCCCAACCTGTTTGGTACCTCTGTGCTGTATACAGAAAACCCCAAATTAAGTAGTGACTACCGATGGATATGGTAAAATACTTACCTTCACGATGGATTGATTAGTTACCCAACCGGTCCTGAGAGGCGTCCATTACTGATGTAAAACTCCATGCTATTTCCTTGCCAATTATTCTGTTTGGCTGCTTTATTTCTACAAATATTTATCGGCCTAATGTATGAATGTGGTAGTATTGACGATGGCTGCAACTTGGGTTTCTCCCAGGTTTGCCTCTGGTCTATTCTGGTTCAGTGTTCCTTCTCTCTTTCCTGGAGTTTCCTAAAAAAGTCCGCATGGCCTTCTGTAATATCTGTGGGTTTGTGGGTCCCTCGCTTCTGATCACTGCCCGATCACAGCTTCAGTTTTTCTCTTCCCTCAGGTATGTCACTTTTGCTTTTCTAGCACCTCCTTAACAGGGTCTCTGCTCTGTGTTGCAAAAAGACATTGAGAGACAAAGGCTCTATTTACTAACTTCAGTGCATCCGGGGCACTTACAGTCTCTACGGAGATCTGTTTAGCGCTGAAACTTACCCTTACCTGGGCTAATACTCAAATTTTAGGAAACTTAATTATGTTTTGTCTAACCACGACACACACTTCAGTTAAATTACTGATCCTGCATTATGTTTAAAGTGAGGGGACATAATACCTTAAACTTACTTAGTCAGTGCTTTATAATTTTCAGAGCACTTCCTTATTCTGTTTATTCTCCACAGTCCCTGTAATGTTGGGTATTTATTATCTTCCTTTAAAATCACAAAGATAATTAATTTTCTCAAGGTTAATCAGCTTGTCAGTACTAACAGTAGAACTATAACCCATAACTAGACCCTCATATCTAGGACTCTTTGAATTACTCCATGATGTTGCCCATAGCTTAGAAACATCAACAAAACCTGCAAAAATTTAAGATGGATACTATCTGTTTTTAAACTTCGTATTGGGCCTATGGCCAGCACCCTTATGTGCTCTCTGAAGCAAGTAGATATGATGCCTTTTTTTTTTTTTTAAGGTTGACTTATAGGCAACTAGGGAAAATCATGTATGTGTGCATTTAGGGAAGTTCAAGTTTAGTAATTCAATCCAACACATATTTATCGAGTGTTTATACCAGGTGTCGGAGATGTAATAGTGCATTTAGGGAAGTTCAAGTTCAGTAATTCAATCCAACACATATTTATCGAGTGTTTATACCAGGTGCTGGAGATGTAATAGTGAAGAAGACAGACATGGTTTCTGTCCTCATGAAGCTTCAAGGCTAATGGAGAAAGCAGTTACAATAGACAGCAAAAGGAACTTCAATAAAGGAGACAGCATTTTTTTCTTTCGATATTATTTTTAGGCATTGCACAGTCTTTTTTTATTGGTGAGGGAATGGAGACACAGAAAGATTAGATAATTTGCCATATGACACAGTAAGGGATGGAGCTAGGATTTGAATGTAACTCCTCTCAGCAGCATTTTGCTGTGTCACAGGTACTACAGGGTTGATGTCAAGGAGAACACAGCCAGATGACAAGGCATCATTGCAGGGAGATCTGAAAAACTACAGCAGCATAGGAAACCCAGACAACTATCCCTCTGGGTCCCAGGTCTTTCAAAACTGGGGCCCCTGGAAGGCCTTCTCTTTGCCCACCACTCCCACCTCCACTGCTGGACAGTTCAGTTTGCTGCCTCCCAATGCAGTGTGTCTCTGGCAGGAGTTATCTTATTCCTGCCATTACATTATTGTCTTTGGCTCACATGCTGACCCCTCACTCTTTTCGACTAAGCTGCAGGACTCATTTCAGAGAACATACACAGCAGAAGCCATAGCAAGTGTATGGAGAAAGAAACTCCGTATGTTTTTGAAGAGGTGTGTAGGGTTGACAGGTAAGGATGAAGGCATTTACTTCTCTCAGGAGCAGCTCTGAGTTTTTGGTAACAGTCATTATTATTTTAACTCCATCATCCCATTTTCACGACAAGAATGAGACTGGTCTATTTCAGTCTTCTGTATCCTTAGCACAGAGTAGACACACAGTACATATTTATGGAATAAGTGAAGCAAGTTGTTATCACTAGGGACATAGGATTTTGTTTACATCATAGGCTTTATTGACAGTAAGGGGTTTAACTTGGATCCTGAAAATATTGATCATCCAGGTACGCAAACTTCAAATGTTTGGTAGACCTGGATTGAGGTGGAGAGGAGTCGCAATAAGAGAGGGAGGGGGAGAGGGAGGGATTAAATTTAGGACTTTAACACAAAGGTTTATAATGTTTAAATTTAGAAGGGTGCCTACATCAGAGGTATTTACCCTAGATGAGAGAAATTACATGAAAGCGCCCAAGAATAAAAATATATAATTGTGACAAATGGGGATGTACTGAATGAAGGTCAGGAGATAAAAATAAGTCAAGGGGAATTTATTGTGAACAGTGGTTCAATTCAGTTCAGTTGCTCAGTCATGTCTGACTCTTTGCAACCCCATGGACTGCAGCATGCCAGGCCTCTATCACCAACTCCCAGAATTTACTCAAACTCATGTCCATCGAGTTGGTGATGCCATCCAACCATCTCATCCTCTGTTGTCTCCTTTTCCTCCTGCCTTCCATCTTTCCAAGCATCAGGGTCTTTTCAAATGAGTCAGTTCTTCGCATCAGGTGGCCAAAGTATTGGAGTTTCAACTTCAGCATCAGTCCTTCCAATGAATATTCAGGACTGATTTCCCTTAGGATGAACTGGTTGGCACTCCTAGCTGTCCAAGGGACTCTCAAGAGTCTTCTCCAACACCACAGAACAGTGGTTAGCTTCCTACAAAAGCACGTGAATTTGCCACAGTTTCCTCAGTATTTGTCTGTTCCCTTCCACTAGTCTTACCAAGTGGGCTAACATAAACAGTCCCAGGTTCAAAACTGATTAGAAAAGATAGTAACTCATGACCAAAACCATCTTCACCAATGTGTAATTCACAATGAATTTTTAAATATTCAAAGGAAAGAAAATATTAATAGTTGGTACCTCCTCAGGGATGTCAAGCACTTTACATTCATTGCTTAATCTTTCAACAGCTCAGTGAGGTAGGTGGTATATCCCTATTTTACAGAGAGAGACCAGCAGAGTATGCTTTCCTGTACCCATAGTTTAGGTAGTATGCTCAAATTTACACAGAGGAAGAGATACATACAAAGTCAGCTCTGTCCTTACTCCAGAGCATGTATTACATCTCTTGTTGGAAAGAAACAAAGTTACATGTCTCCTTAAATATATTTTATTAATTATTTACTTTTCCTGTTTTTGAATTTCTCGAGGTGTGTTTACCTGTGTGAGCTGACAGAAGTGACTGTCTATGTGCACAGAGTAAAAGCTGTGTCTGTGGTTCTCATTCACAGTAACTGCAGAAAGTCTGTTTTCTAAGTTGGGGCCACTTCCAGTGAATTCAGTACGTGTACTAGGTTTATTGAAAATACTATCCTGGAATCTTGGGGTTTCCTTTTCAAAGAAAATGAAATCCCACGCAGTGTTTTACACCATTTGCTTTTTTTCTTTTTTCCAGACTGCTGTCAGAGGATGTGGGAATGGACATCCACTCTGAGGAGGGGATGCTGAGTCCCACTGCTGCAGACATGAGGCCAGGTGAGAGAGTGTTCATTTATTTCTTTCAGCGGTGTTCTATATCCAAACGTGTTCATTATTCAGTGAGAGAACCATTTCCTGTGCATCCAACTTGTGATTTCAGTGATAGAGGTGAAGAGAGTGAGAAAAAAAAATGTGTGAGGAAGGTGTTAGGCTTGATGTAGTTAATTACAGAGTCGACTTGAATAACCAACGAACGCAGGCTATCCTTTGTCTCCCAAGCCGTGCCTAGATCTGCCAAAATGTTTTCAGTTCCTGTGATAATGGTTGCTTTTTATCATAATACCAAATTCTAACCAACGTCTAAGTTCACCAAATTTATACTTAAGTGTGAAAATATTTAAAATTAGTGATTTACAGAGAAATGCAAATCAAAATCATGAGGTACCATCTCACGCTGGTCAGAATGGCTGCTATCCAAAAGTCTACAAACAATAAATGCTGGAGAGGGTGTGGAGAAAAGGGAACCTTCTTACACTGTTGGTGGGAATGCAAACTAGTACAGCCACTGTGGAGAACAGTGTGGAGATTCCTTAAAAAACTGGAAACAGAACTGCCATACGACCCAGCAATCCCACTGCTGGGCATACACACCGAGGAAACCAGAATTGAAAGAGACACGTGTACCCCAGTGTTCATCACAGCATTGTTTACAATAGCCAGGACATGGAAGCAACCTAGATGTCCATCGGCAGATGAATGGATAAGAAAGCTGTGGTACATATACACAATGGACTATTACTCGGCCGTTAAAAAGAATACATTTGAATCAGTTCTAATGAGGTGGATGAAACTGGAGCCTATTATACAGAGTGAAGTAAGCCAGAAAGAAAAACACCAATACATACTAACGCATGTATACTGTATACTGTATTGGTGTTTTTCTTTCTGGCTTACTTCAGTCTGTATAATAGGCTCCAGTTTCATCCACCTCATTAGAACTGATTGGGAGAAGGCAATAGCACCCCACTCCAGTACTGTTGCCCAGAAAATCCCATGGATGGAAGAGCCTGGTAGGCTGCAGTCCATGGGGTCGCTAAGAGTCAGACATGACTGAGCAACTGCACTTTCACTTTCCACTTTCATGCATTGGAGAAGGAAATGGCAACCCACTCCAGTGTTCTTGCCTGGAGAATCCCATGGACGGAGAAGCCTGGTAGGCTGCAGTCCATGGGGTTGCACAGAGTCAGACACGACTGAAGCGACTTAGCAGCAGCAACGCATGTATAATGGAATTTAGAAACATGGTAACGATGACCCTGTATGCAAGACAGCAAAAGAGACACAGATGTATAGAACAGTCTTTTGGACTCTGTGGGAGAAGGCGAGGGTGGGATGACTTGAGAGAATAGCATTGAAACATGTATATTATCATATGTGAAATAGCTCTCCAGTCCAGGTTTGATGCATGAGAGAGGGTGCTCAGGGCTGGTGCAGTGGGATGACCCTGAGGGATGGGATGGGGAGGGAAGTGGGAGGGGGGTTTAGGATGGGGAACACATGTACACCCATGGCTGATTCGTGTCAATGTATGGCAAAAACCACTACAATATTGTAAAGTAATTAGCCTCCAATTAAATAAATTAATTAAATAATAAAATTAGTGATTTAATATTAAGAATGCTTAGTATCCTGATTATTAAAAAAAAGAAAAACCCTAAACTACACTCTAAGTTATGACCCAAGGCATACACAAAATGGAATTTAAAGTTTTTAGTTGCAACCTGTATGACTCCCACTTTGTACTAGGCTCTCTCCTTTGCACTATACCAGCTATAGGATCTTACCTAGATCCTCAACTCTTGAGATCATTAGTGGAGCCTAGATTTGAAAAAGAAGGGAGTCAACTTTTTTTTTCCGTCCAGGTATTTAAAGTATATTCTTCAAAGTACTAATCATGTGACATAACTATTCTTAAGTGTTCTATGGCAGAGTAAGCATGGTAGCCACTGCTCCACTCTACTCCACTCTTCAGATTCACAGTTCTCTCTCTTTTCTCTTTTTTTAAATTTTGGCCATGCTGTGTGGCTTGTGGGATCTTAGTTCCCTTACCAGGGATCAAATCCTGGTCTCCTTCGGTGGAGGTGCAGAGCCCTAACCACTGGACCATCAAGGAATTCCCACAATTTGCCTTTTAAATTTAATTTTTATTTTATATTAGAGTGTAGTTGATTTACAATGTTGTGTTAGTTTCAGGTATATAGCAAAGTGATTGTTATGCATAAACATAATCCATTCTTTTTCGGATTCTTTTCCCACGTAAGTTATTCAGAATATTGAATAGAATTCCCTGTGCTATATAGTAGGTCTTTGTTAATTACCTGTTTTATATATAGTAGTGTGTACATGTTAATCTCAATCCCACAATTCACTTTTGAGTAATACAGGTGCTAAAGCTTTCATTATCCTGTAGGGTAGCTGTTAGCCACATGTGGCTATTAAAGTTAATTAAAATTTAAAATCAACTTGAAACGTACAGTTTGTCAATTGCACTGACTTCATTTCAAGTGCCTAGAAGCCACATATATAACATTTCTATCATCATAAAAAATTTTTTTTGGACAGCACACCTCTGAGAATCCCTGTGGAATCCCAATGTTTTACAAACTTACTAGTCAACAAGTGTGTTAATCAGTCAGTCATGTCCGACTTTTTCTGATTCCATGGACTGTAGCTTGTCAGGCTCCTCTGTCCATAGGATTCTTTAGGCAAGAATACTGGAGTGGGTTGCCATTTCCTTCCCCAGGGGATCTTCCCGACCTCGGGATCAAATGCCGTCTCCTGCATTGCAGGCATATTCTTTACCATCTGAGCCACCAGGGAAGCCCCTCAATGTTTTACAAACTTACTGGTCAATAGAAACTTTTTTCCCAAGTAATACGTAAAGATAGTACATGGAACACAGTTTGGGTGTTGTTCTATACAGAAAAAAATCTTAATGACAAAGAAACAGTGTTAGCTTCCTTGGGACAAGACCAGAGTTAGAACTGCAGAATTGATCGGTATACTACATGGCCTTCAAACCTTTTGTTACAGGGAATCCTGAAATGTTTACTGTTACTGTGTCTCTGTACCATTGTTTAGCTGGGATCAACTTGGTTAAAGATTACTTCTCCAGCTCTGCTTCTGATAAGTGAAAGGCACTTGAGCAACAAGATGCATATTACAGGGAGCTAATTCCATGAGCCTTACATGAGGAGACTATCACTATGGTACAAGAACCAGTGTCAGGCAGTATTGGCATAAGAAGTAATGACTGCTTGACCAAGGAATGTAATCTGGGAGGATACCTCAGTTTTTTTAAAAAAAAAACAAAGAATGCCAGCCAAGGAAAGTTCATAACAGAGTTGTCAAGAACTAAAGAGATGTATGTGGGGAGTATCTGTAAACATAACAGATAAAGTTCATATCCTCTCACAGGAATAAAGTCTACTTGAATCATTATGATAAGTTATGTGTAAAGCTTAATTGTATCTCTTAATATGCATCATAAAAAATGTAATCCAATATTGTCAGTGTCAGGTTTTCAAACCCGAACAGGGCAGTTCTAAAGACTAGATCTCTGCCCATTTAGCACTGACTCCCACTTCCTATTTCTGCATGACCAGAACTGATGTGGCTGGAGCAAGCCAGTACTGAGGCCTACTGGTCACGAAGGGGTCCAGACCCTAAGTAAGGACTTTTAGCAGGTGGAGCCTTCGCTGAAAGGGCCTTCAAATTGTTTTCCACTGGGGCCACATCCACTGTTGGCAGTCCTGTGTATGATGGTCTAACACTTACTGCTGCTCTTGATCTTCTTTAGAACCGCCTAATTCTCTGGATCTTGATAGCACTCATCCTCGGAAAATCAAACTCACAGCCCCAAATATCAATCTGTCTCTGGATCAAAGTGAAGGGTCTGTTCTCTCTGATGATAACTTGGACAGTCCAGATGAGATTGATATCAATGTGGATGAACTTGAGACTCCCGATGAAGCAGATTCTTTTGAGTACACTGGCCATGGTAAGTTGCCAAGTTGGCAGGCGGAAGTTAAGTGAAAGATTATCTAATCATATCTAATGGCATCTAAGTGGCATTAGGAACAAACCTCCCATTGTGTTGCTGCTGGCTGCTTTCTTGTGCTGTCTAGAAGCTTCTGTTTGTATCTCAGGTCATAAGTGGTCATGATTGATGGTTTAGATCTGGACAGAACAGGTATGGTTCACAGAGGTCATACACAACCATCATGCCTTTGTCAAACCCCTACGCTATGCCAGGCCTTGTGTTTGGCTGAGATTGGAAGTAAACTGTTACATGCTGTGTCATAAGAAAATTGGGACTGGGTTTGCAGAGAAAGAGAATTTAATCTGGAAGATAAAGCTTGAAGTGGAAAAATTAGAGCTTACCAATTTCTCTGTACAACCTCTCATGGTCTGGAATGTTCTTTCCCACACATTCTACATGGGTGGTTCCTTGTTTTTATTCGGATCTTTATCAGATGTGACCTCCTCAGAGAGGCCTTCCTTGACCTCTGTAATCAAAGGTATCCACGCCACCCCCACCATCTAGTCACACTCTCCTTCAGTATTAATTTTATTTTCCATGTGTCACACTAATTGAAATCATATAATTTAACTGTTTGCATCTCACTTATCTTTCTCTTCCCATTAGAATGTCTGCTCCATAAGGCCAGAGACTTTCTTATGCTTGGTGCTATATCAGCAATAAAGTAGGAAGGAAGGAGGGATGGGGTAGGGTGTGGTGGAGGGAGAATAAAAAGTCAGAAGATTAAAAACTTGCTTATCAAACCTGGACATTCCTGATATGATTACCAGTCTTATTATATGATTTAATATATTATATCATATGATTACCAGTTCTTTCTCTTGCTCAATGAAATTGCTTTTGTTAAGAAATATATACACAGTATTTGCTTTAAAAAATGGCATCATGTAGTTTCAGCTTTACAGGGTGGCATTCTTTGACTTTATAAGTTTGAATTTGAAAGTAAGAGTATCTACTATATCTATATCTATATCTACTGCTTTGATATATTGTGAAAATTAGTAAAAAGAGAAATACCACAATTGAACAGATGCCCTGACTTTTAGAGCCATACTGATTCCAGCAGTTTCCTTCATAGAAAAATGTAACTAGGAAATTAGGAGAGTAACATCAAATTACTTAATTAACTCAACCAATGGTCATTGAGCAGCCAGGGCTACAGCCACAACCAGCCCTAGACTCAGACCCTGCTTTCACAGTGTGGAAAGCTTTATTTCCTCAAGCTAAGAGAACAGGATGTAGCTAAACTACTTGTATTATAGTTTATTATGTTTAAGTAGAGATTTGATATTGCATTTTATCATGTTCTTAGATTCATATAGTTATCAGGATATCTGTCCCTGTGAGTTGAAATACACGAATAGGAGGTGAAAGGTCTTGACTTCATATTCTTTTCTGCCATCTCAGACACTCTTCCTCAGCCACGCCATCCTTTCCAGCTGCTCCCAGCTGTCCCAGTCCCTTTCGTGCTAATAAACCTTCAAGTGTAAAAATCATGCATTGACTTAAAATCTCAGAGAAGACAGCTGTGGCATGACCCTGCAGGTCCCTCCCTCTCCTCCCCCTGTACTTCTCTGTTGCCCTGGAGAACCGTGTCACCCCACATCTGAACCTTTTATTTTTATAAATAGTAAAACTGTCAAGCCAAGTGGTGGTGGCTGAGCGAACTGGTAATTAGAGCTGCCACTTGCTGACATAGTTCTTTTTATTTAGTTGACATAGTTATGTTGAAAGAACCAGTTTAACAGCCACAACCCTGCTTTTAGGTCTTAAGAGAATTTTAGTGTAAGTTGAATTTTAAAGTCCACCTTGATTTTCACATGAAAGGAGTATGTTCAGTCACCATTTTAAGTAAACAACAGCATTAAATGTTGAAAACACTAAGTATATCTGAATAGCTATATTTTATAATGCAGACATAGATAACTTTCTATAAAAGAGTAATGTATATTAGAGTCTCAAAGTATGAAAGTAATGCTTGAAAGCTGCACAGTTTTGTTGTTTTTGTTTCTTATGTGAGTGTTCTAACTAGGCATATACATTCTAAACAAAACTGGAGTTTTTAAGTCACAGGGTTTAAAAAGTGTTTGGTCAGTAATTAATTTTATTTAATGAACACTTCGTAGTGCTTGCTGTGTATCAAGGATCTGTGCTAGCTGCTTTATAAATATTAACTGTATTAATCCTCATGTCAACTCTGTGAACAGGTATTATGTTACCCCCAGAGGTTTAGTGATTCACCTAAAGTCACATAGCTAGTAAATGTCAGAGCCAGCACAAAACCTGAGTTGTTGTCTACAACTCCTGGGCCATGCTCCTTTTCTACAAATACACTGACAGTGAACAGGAGGGTCTCTTTCTGCGTTAGGATAGCATACCTGAAGTCAAGCCTAATGACCCACCTTCACATTTACATGCTCTTTTAATCCCTCCATTTTGGGGTGACTTGAGGGCCCTTAGTTTCCCAAGTGCTTGAAGGATGTTCACACCATTTGCCTGTTTTAGTCAGTAGCTCATGACCAAGCATTGATGCCAGATTATTTGTCCACGGTGTGATTTTGCTTATGGAAAAAATTCCGAAGCTCATTATCAAAAGATGTTAAGTTGGTCATCCCTTCCAAGCAACGTTCTTTAATAATTGTGTCCGAACTGTTGGAAAATACCATTCAAAGGATGATATGATGGAGGCTTGATGTCCTTTGATATGTATAAATGCCAAAGATATCAGAAATATGTAGATAGTGAAGGATTTAACAGATTAGTCTTTTTTTTTTTACTAAGGGAGCTCAGATTTTTTAAAGATACTTTATTTAACTAATTCTATAAACTTAAAAATATCCAAAGGTCATCAAAAATTATGATGACCTATTTCTGTCTTCAAACTGACCCCAGAATTATTTTTACCATAATTCAGATCTTAGCAAAGGCATTTTGTAAGGGAAATGGAAAAAATGATAAAGAATTTTAGCCAGAATATTTCTGGTAAGAATGCTGTAAGAAACATTCATGTGCTCATGTATGTTTTCTTCCTAGGCTCCTAGCAGTGTTTAGTGACCTCGTTTATCTTTTCTAAAACTAACCCCTAATGACGGACAGTTTCCTATGTGAATAAGGTAGCCTCACATTTTTTCCAGATAATCAGGTAGTCACTTCATATAACTTCCATTTCTGTGGTCATTATTTTCACAGCCTGTAGGCAACCAGCTTATGAAATCAACTCCCTGTTTTAACTCTGCTTATAAACCAGTCAAGTGTGGAGCTTATTCTGTTTTACCCACAAGCAGCCTTACATGATAATGGTGATGTGGTCTGAAAAGACGATTTTTCCTTATATTTTTGTGTGCTGAGTTTTCACATTCCAATTAACTACATACCTGTTCTAAAGAACTTTAAAGACTTTCTTAATTGTGTATAGGATGTCTTTCTTCTAACCAAAAGTTCAAATGGAGTGGGGGGCAGGGGGTGGAGTATGAAAAGATGAAAGTGGGAAGACCATCAGAAAGTTACTCTTGTCACCTGGGAAAAAGATGTGCTTAGGACTCTAGCCGGAGAAGGCAATGGCACCCCACTCTAGTACTCTTGCCTGGAAAATCCCATGGACGGAGGAGCCTGGTAGGCTGTGGTCCATGGGGTCGCTAAGAGTTGGACACGACTGAGCAACTTCACTTTCACAACTCCAGCAATAGCAAGGAGACTGGAGAAAGCCCATTTGAATCCTAGCTCTGCCCTTTCCAACTGGACTGAAACATACTTCGACAGGAAAAAAGTATTTTCTCAGTTTGTGATACTGACAGAAGATGAAGCTTCATTCTGTCAGGAAAAGTCTGTAGAGATATGTTCATATGCTTTTGAACAATTTGGAAAAAAAAAAGATTATTTTCCTTAAAAAGCTCCCTCCCCCTAAAATTATATAAGCTTCTAACTCAACAAAACCTGAATACACATTGGATACTAAGTAGCAATAAAAGGGAGAGATGAAAGGTATATTAAGAATGAAAATTAAAAACTAGTTAATAAATCTACTTGAGTATTTAGCATAATATTAAACATGTCTGGAATGATGAAGTGTCATTTAGGAAGCACTCCTACAAATTAAATGAGTAACATTCAACCTATTCTCTAGGTCAACAGTCTAGATTAATACATAGTATGTTCAAGATTTATATATTAATAACTATGGCTATGTTAGTGATCAAATATGTCATGAATAATAATATCTAAACTCATTTTCTTCCTGGGAGTGATTTCTAAAGAGAATACATTTGGGGAGGGGGGGCTCTTTGGCTTAAAAAAATTAGAAGTTCAAACATAATGAATGTCTTTGAAGGCATTTTCAGATTATTCCCATTGTCAGTGCAAGGGCACAGCATAGAGACCAAGTCCCCTTTACAGATCTATGTCCCTACTGGAGGCCACAGCTGACCTCATCTTCCAATGGTTCATATGATCATCGACGGTAGAGTCCTCACTGTGATCTTTCAGCACAGGATATTCAGAGCCTGTGTACACTAAATCATCTCATCAAAGACAAAAGGAAATGTTCAAGTTGACTTCTCCCTTGTGTACCAGTGCTAATTGACTTCAACAGCAAGCAGCAAGGGAGAAAAGCTTGTTATTCAGAAAAGAAGACAAAGAAAATCAAGCATTTCTTAGTGATGAGAGCATGAGACTGAACATTAAATTTGGAGGGCCTAGGGACAGAGATTTAAATGAGACCTGAAACTTTTGCAAATAGTGAGAAAATGATGGCAGGGGGAAAGATGGTAATTTATAGTTGTAGAAAAAGAATTATTAAGATCAGGAAGATACTGTTAATTCAAGGGAGTAGAACAACTTACCTTTACTTCCTACTAGCTTATATTGTTGACTTTTAGAATTCAACACCTTAGGAGAGTGTACTGTACTCCTAGCTATTTCTTTATTTAATTTACATCAATCAAAAGAGGTAGGGAAAGGAGGTCCCAAACAGGGTAAAAGGGTGTTGGCGATGATGCCTACAATGTAGATAAGAGCAGGTGTATACTGGAACCTCAGAAGACAAACCCACATCTGAGCCCAGAGGTCTGAGAGAACAGAGACAAGTGGGAAAACAGGGTCCTGGGAAGGGGAGCTGTGAGGGGCATCCAAGGGCTCTAACTCAAGTGGGAGGGGGAGAGCTGGAAGGGATCTCAGATAGGGAGTCCAGAGCAGATGGATGGATTTGGACAAGTGACACAGTGCTTAATCTGAAGCCAAGGTTGCTAGTTTCCTGTCCTGAGTAAGCAGTGAGCGCTGGTGGGAATACAGAGAAAGCCAGAGTGAGGCCAGGCTCTGTAGGCGGTGGTAGCTACTGGTGTTGGCAGAAGCGGCTAGGACTGCTTCCCAACTGGGCTTCACTTTGCTATTCTAAGTCACAGGTAATTAGACATGTTTGAATCTGTCTTGTGACATCTTCTGGAACATAATTGTCCTGTTGTGGCTCCCTTACAGATTACCTACATTTCCAGGAACTTGTCCAAGCTTTATTTACTCACTCACCTTCCCAAATTCTACTGAAAACTCTGTGCAGGTTTCCAAGCTAAGTGTGAAGTGGGTTGGTGGAGGCAGATATTAAAGATGAAATTGGCATGATTCCTTAGCCCAAGGAACTCACTGCATTATAGTAAAATAAATGAGACCGAGACAATTACACATTCAGGGTGCAGTATGATAGCTTAGAAGAGTAGAAAAGGTAAGGGTTTGATTATATTTCCTTCCTGATTCTGTGATCTGAGGTAATTACTTCAGAGTTTTTGCATTGGTATCACATCTTCCACTACATCTTCTCTGCCTGCTAATTTGGTAGATGCTTAATAAATATTGCTGTTACTGTTATCAAAGTGCCATTAAAAGAATGCAAGTGTGGTGTAAATCAAAGGCAATTTCTTATGAAATGGAAAGTTAAGAATGATAACACCTCACAGAATTATTGTGAAAACTATAAATAAGCCTTTATTACCAAATTACATAAACATACAAAGAATAACCATTGTGAAATTCTACTAGTACTTGAAGTAAAAAGGGAAACAATTATTGCTTATTATTTAAAAAAAATAAATATAGTTGCTTTTTTTTTTTTGATGCACAAGAGTGAGTAGTAAATTTTTCCCCAAGAATGCTCAGTGGGCTTTTTCATTACCTTGGGCACCCACAAGTAAGAGTCCTGTGAATTTGGGGGCTTGGAGCACTTCTGGTTTATAAGGTTGTTTCTTACTTACTGTAAAATCTTTGTGTAGCATGTTTTGAAAAACTTATAAGAAGTTATATCAAATTAATCTCCAGATGTGCTCCCAATAGAGGAGGTTCAAGCCCATTGTTAGAGTCTTAGAATGCAGGTCTAGGCTGGCAGTATCATCAAGCTACCGAGCTGAGGGGCCCCAGAACACTCTGGGCACTCAGGTTACACCAATATATGTGGCACAAGGAAAATAAGGCCTGATGAATAATAGCTTTTCACACCATCAGAAAGACCACAGACCACAACCTGTATGATCAAGGGAGGAGTTAGCACGCAGTCTATCCCCATCTTGGACCACTACAGACACAAGACAGCTCCAGCCCTTTTCCTGTCCCCACCCTCAGCTTAGCCTTACCAATGGATTGGTCATTCAGTCTGTCAATTAGGAAGACCTCACTGAGTGTCCTCGATGAAGTCAGGATGGTGTCAAGCTCACTCCAAGCTGTATAGAACAAGGAGTTCATCAGGTTGAGCCTGCCGGGAGGTAGCTAGTTGTTGAACTGCCTCACCTGTGGAGGTCCTACCCATTCATCCTTGCTCTGTGCTTCATTTACAGAGGATTCCACAGGCAACAAAGATTCTGGCCAAGAGTCAGAGTCTATTCCAGAATATACGGCAGAAGAGGAGCGGGAGGACAACCGGCTGTGGAGGACCGTGGTGATCGGAGAACAGGAGCAGCGGATTGACATGAAGGTCATCGAGCCCTATAGGAGAGTCATTTCTCACGGAGGTAGTGGAACTCTGCAAATCTGGGAAGCCGGGGGCCCATATTCTGTTTTTTTTTTTTTTTTTTTTTTAATTAGAAAACCAAACTAGGGTTCTCTGCAGCATGACATCCCTATCAATGCTGATGCTACTAGACAGTCAACATTCAGGGCACTGTAGAGCTGCGTGTATTATTCATATGCAATTCAGTGAACACCGGAAAGCCTACTATACAAAAGTAACTTTCCAAGGTGAAAGATGCCTTTCACACCACATATGATAGCTGTCATCTGTGCAAAGTTCTTGAAAGCCACAGTTGTCAATTCAATAGCATCTGTATGGAATTCCTATGGATTTCTTGTAGGGTTTTAACTGAATTGTTTTCAAGTCTGTTTTCGACATGGCCTGCAGTAAGAGGTGCTTTTAATTCCAGAACAATCTTTTGAATCCTCTTCAGAAGCTTTAGGAAATCTTTTGAGACTCAGGCTGGTCCCTTCCCCACCCCACCCCACTTAAAGTTTGCTTTTCTATAAACTCCATTACCTTTGTGCCTGACAGTAGCTCGCTCTAGCCACAGCCTCCACCTGCTTCATGAGGGACAAGGGAGAGAAAAAGCTCTGTTTTATATTTTCACTGCTGTCTTGGAACTACAGGAGCCTGAATTTTGGATTCACAAAAAAATAAATAACATAAGCACAAATGACACATTGAACATTGTCAACTTCAGAAAATATAAGTGGCTTTGGGGGCTTTTTTTTTTTTTTTTTTTTTGCTGCTGCATGCACAACTCTCCTGCAGCCCTAAGGCACCACCCTAACTGTTCTAGGAAAAGTAAGCTGACAAGGCAATTGTTCTGTCTTCCTTAACAAGGACAGGGGAATAAATGTCTTGGCACTGCATTAAACCTCAAGCTTTGGTTTCCTATCAAGCAGAAGGATGTTTTGCTTTTTCCTTCCAAGTCCCCTTCACCACAGATTTCCCACTTTCTGCCCCATGCGTTGCTCCCTCCTTGTAAGTATCAAGACCACCCAGGGCTCCCACCCATGACAGAGAAGGGAAACGCCTATGGGTGTTCCTGGCCCCAACCTTCCTTTTTCCCTATTTGAGCTGAAATGGTAACATGGCTCAGTGAGAGCTCCTCTAAGAAAGATCTTTCCCACAGGCCTTTGGAATGAGAACAGGCTTAATCTTGCTGAAAATGACAGGCAGCTGGCCATAGAGTCAATCCTGTTGTTGTTCTAATGAAAACAACAATCGGAATTTACCTAGATTTTCCCAGAAGATCCTTTACACCACCCGTCAGGTATTTTTGATTTGTTTGCTTTTTAGAAAAAAAAAAGAAAACAAAGGCTAATATAAACTAGCCTGTGTACATTGTAAAAAGTATAAGAAAGGTAGAAAAGTCTTGTCAAAGTAAACCGAAGTCGCCCAGTGACATGCCCTGTACATTTTTACCATTCAGGTCATAAGTTAGTAGTCCCTTTGTTGTAAAGAAGGCAGGCTCATGGCTCCTGTGCTTTTATAAGGCCAAGTTCTCATTAGCTCAGCAGACTGGCCTGCTTACTCCCTCAACCACAGTGAGGTTGGGTGGATAGAGCCCATGGTTCTGTTCCCTGAATCAGGATAGAGTGATTATCGTCAGCACACTGGAGTCCAAAAAAGCGACTGCTTCTGCCCATCATGTTCTTTGCAAAGACACCTGCTAGCTCAGGGATAACCTGGTTTGCTGTGCCCTTCCTCCCTGCCACCCCTCCCACTGGCACTGCCCCTCTCCGTTCCGTTCCGTGTTGTGAGCTCCTTATCTGTCTGTGTGACCGTCTGGTTTGTTGGAGAGAGAAGGCCACCTTCCCTCTCTGCCTGGCTCTGCCTCGGCCTCCTCTAGGCGCCGGCCTGCATGATGTGCCTCTGGCTGCACCCAGCAGATCATGAGCGAGATGCCACCTCTTCCTCCACCCTGACCAGCCTTTTGCTCTGTAGGTAAAGACAGTTCACACGTTACTTCTGAATTTGCCAAAGCTTTGCTGTCTTGGAAACTCATATCACTTTCTTAGACCTTAATGATGACACTCCCTAGTTCTCAGTCTATTGGGTTTGTCACCCTGGCTTCTGATGAGCATTTAAAAAGCAGCACCCAGAGCGAACAGAGATGTCATTTTGGTGTCTGGCACTTTGCTATGAGAACATTTTTCTCACTCAGGCCAGAAAGAAAGTGCCAGCTGTCCGGTGCTCTGGACAGCTAGCTGGGAGTGATTAAAAGCTCTGCTGAGGTCTGCTGCAAAGCCAGGCCCTGCAAGTGTCTGCACCAGTTGGGAACATCTGTGTGTGAGAGCAGTATTTGAACAAATAACTCAGCCTCCAGCTTTGGTGACTTCATATGAGCTGTGGCCGGAGTCCCTGTACACAGTGTAGAAGAACAGAGTTCAAGATCTATCTTGACCACCACTCACACTGTGACCGTGGTCATCACTTGACTCCCTTGGGCCTTGGTTGCTTCCTCAGTAAGAAAAGGGTGAGCTCGAAGCCGGTGTCACCTCCTGCGAGCCCACGAGTAACATTCCCGCTATCTGCTTATACAGAAAAGCAAGGAGAGGTCTGGGTGGTTTGGATTAGCCCACAGTGTGGGGTCACTTTGAGGCTAGAACTGGCATGTTGGAACCTGAAGCAGGGAACACAATGAAATAGCCAAGGGCACTCATGCCAACGCGTTGTAACGAGGAGTGTCCTGTCTTGTGTTTTTACTTCTCATTTCATTATAGGAGACTCAGGTAACCCTCTGCAGTGTTGCTGGACAAATGACCCTGGAAAGGCTGAGGAGAAGAGTTGCAGGCTGGTGTGTGTGTGTGTATGTTTTGGTTGCGCCTGTGGCATCTTTCCTTCTCTCTCCATTCCATTTGCTGGCCAGCAAACTTGTGTTCCGTCCCTTTCATGCCTCTCTGTCCTGCCTCAGGTAAGGTTTGCATTGTTGCTTCCGAGGGTCCCAGGAGACACCACGGTGGGATAGCTCACACACCTCAGCACATACACTCTGAACTCAGTTACTGAAAAGAGAGTCTGATAAAATACATGGTCTAAAGAGCCAAACTTCACTTGAAATCTGCACTCGCTGACGGGGAACTTCACTTGAGTAAGCTGCATATTTAGCACAGAAACTGGGTTAGCTGACCTCCTTGGAGGCATTGGCAAAGAACAAAATTCAAATGGTCCTATTCATTCACGTTATTACACTTTGCCAGCAGTTGCTGTCTGGAATAGCTCCAAAGCCTGACAGTGACGGCATGGCTCTTGATTTAGAAGGAAAACTTTCATGACAAAATCTATCTTTTTCTCTTTCCTTCCTTACACACTACATCTCCTCATTGCCTTCTCTTTCTTTTGCCTCTTCTCTTCCTACAAATCCTCTGCCCACAAATGCAAAATCCATCATTTGTCAATTTCAGTGATTTCTATAGAAAGAGCCATTCCCAACTTGGTCACTGATCAGGACATGGTAAGTTGACCATTCAATATTCCTTTGGCTAAATAAACTCAAGCAAATGCATTACTACAACATTCCAAGGACAGACAGCAGTGACACAAAGAGATGAATTGACATTTAAGATGACTTCTGAAGTAGTTTATAAACCTGTCTTTCCTTAAAAAAAAAAAAAAAAAAGACAGACAGACATTCTTAGAAATTCTCTAGAAATAGAAAAAGAAATCAAACAAACTGAGCAGTCATGATCTCGAAATTATCCTGACACTCTGGAGCCTGACATCTACATTTAAAGTTTTTAAATTTAATTTTTATTTTTATTAGAGTATAGTTGATTTACAACGTTGTGTTAATTTCAGGTGTATAGCAAAGTGATTCAGTTATACATATTCTTTTTCAGATTCTTTTCCCATATGGGTACATGGGAATATCTACAGAATATTGAGTAGAGTTCCCTGTGCCAGACAGTAGGTCTTCGTTGGTTGTCTGTTTTAAATATAGCAGTGTGTACATGTCAATTTCTCCTTTTATGGCTGTTGGCATTTGCCTTATATATTGAGTTGCTCATGCATTTGGTGTATATATAGTTACAACTGTTACCTCTTCTTCTTGGATTGATCCCTTGATCATTATGTATTGTCCTTCTTTCTCTCATAACAGTCTATTTTGTCTATCAGTATTGCCGCTCTAGCGTTCTTTTGATTTTCATTTGCATAGAATACCTTTTCCCATCCCCTCATTTTCAGTCTGTATGTGTCCTCAAGAGCTGAAGTAGGTCTGTTGTAGACAGCATTTATACATGTTTTGCTTTTGAATACATTCAGCCAGTCTATGTCTTTGGGTTGGAGCATTTAATCCATTTACATTTAAAATTATTATTGATATGTATGTTCTTATTGCCATCTTGTTAATTGCTTTGGATTTGTTTTTGTAGGTTTTCTTTCCTTTTTTGTTCTCTTGTGATTAGATTACTATCTTTAGTATTGTATTTGGATTACTTTTTCTTTTTTTGTGTGTTAATCTATTGTAGATTTTTGGTTTGCAGTTACTATGAGGTTTTGATATAGCAGGCTCTCTCTCTATATATACATACATATACAAGATTGGTTTAAGTTGCTAGTCTCTTAATTTCAAATGCATTTCCAATATCCTGCATTTGTACTCTCCTTACAATTGCTGGTTTTGTTATATTATTTGTGTGTGGATTATTTCATACCTTTACTGCATGTTTGCCTTTACCAGTGAGCTTTTCCATTTGTAATTTTCTTGTTTCTTGTATTGGCTTTTTCTTTTCTGCCTGGAGAAGTTCCTTTAGCATTTGTTGTAACATGGGTTTGGTGGTGGTGAATTTTCTCAACTTTTGCTTGTCTATAAAACTTCTGATTTCTCTACTCAATCTGAACAAGCCTTGCTGGGTATATTCTTTGTTGTAGATTTTGCCTTATACCACTGCAAATAATCCTGCCAGTTCCTTCTAGATTGCAGTTTCTGCTGAAAGATCAGCTGATAACCTTATGGGGATTCCCTTGTATTTTATTTATTGCTTTTCCCTTGTTGCTTTTAATATTTTCTCTGTCTTTAATTTTTGTCAATTGGATTAATATGTGTCTTTGAGTGTTCCTTCTTGGGTTTATCATGTATGAGACTCTCTGCACGTCCTGGACTCTAAGTGTTTCCTTTTTCATGTTAGGGAAATTTGGGGTTATTTTCTCTTCAAATATTTTCTCAGGCCCTCTCTCTCTCTCTCTTCTCCTTCTGGGACCCCTGTCATGTGAAAAGTGTTTGTCACTCAATTGTGTCCAACTCTTTGCAACCCCATGGACTGTAGCCTGCTAGGCTTCTCTGTCCATGGAATTCTCTAGGTGAGAATACTGGATTGGGTAGCCATTCCCCCCTTCTCTAGGGAATTTTTCTGAACCAGGGATCAAACCTGGGTCTCCTGCATTGTAGGCAGATTCTTTATCTGAGCCACCAGGGACGCCTAATAATGTGAATGTTGGTGTGTTTAATGAATGGCAACCCACTCCAGTATTCTTGCTTGGAGAATTCCATGGACAAAGGAACCAGGTGGGCTACTGTCCTCATTTCTTTTAATTCTTCTTTCTTTATTATGTTCCACAGCAGTGATGTCTACCATTCTGTCTTCCAGCTTGCTTATGCGTTCTTCCTCATTTACTCTGCTGTTGATTCCTTCTAGTGAACTTTTCATTTCACTTATTGTTCATCTGTGTTTGTTCTTTAAAGCTTTTAGCTCTTTATTAAACATTTCTTGTATCCTCTCTGTACCTCCATTCTTTTTCCGAGATCTTGGATCATCTTTATTATTACTACTACAAATTCTTTTTCAGGTAGACTGCCTATCTCCACTTCATTTAGTTGTTCTGGTGTTTTATCTTGTTCCTTTGTTTGGAAGACATTTGTCTGTTTTTGTGGTCATCTCCATTCCTCCATCTGAGCCACCAGGGAAGCCCCTATTCCAGATGCAAGACTGCAATTCTTGGTTCTGGTGTCTGTCCCCTGGTGGGTGAGGTTGGTCCAGGGACTTGTGCAGGCTTCCTGGTGGGAGGGATTGGTGCCTGCCCACTGGTGGGTGGAGTTAGGTTTTGTCCCTCTGGTGGGCAGGGCCATGTTAAGGGGTACATTTTTAGCTCACTACTTGCTGGTGGGAGGGGCTATGTTTCCACTCTGTTGGTTGTTTGGCCTGAGCATGCAGGTTGCTTAGTGGGCCCAGGTCTCAGTTCCAAAATGGTGACCTCTAGGAGTGCTCATACCAATGGGTATTCCCTGGGATGTCCACCACCAGTGTCCTTGCCCACAGTGAGCTACTTCCAACCATGCCTCCCCAGGAGACCCTCCAAGACCTGTAGGTAGGTGCTTTGCCCTGAGCCCCAATGCACATTAAACCGTGTGTGTCCTCCCAGAGTGGAGTCTCTGTGTCCCCTAGTACTATGGAACTGCTGTACTGAAGCGCCCCTGGCCTTCCAAGCAAAATGCTCTAAAGGCTCCTCCTCCCAATACCAGACCCCAAGCTGGGGAGTCTGATGTGAGGCTCCCACAGGCTACTCTTACTCCTGTGGGAGAACCTCTGCAATATAATTATTTTCTAGTATGTGGTTCACACACCCAGGAGGTCTGGCATTTGATTATATTGTGAAAGAGTCCCTTCTACTGTTTCTTGAGGCTTCTTCTTTGTCTTTGGGTATAAAATGTCTTTTTTTGTGTGGGGGGGGAGGGTGTAGATAGGCCCTGCTCCAGTACTCTTGGCTGGAAAATCCCATGGACAGAGGAGCCTGGTAGGCTGCAGTCCATGGGGTCGCGAAGAGTCAGACACGACTGAGCGACTTCACTTTCACTTTTCACTTTCATGGGCTGGAGAAGGAAATGGCAACCCACTCCAGTGTTCTTGCCTGGAGAATCCCAGGGCCGGGGGAGCCTGATGGGCTGCCGTCTATGGGGTCGCACAGAGTCGGACACGACTGAAGCGACTTAGCAGCAGCAGCAGCAGCAGATAGGATTGAGTCTTTTTTGTTGATGGTTGTTCAGCAGTTGGTTGTGATTCTGGTGTTTTCATTGAGAGGAGGTGAGCTCAAGTCCTTCTACTCTGCTATCTTGTCTTTGCCTCTCCTGATGTCTTCAAAAGGATGCTTTTGTACTTGTATTTAAGACGGATTCATTATGTCATTTTTTCTTTTAATGAACTCTCTTTTTCATTGCACTGAGCCTTAATTGCGTATTTTAGTGGAGTTAGGATTAATGTCATTAAGCCACCCTATCCTTTGTGGATTTCTATTCAGTTATGAATCTTCCTAAATGAAATTATTTGTGGAACAAACACTTCTTGTATGAAAATATATCTCCTTATGCCATTTTCCTTCATACCACCTTCTTTAAAAAGTTGGCAAAATACCTACATATTGGAAAAGATGGGACTAAAGCAAAAAATCCAGAGGGAAGCTACTGCGGTCCTGTTTTGCAAACACGTTGCATCAGGTATACACTTACATAGGTAGCATCTTCTAAGATATGTAGCATTATCTGCAGCAGCCTCAAATTAGTAATATACACAAACCCATAATTTGATGTATTTTTAGTTGGTATCACTTTCTTCCCCCACCTCTTTTGTGGCAGAGTCATACTCTCTATCCTTGTAGAAAACATCTCATTAAACTGCTTTTCGAGAGTTAAGCCCATCCAAATCTATATCTAGCCAGTATTTTACTGCCTTGTAATCACCAGAGGGGTATTTAGAGTTCTGAAAAAGTGAAACACGCCAAATTCTGATCAGGCTTGAGGGTGTATTCTGTCCTCCTACTCAAAGCTTTGAGGAAATCTCTAATGTTTCTAAAGCCTAGAACTATGTTATATGATACAATCACAAATATTTTTAAATGGATGTTAAAAAATGAAAGTACAGTGCATTGCTTCCATTTTTTAAGTCTGGAAGACACATGAGATTCTATAGACAAATTTGTAGAGACTTGACCAACATCTGCCACGTGTTTCAAAGATGAGTTTTCAAGGAACACAGAGTTTACTACAACTAGGAAATACTAAACAGAATCAAATAGAACCTCTCTCTTAGCAATTAAAGGAAAGAGTGTTATACAGATTAGCTTTTTTATTATATAAATTAGAAGCCCTTAAGTCAAAATGTGTTGCCTCACCATCCTTTGTTTTTAAGTTGAATATTTATAACCCACTTACACGACTATGTACAATACATATAATCATCCATAATACTTGGGTGCCCTATATATGCAAATATATTCACACTATGTATTGTATCTTAACCACTGCAAGATAATTATATGTGTATATACTTACAGAAGTATCGTCTTTATAATAGTCACTTAAAGATATATCTAATACATCCACATACATACACTTGCCAAGGCTTCCAGATTTATCCTTTAGGTTAAATAGTATCTTGTTAAGAGTTTCGGTTGGTTACAAATGTCTTTTGTTTGTCCCCCAGGATACTATGGGGACGGCCTAAATGCCATCATTGTGTTTGCCGCCTGTTTTCTGCCAGACAGCAGTCGGGCGGACTACCACTATGTCATGGAAAATCTTTTCCTGTGAGTGATGCTTACAATAAAACGTTTTGAGTTAATGTCTGTGGGGATGCAATGGCAGATAGAACATCTTTAATAAAAGGAAACAGATGATGTAGAATTTGATGTAGAATTTTCTAAGCCTTTGATTAAAAGTCAATGAAATCTGTATCAAGGAAAATTGCTCAAGAGACTGAAAGCTTCAGAGGAGCTGTTTTGTCAGGAGAATGCACTGAAAACAAAATGAACACAGTTTGGCCCATATTTTTAAATTCTGTAACATTTTTTTTGGGTGAAGTGTTATTTTGGTTTCCTGATAACATGTTCTTAGTCAACTGATAATAACCTGACTTCATTTATATCTGCCTTTATTTAATCTGACTTGTCCTTTAGTGTACAATAGCATTGCTGATATTTTTGAAAGTTGGGTTTCTGACCCACAGACTTTTCAAGTGTACCTGCATTAAAAAAAAAAAAAAAAGATAACTGTGCAAATAAATGAGTAATACTCTCAGAGAAGTGATCTTAGGTAACTGCATTCTTCTCAAGAAGAAGAGGTAATATGTGCAACCATTCTTAAATGTTATGCACCCTGTAATTTAAATATTATATAATTATGGTGAAATAAGATGAACTCTATCATGTGGGAACTTAAAACACTTCTCTTCCTTCCTGTGATCAGATATGTAATAAGTACTTTAGAGTTGATGGTAGCTGAAGACTATATGATTGTGTACTTGAATGGTGCAACCCCAAGACGGAAGATGCCAGGGTTAGGCTGGATGAAGAAATGTTACCAGATGATTGACAGACGGTATGTGGGGCTCTATTAGCTAATCACTATTTTGACTTCCTCAATAACTCCCATCTCCAGTGACATTTTAGTTTACCAAAAATGCAGTCACAATTTAGGAACATTGAATTAATGCTGATTTGAGATAATAAATTTTAAAATATTAATCAAAGTATCACTCAAATTTTAAATAAAGCAAATCTTCCCCAGATTTTGTTAAATGTTACTAATCTCAAACTTGGTGACAAGCATTTTAAAGTATGCTCATGCGTTTGCCATATGGAGGTGCAATTTGAGCTGATAAATCAAAGTCCACGATTCTTCACTGGTATCATGCGGCCTTGCTGCCCTTTTTGTGCACTAGCATTATTGTGACTCAGGCAACCCACGTGCCCTTATTTCAACATTCACTGTTAATTCCAGCCCGTTTGGTGACTGTGTGTGCCCATTCCTCAAGATACATCACGTCTATTCATACTGGTTTTATTAGAACCAAACACATTGTTGCCATCTACAGGAAAACTCATAATAAGCATACAAATTTATGATGTTTTCTATAGCATGGCTTCCTCTCGGATGTGGCTCCCTGCAAAGCAACATGCGAGTGCCCCGATATAGTAACTAAAATCCGCTCATCATCCAAACATACATACAGTAGCACTGCTAACGCTGAAAAATATGCCAGGATATCCAAAACGTTAATCTGAAGGCCAAATAACCACATGCTTTCATTATACACAGGAAGAAACCCAGGCTCAGTAGAACAGGGTATTCATTTTAAAATATTAAAAATAATGCTGACAAAAATGAATAGCATCGTCAAACAAAAATATGCCATGACGGTTATAGATTTTTGCACTCCAAGAGTATGACCATTCTATTTTACATTTATTTCTGTGGGAAAATGAGGTTTGAATTATGCAAGTTTCAAATTATATCTCATTGCATTCTATACCTGCCTACCAGATGACAGTAACTTACACAAGAATTCCCTAATATTTATATAAATATATATATACACACACACACAAATACTTTAATTCCCATTCAAAATAGGTTATGAGTAATTTTTTTTTCTTTTTCAAAATAGGTTGAGGAAGAATTTAAAATCATTCATCATTGTTCATCCATCTTGGTTCATCCGAACAATCCTTGCAGTTACACGACCTTTTATAAGGTATAGTCATTATTACAGTAAAAGTACTAGTTTTTTAAAGTATGTAATTCATTGTTCCTCTACACAAAAATTCATAAACCAAGAGAGTATTTAGGATAATATGTTTTGCCTCTGCCTTTCCTGAAAATATACTTTGGACTGCCCAGCAAGAGACTCTAAGAGTGAGTATATTTTCATAGTGATTATTTTTCCCCTATAATTATAAAACATGATCTCTATATTGCTTGCTGTAAACACAGAAAATGAAATAGTGAGGTTTCTGTATAGATAGTACTATTAAAGCAATAAGGGCTTCCTTGATAGCTCAGTTGGTAAAGAATCCACCTGCAATGCAGGAGACATGGGTTCAATCCCTGGGTTAGGAAGATCCCCTGGAGAAGGGAAAAGCTACCCCACTCTACTATTCTGGCCTGGAGAATTCCAGGACTGTATAGTCCACGTATAGTCCATGGGGTCTCAATGAGTCAGACACGACTGAGCGACTTTCACAGACATTAAAGAAATATGGTATTTTGTAAAGAATCAAAGAGGTAGAGTATACCATGACAATGGAAATCAAAGACACATCAAGGACAGAAACATAAGCCAGACCTTAATTATTTTGTTTCTTCTGAACAAATACCATGGAGGTCACCTAAAGTGGGTTAAGAGTCTGTGCAGCCATTTTGAGAGCTTTGTTTTGATCATCCATGAGCCTTCTAGGTTTAAATTCACTTCAAATCAGTAAATATTTGTTCATCATCTATTTTATGTTAGATGCTATATAACTTTACATTTTCGGGATGAAAAGAAAAGTAAGATATGCCTCTTACATAGTAAAACTGAGACAGTTAAATGAAAGGGACACTATAGATTTTCTAGAAAGCTTTAAAAAATAGAATAGGGAGGGGCAAGATAGGGGTATCAGATTAAGAGGTACAAACTACTAGGTATAAAATAAATAAGCTACAAAGATATAGTGTACAGCACAGGGAAAATATGCACCATTTTATAATAACTTCAATGGAGGATAGTCTATAAAAATAATGAATCACTAAGTTGTACGCCTGAAACTAATATAATATTGTGACTCAACTATATATCAGCTAACTAGAACTTGCCTAACATCAGAATACAAATTATATAAACTGAAATTTTTCTGTCTCAGTGTTATTAATGAATCTGTAAGAAAAATTCTGATCACTTCACTTCTGGAGAAAAAATTAAAGGTTAAAATCTTTTATATTTTTTAATTACTATATATATATTTTATTGAAGTATAGTTCGTTAACCATGTTTCAGGTGCACAGCAAGGTGATTCAATTATACATATACACATAATTACTTTACAAATTATTTTCCATTATAGGTTATTGCAAAATATTGACTATAATTCCCTGTGCTATACAGTAAACCTTTGTTGCTTGTTTCATATCTATTTTTTTAAGTTAGAAATTGAGCGTTCTGTGCCTTCCAGAATCTCCTTTTTTTTGTCTGTGTTCACTTATATTTATTTAGCATTCCCATCCACTACTTCCAACAACTGGGTAGCAGGATTCAACTAGTTTTCCTCTGGCAGGAGAGCTCTTTAAATTACTTTAAAGCATAATACAAGCCTTTAAGATATATTTTAAAAAAGCTACTAATTTTAAGATTAGCAGAAAATGCTTTGACAGGCACTAGGAATAAATGTACAATGAAGAGCTTATACAAACTTTTAATGAGTAAAAAAGCAAACATTAGAACTGATATTGATTCACTGATGTTTGTTTAATAATTCAGTTTCTATTTTAAAATAAATATATTTCTCCTTGGTAAATATTTATTATGGCAAGAGTATGAGAAAGAATTCTAATTCAACATTTATTGAAGGGAGTTTCAAGATAATAATAATTCCCTTCTCTAGGGGATCTTCCCAACCCAGGGATCAAACCCAGGTCTCCCACATTGCAGGTGAATTCTTTACCAGCTGAGCCACAAAGGAAGCCCCAATAATTAAAACAAAAATAATTAAATTATGGCAAGTAGTGTTGTGGTAAATTACATGTAATAATGGTTTACATTTATTGAGTACTTACATGCATTATTTTATTTAATCCTAATGATGGTCTGAAGGAGGCACTGTTTACCATTTCTGTATTGTAGCAAAAAAACCCTAAGGTTAAATGAGGTCAAATAAATTGTTCAAACCAGGAGCCAGCAAACCATTCTGTAGAGAGTCAGATATTAAATATTTTAAATGTTATGGGCCATACAGTTTCAGTCACCACTACTTAGCTCTGCCATGGTAGGACAAAAGCCATAGATAATGTGTAAATAAATAAGTGTCCCTGTGTTCCAATAAAACTTGATTTATGAACACTGAAGTTGAATTTTCTGAAATGTTTTACATGTCACGAAATAGTTTTATTTTAATCATTTTTCAACCATTAAAAAAAAATGCAAAACCAGTCTTAGCGCAAAGATATAAAAAACCAGTAATAAGTTGGCTTTGGCTCACAGGCCATAGTTTACCAACCCCAGGTCTGTGGTAACATAGCCAAGAAATGATAAACTCAGGCTCTGAACCCAGTGTCTACCTAATTCTAAAGAACACATATTTCAAGTACTTAAACATTATGTTCTACAGTTTCAGCTTATAAAACCCTTTTGAAAGATCCCTGTGAATCAATCTATGTTAGTGTAACAGATTTTTTGACCTGAAAAAAGAGGTCACTAAAATGTATTATAGGTCTTTTCACTGCTAAAGGGTAACACCTATGACAGAGGTATATAGCAAATTCTTTTTTTTAATTCATGTATTTTTAAACTGAAGTATAATTAATTTACAATGTTGTGTTAATTTCTGGTGTACAGCAAAGTGATTCAGTTTCTTGTATTCAGATACATATTTGTAACTAAATACGAAAAAGAGTATTTTTTTCAGTTATGTATTCTTTTTCATATTCTTTTCCATTATGGTTTATTGCAGGATACTGACTATAGTTCCTGTGCTGTAGAGTAGGACCTTGTTGTTTACCTGTTTATTTTAATATAGTAGTTGGTATCTGCTAATCCCATCCTTCTAATTTATCCCTCCCTCCTCAAGTTCATTTTTTTTAAATGAACTGTCTGTCTGTGTCAAGCACTGGGTTAGGTGCTGCAGGTTGAGAAATTAAATAGCTCAATTGATTTCCTCAAAGAGGTCACAGCCTGACAGCTGACACAGGTAGACAAGAAAGCAGCTGCAATAGAGGGAACAAAGGAAGCTGGAGGGTGATAACTCAGAGTTGAGGGTGAGTTTTAAGGTAACAGGTGAAGCGTGAAGACAGAGAGTCTGCATCGAGAGAGGCTTTCCAGAAGAATGCATCCTCAAGGTGAGTTTTAAGAATAGGATTGGCTAGTTAAAGCCAGGTAGAGGACATAGCAGGTACCAATACACCAAGAAGAAAAAATATTCTTTTTCATATTCAGTTACAAATACATATCTGAATATGAGAAACTGAATCACTTTGCTGTTTAGAAAACTGTACATTCCAGTGTGGAGGTGTCCTCCTGGCATGACTTCTTCTGCCTTCTTATTCTACCCCCTCCATTTTTTAAATCAAAATCTGAATTTAGCTCAGAAATTCCAGAGGAAGGAAGTGGCCTAATGTGGCTTATCGTTAGTAGTGTGTGTTCACCCAAGGCTTATCAGGACTTGAAGTGACTGTTCGCAAGCCACAGCCAGTAGCCCATAGTCAAAACTGCAAGTAAAATGTGAAAGCTGGATGTATGCAGAAGTGACCTTGAGAGCATCTTCTCAGTAGACTGGGGAGGCCTTTTCATTAGAGACCATTCAAGGGAGTTTGATGCCTGATCAAGTTCCCTTTCAAATGGAATGATATATTTTTAGAATTAGTTTGCTATTACACTAGTAATACAAAAATGTCACCTTCTTATAAAACAGCCAATCATTATAGGTAAGTGGCACCTTCTGCCACTGACTGAAGGTGAAATCTGGGCAAATACATAACTCTTTATGTCTAAATTTCCTTATCTTTAAAAAGAGAATGATAATAGTACCTACCTCATTAGGCTATCACAGAAAATGAGTTAATATGTGTCTGTGTTAGTTGCTCAGTTGTGTATGACTCTTTGTGACTCCATGGACTGTAGCCTGCCAGGCTCCTCTGTCCATGTAATTCTCCAGGCAAGAATACTGGAGTGGGTAGCCATTCCCTTCTCCAGGGGATCTTCCCAATTCAGTGAATGAACCTGGGTTTCCTGTATTGCAGGCAGATTCTTTACCATCTGAACCACCAGGAAAATCCCCAGAGTTAATATATATTAACCAATTAGAACAGAGTCTGGCACATAGTAACTACTCAAATAATAAAGCTATTCTTCTAAGTCAGAGTGCTGGGGGCAAGGTGATAAGGATTTTCAAGAAGAGGCAGAAGTCTGAGGGATGGAGGAGTGACTGAAATCTTTCTTCTTTTCTTTTTTTCAAGTTCCAAATTCAGCAGTAAAATTAAATACGTCAGTAGTTTAGCAGAACTCAGTGGACTGATCCCAATGGATTGCATCCATATTCCAGAGAGCATCATCAAGTAAGTCCTGATGGTTTTGAAGATTTGGTAAGAAATACTGCATGTCTGGAGAAGGAGATGAGAAAATAACTCACTCCTGGAATATGGGGAAATGCTTATCTTTTGTTTTACATTTAAAACAAATAATAAATATTCTCCAATAAATATATTTCTTTTCTTATAACCTAGAGATAACTGTTCTGTTCTTGTAGATCTACTTTCACATGATCTTCTATGGTGTTATTGAGATTTGCTCACTTTCACCTTGAATTTACTACCATTTTGGGGAAAGCATAAATTTAACACTAATCAGTGTATTTGTTACTTCTGTCTTGCATGCCACACAAAAGGTAGATTTTGTACACAGCCTGGATTTCTTCATTGCCTTATATAAAGTAATTTATCTGCTTGACCCAAGGAAAAGAGAGAAAAGTTACCCCTTTCTCTGATTTCTTCATGGTTGCCTCCAGGTGAAAGATAAAGCAGAGTGGTGGGTGGTGCAGTCAGGAATGACTTCCTTACTCGGGACCTGGTAAATAAAGCCTGTAGGTAGAAAGCATGGATACTTAAAATTGTAGGATTATACTGCAAAAATAGTAAAAAGTCAACTGCTTGGAGCTGGGGCTTAAAAATGTGATGCTGGAAAATGAACCCTCCTAACTGGTTAATTGTTGCAAAGAACTATCGTTTATTGTCGATCATGTTTTTCTTTCACTATGTCTAATTTACTGGCTTTCTGTGTGATTAAAAGTGGGAGGAAGGTAACCATCAACTCAAAGAAAACAGTCAAGGATACCCTATCTTCCTCCATAAGATGGAGAGCAGAATGGACCTCCCAATTCAGGCTTCCAAAAAAAGAGTTCCCTCACTTAAAAAAGGCACAGAAACTGGAAGGAAAAGACTCCCATTTAATGCATGTCTCCTGTTCTGGGTACAAGAAATGCTTTATTTATATCCTTTATTTAATCCTCAGAGTAAACGCCCTGTTTACATATAAGAAATGTCACTTAGGAAGGGGATGGTTACTTACGCAAAGTAGAAGCAGGAACAAGGAAGAGATGGAACTAGAATTTAAATCCAGGTGAGCCTGGAATCAAAATTCCCAGATTTCTTTACCTCCTGTAAAATATCCATCTAAATAATGGGTATATTTAGATAAATATAAGGGGTATATTTAGATAAAATATCCATCTAAATAAATACCCATACCCTTCTGGGTCACAGCTCAGAAGTAGCTGCAAGTTTGGTTTTCCTGCATCCCAATATCAGGTGTGAACAGAAGATACAGATTGGGTTGATAACTGCCAGTTGGCTTAGCTGAATCAAGCTGAGCGTGCATAAGCTCCTGGTGGTGGATGTAATCCTCACTGGCTTTATAGAGTCCCCAGACCAGCACAACTCACAGCTCTGGCCTGCTGCCTCAAAAAGAAGACACCCCATCTCCAAAAAAAGTACTAGCACACCCACCTCCTATTATGCAAAAGATGACAAGGATATTCCATCTTCAAGTGGACATGACCACTGGCCACTTTCTAAGTGAGTATGCTCCCTGCCAGTGTGGCACTGGGAACAAGAGAAGAGAATGTGCTTTGGAGGATCAGCATTAGATTTGAACCTTCTTCCCACTTTGCCTCTCTGAGACTTCAGGAATCCTATTTAGAACTCTCTGAGTCTCAGCCTCAGCATCTGTGAAATGAGAAAACAAGGAGCAATTAATTCATGGCAAGGTCCTGAGAACAGAATGAGAACCATGAACATAAAGCACTGAGGAGCCACCTGGCACAAAGTTGACAAGCCAGAATGTTATTTATTGTAATTGTGTTGCTTTTCAGTTCAGTTCAGTTCAGTCACTCAGTTGAGTCCGACTCTTTGCCATCCCATGAATCGCAGCACGCCAGGCCTCCCTGTTCATCACCAACTCCCGGAGTTTACCCAAACTCATGTCCATCGAGTCGGTGATACCATCCAGCCATCTCATCCTCTGTCATCCCCTTCTCCTCCCGCCCCCAATCCCTCCCAGCAGCAGGGTGTTTTCCAATGAGTCAACTCTTCGCATGAGGTGGCCAAAGTATTGCAGCTTCAGCATCAGTCCTTCCAAACTTACTGTTCACACAGGGAAGTTCAGTTGAGAAGTTAAACTTGCCTGAGGTGCTTTTCATTCATCTACAAGTCAGGTTTTCTATTTGGGAAAAGTTTCCTCCAAAGGAAGGTTCTATTTGGAAAGATTTTCTTCTGGAGGAAGAAACTTACAACCGTGCATATCCTCCCCATGTGTCCTGTCTTTCGTAATCCATCTCCTCTGGCTGTCCTTTCTCTCATTTCTGTAACTGACCCTTGTTGCATCATTTTCATATTATGCCATTTTCAAACTGGTAACAAACCATAACTCTTTCCCATTACACAAGAGCAGGATCTCATCCAATCCCAAGGCCAATATTCAGCTGGGATAGAATGCATCAAAGGGCTTAAAGGAAAGAAAATTGAGCCCAATCTGAAATCAGGTTTATAATCACTGATTACAGTCAGTTCTTGTTATTTGTGGCAGTGATGTTCTTACAGATCTAAATAACATACTGAACCATTGTTTTCAGGGGGAACACGGGGCTAAGTTTCTGTGAGTGCTTGGTCACAGCATTCTCCTTTGCCAATTAACATACAACCTTGTTTTATGTCCATTTCTGTTTAAAGATACCTTACTTGATCTGTATTGTTGATTCACTAACTTTGAACTCAGGGCCAACAACACTATAACCTGTGCCTGAACAAAGCTTATCTAACACACACATACCTCCCTAAGGCCCATCACAGCCATCCTGTACTCAGGAATACTAGATGATACTTAAGCATAATGTTTGGGGAACATTCTTAAAGAGATCACCAGCAAAAAAAAGCACAAAAATAATAAAAATAAACATGCCATGACACAGACTGTAAAAGGCCATTTGTTTGCAGCATGAGAGCTGAGACGAGAAGGCAGAGCCCCACTGGGCTCCACCTCAGCTGGGAACCCACACAGCAGGTGACTGAAATTTCTGGGCACTCTGTTAAAGTCCACAAGTGACCATGAAAGTGCCAAAGTATTGCTTAGGAGGTTGCAACTATGGTTTAGCAAGTAGGTGAGTTTGTGAACACTCCATCTGCAAATCATGAGGATCGGCTGTATATAACTATAAATTCAAAATAATTGATTGTATTGAATATAAATAGGTTTCCTCCCCAAAGGCAATTTGACTATCATTTAGGTTCGTCTCTCACGTTTTGACTGTCCTGTCATTTTTTCCATCTGTCCACTCATTTTCCTCATTGCATTCGTTTTTTTATCCTGTAAGGTACGATGAAGAAAGATCTTATAAGAGAAGTGTGAGGTAAACGTCTCCTGTTCTTCAGTTCACGCTGGATCCTTTGTGTGTGTGTACACCAGTGTCTTACTTGTGGGTGACCTCAACAGGCTACCAGAGGAAGAGGTCCTGGTATCAGTCCCTTGTAGTATATCATTTCCAGTCTTTGTCGTGTGTCTAAAGCTGTTGAGGTCAACCTAATTTGCAACTGAAACCTACTAAACCAGATACATCCCAGACTTGGCCCAGGCTGCAAGCTAATTTTAACTAGCCCTGACAACTGCTGTGGCTGTTTTCAGCTTTATTTCAGCCAGCATGCTTCCAGTCTCCTTGCAAGTTTTGTATCTCCCTTTATGAAGGACTTTGCAAAGGAAACGTACATAAACACAGACTTGGGAGTTCCTAAAACACCATATGTAATTGAAGGCATGTGTCTTAGGCTCCAAAGGTTGGTTTTTAAAAGCACATACGCTCCACTTTCATTTGGCTCTGCTTTGACTTCTTTTTTGTGACTCTCTCACGCTCTGCTTGCTTCTTGTTTCTTTTCTACACTGATAATTTTTGCTCATGCAGACTGGATGAAGATCTGAGGGAAGCATCTGAAGCAGCTAAGTAAGACTTGGTTTCCATTCAGCAGCTGGCAGTGATGTTGGCTTGCATTTCAGGAATGAATTGGGAGAACCTGCATGCCTGGTGTTTTATTCTTGCATCCTGATAATAGTGCTGCCCTTTAAAAGTTTGCTTTGTTCCATGATAGATATAATTTCTCTTATTTGTACTACAATCTGTTTGTCCCCCTATTGATCGTGGTTATCTTGTTAAACATTTTTTTAAAATATATATGCAATTTTAGGCACCACAGCAAAAGAAATACATCACAGGCAGTGCCATGAATAGTGTAACAGCTAGATGATCACTTGCATCATCTGACTGAGGCAATAAAACCTCACTAACTCATACTAATGCAGAAAAATGGTAGCAACGTGAAATACTTCTATAGAACCAAATTCCTGAATTTCCAATATTTTTAAAAAAACTACTATTCAGTGACTGGGAAATATAGCTTAACTAACAGCTTCTGACTTATTTGCCTGAGTACAAAAAATATTGCTCACTATTATTATAGTTTTCAAAATAGCAAAATCATAACTTTAATGCAAATATAAAATGAATACATGCCAATAATTTTATTCAACTAATTACTTAATCAAGGAACCAGTAAGCTGTTAAAAACCAGTTCAAAGAGTATTTGAAAAGCTAGATATCTATAAGCAATTTATAAAGGAATATTAGGATAAAAATGTTGGTTTAGATACAAAATTGATTAATGTTCAACAGGGCAATAAACTGTACCTCAGGGTGATCTTTTCCACTGGACAGAAACTATTGCATCTCTGCTCAGTAAAAATCTGCAAGTTAATATCTGCCTCTACAGAGCTGTAAGATCAATAGGAAGTCAACTCAACAGTTCTTCTAAAGAACATCCAGTAATTTTATTTCCAGTTCACAAATAATTTTTCTGACACTGTTAAATATAAACAAGAATATTTGCTGCATCAAGCTTCTCCATTGCAAAAGTTGCTTACACTGTTAATTTTTATAACTTGTTCCTATTTTAATAGATATTGCAAAAGCAGAAAGCCTGGACAATGTCTAAACAACTACAAATTCTGAATAAGTAAGATCTAAGTTAGTGAAGCTTTTCCTATATAGATATAAATGCCAGTTCATCATGAAAACAATCCATTAAAATATTTTTCCCTACATTTTTGTAGCAGGTAATCTGTAGAATTATTTACCTAAAGCATGGATCTTTTGGGTTAAAAATTCAAGGAAAGGTTTTTGCGTAGAAAGCTTAGCATTAGTGTAGATTACTGTTAAATGTGCCTATATAGTGGTACAGTGTACCCTGTTAGCATTTATCTGTGCTCAAATTGCACTGTCATGAGATTCCCCAAAGAGATAGCGAGCAATTAGTTTCCCTTTCAAATTCTTTTTTTTTTTTTTTTTTAGGATAACAGATTTATTAAATTAAGAAGCTGTTTTCAAGACAAAAATATAGGGAGGGAACATCAGTAATTTTCCAGCCAAACCCACTATGGAGTCATAGTCATGTGCTCTCATTATTACCCTAAAATCTTGCCTCCTTCAATAGATACCTTCCCTCTATATTTCTACTCTTCCTGCTTAGCTACCATAAGAGAACGTTCATCACTTTTGGCTTAGTTGTGTAGCTTTCTTTTTTCTCTCAAATTCTTCATGGTTTACTTATCTACCTCCACAGACCCTCTCCCCAAAGATCTAAATGGTCTTGGCTGGTCCTGAGATGTCTTGATCGCCTTCCTAAAGGAAGCAGCAAGCTCATGCCTAGTACATAGTAGATGCTCAATAAATTTCTGCTTCATCAATTGGTGAATGTGCATAAGACTAAGATCACTGCTGAGGTGCAGTGCTTCTCAAACTTAACAGCACATCAGAATCACCTACAGTGTCCTGGGCCTCACCCCCAAAGTTTCTGATCAGCAGGCCTGAAAATCTGTATTGCTAACAAGTTCCCAGTAATGCCAATACTGCCAGTCTCAGGACCTTGCTTGGAGAGTCTGGCTGAATAAAACTAATCAGATTTGTCCTCAGAAGTCGATGCTCTTGCTTTGAATTCAATGGGTAAGCCATCTGTCCGAATTCCCCATTAATTTTACTTCTTCTGATGGTGACATTATAGCTATGAGGAACTGAAAATGTGGAAGGAGAAAGAATTTTACTGTTGACCCCACAGATGATCGAAATCCCATAGAATCCTACCATTTCCGCACGCTAACTATATCTTCTTAACTACCTTTGAGCCTCTGAAGTGGTCCCCCAATCCTTGGACAGACTGTAGATGATGACTTGCAGTTCAGAAAACATAATCACTGCAGATCTATGGTTACAGGTTCCTCTTATGAACAGATGCCCCCTGACTTTCCACGTGACCTTAACTAGAAAGCTTCAGGCTGTTTCTAACAAAAGCAAACATATACCCTGTCAGGGAACAAAGCCTATCTGTTCAGTGTTTGGCTTTAGTCCTATTAGTGTTTTTAAACATTCACCCTTTCCCCATTAGGGATACCACCTTCACCTCTAACTGACTTTCAGAAGGAGATTCCCTCAGCCAGTCTTATTTTTTCCTTAAACCTTAAATTCTGAACAGGAAAGAAAATATTTTAAAAAGGATAAATTGTACATAGAGAGTCATTCTTATTTTGCAGAAGGTGAGGAATCTATCTGTTGCCTTTGGAGTGACAGTTGTACATGAACTGTAAATTGCTCTTTGCTTTGGAAGGATTGCTGCTGCCGCTAAGTCGCTTCAGTCGTGTCCGACTCTCTGCGACCCCAGAGACGGCAGCCCACCAGGCTGCCCCGTCCCTGGGATTCTCCAGGCAAGAACACTGGAGTGGGTTGCCATTGCCTTCTCCAATGCATGAAAGTGAAAAGTGAAAGTGAAGGCGCTCAGTTCTGTCCAACTCTTAGCGACCCCATGGACTGCAGCCTACCAGGCTCCTCTGTCTATGGGATTTTCCAGGCAAGAGTACTGGAGTGGGTTAGGGTTAGGGTTATGCAAAGTTAAAAAGCAGAAACGCTAGGTTTAGAAGACTGCCTGCCTTTTCTTGATTCCATTTCAGCTTTACTAGGTTTTTCTAGCACACTGTCAATGCTTGCCTGACTGTTCCCGTTCACTAGAGTTGCCAACTATCTTCTATAAAAATACCACCACCAGAGAGAAGGGTAGGGAGTGAGGGGGAAAAGCCTTCTGACTTTCTCAAGGAACTAGCCTTTTGCCATTTGCAAAATACCTAAAGTTAATAACCACATCTCTTATGTGTAGACAGAAACCTTTGCTTGTGAAATTATCACATTACAGAAGGAGCTCTCACGTATAAAAAGGAGCGCTATGCTGTGCTGTGCTTAGTCGTTCAGTCCTGTCCAACTCTTTGTGACCCCATGGACTGTAGCCCGCTAGGCTCCTCTGTCCACGGGGATTCTCCAGGCAAGAATACTGGAGTGGGTTGCCATGCCTTCCTCCAGGGGATCCTCCCAAATCAGGGATCAAACCCAGGTCTCCCGCATTACAGGCGAATTCTTTACCGTCTGAGCCACCAGGGAAGTGCAGAATCTCTTAATATAGTGTTTCTTTGCTGAAAATAAAATATTTACCAGAGGGGGGAAAAGTAAATAGTTGAAGTGTTAAGTATAATTGGAAATTAAAGCAACTTTGAAATTTGCTAACAGAGGAATCTCACAGAATATCAAAAGCAGCTTAATATTACACAAACAAGCATAAACATGTTCATACACAGTAATAAAACTCTCCTTATTTTATGGTTACATGTTTCTTTCTGGACATGATCAGTTTCGGTTAATGTCAGGACTGGCTTGTTTGACCAGAACACAGCTGAGCTGTGTCACATTTTTTGTGACAATACCAAGGAAAGCTGACACTGGCATTTTCCCTTTTAGTGTCTTGGAAAATCTTCATTGTTGTGAAAACTGCAAGTTAACTGGGTTCATATATGAATAAAATTAGAGGGATTGTCCTTTGTGCATAAAATATTATATTATGTGGGTTACAAATAAAAATTTGTAATACTCTGTTCACCAAACACTATAGATTTAAAAGTCAGGAAGAAAATAACAAGGATAGAAGAGACATGGAGGTCTTGGGAGTTTTCAATCTTCCTTTTATGTTTCTGAATCAGGAGCAATTACTGTTTGCAAAACTGACGGTAAAAGAATCAGAGCTTAGTCTCATCGTCTGTTCAGGCGTAGATTAGACGTGTTCAGTAGTAGCAGTGGGACCACACTAATCAGTTTCAGTTCAGTTCCATCACTCAGTTGTGTCTGATTCTTTGCAACCCCATGGACTACAGCACGCCAGGCTTCCCTATCCATCACCAACTCCTGGACCTTGCTCAAACTCAAGTCCATCGAGTTGGTGATGCCATCCAACCATCTTACCCTCTGTTGTCTAACCGGTTTAAAAAGTTCAAATCTGTCCTGTTTATAAAGTGGTAACAGTAGAGAGAATGTTTACTGCTTCCTTTTTTTTCCCCTTGCACTCAGAACTAGCTGCCTTTACAATGATCCAGAAATGTCTTCTATGGAGAAGGAGTAAGAATTCACCATCAATAACAATTATGTGGTTACTCATTGTATTGTATGGCTGGGCTCTGAAAGACAAAAATACATTGAGGATTGGGTAAACACCGTTTAGATGTTCAGCTTTCACGTTCTCTATGCCTGAAATTATAAACTTAAAAAAAAATGTGTCAGCTTAACACCATCTCATTCATGATCACCATTAGATGTCTTAAGGAAAACCCAAGTCTTTACTTGGTGTTCTATTTTTCCAGCCCCAAAATGAGGAGAAAATGAATATTAGAGCCAGATGTAAAAGCATTTGGGCAAGAAGAATCCAACTGTTTTCTGAATTACATCATCCATATTTTAATTAGTGAAAGTAGGGACTTCCATTTGAAATTATTATTTTGGTGGGTGGGAGAGAAAACATCCTTATTTAGAAAATTCAAGAGGCAGCTCAGCCTGGATGGAACTTTAGAAATGATCTTGTCCATCTAGTCTCATCCTGTGAGAAATAAAAATTGAGCATGTGTTTACCATGTGCCAAGTTCTAAGTAAAAAGCTGCACCCACCCTATCTCATTTTTATCCTCAAAACAAGCCAAGGAAGTACACTGTACAGATAAGGAAAGAGCAGCATAGAGAGATAAGCTGTTCAACTTGAAGAATGGCCGGGAGCTGGGACTGGAGCCTTTGCAGTGCAGTTCCAGACCCAGTGGTTGTGGTTTTAAAGTCAGAGACAGGTGGCCTTGATGCTGGAATGGGTGTTCAACCTCTGATCTAACCAGGGAGGACAAAATTTAAGCCTAAAACAAAAGGGTTCACTGCTGTCCCGTCAGTTTCAGGGAATAAGCTGTGATCACTATCATGTTCTCAGAGAGAACTTGGCCCTCCAATCACGGGCTCTTAATTGGGTGTGGGTTGTGGAGAATTTAACATTGTCCTCCTCCACAGGAATCCAGAAGGAGGGGCAAAGATCCGCATTTAAATATATCCGCTATTGTCACCTTGTGTTCTCTTGTGACCTCCTTTTCCCTGGAGGAGGTCTGAGGGGAAACTGGAAAATCCCGGTGCACTGGCTCGGGAGTTGCCACGGTGACCTTATAAGGAAGTTTATGCACAAAAACTCAAGGGAAGGTCTTGACTGACAAAGAACAAAAGCCTTAAAGAAGACCTTTGAAATCGCACAGCTACTTTTCTGAAGGTTTTACTGGTCCCACCTTTTTGAGATGAAGACAGCAATTGCTTCGAGCAAACTGCCACGCGAAAATTCTACAAAACAAAAATACCATAGTCCATCTAAAAAAAAATTTTTTTTTGGCAAATCATCCCTCTCTCAGCAAAGCAGCGCCCCCTAGAGCAGAGTCCTGCACCTACAGCTAACGAGCTGCGTGGGCAGAAGGTCCCTCACTAACCTACAGCTGCTACATCTGCGGGCTTACCCACTCCTCTGCTTGCCTTGTCTGTTTTGCTCCCCATCTGTATATGAGGCTGTCTGGGTTGGGAAGAGGGCAAAACACCGCTTCTGGTTGGGCTTCATTCCAGGGCATGGGGATGGGGGTGGGGGGGATGCAAATTGTTAATGTTACTTGCCATTTCTTAGAAAATACTAGTCTCCCTGCTTCCCCTTTCATCAGCCCTCTCTTTCCTAAGCTCTTTCTTACCAGGCACATGATCACAGTGTGGAGGATGAGATCTGGGATGAGGGGCCAGAGTGGCCAAGATTTTTTTTTGCTGACTTCCTGCTCTGGATTTCTGGCTTTATTTAGCATCAGACTAAGAGGCTTCATTTACCTTCTAGTTTCTGAGTGGAAGCATTTTACACCTTCTATAGCTAGTATTAAATGGATAAGCTGAAAAATGGGCAAAGACTCTTCCAAGGAGCTCAATTAGGCCAAGAATAAGACGTACAGTGTGCTGATGCTGTCATGGCCTCTCATTTCCTCAGAGAGAGAAGGGAAGGTTAAGTCCATCTCCCACTTTTCCTATAGAAAACAGGTTTATCATTAAACAATGTTGTCTGATACTTTGTAAAAAACAAAGAACAAAAAAACCTCATTTAACACATATTAGGAGCCAAAAATAGCCTATAGAAAATTATCAAAAAGTTACTATGTCTCACTGGAAAATTAGGTTATAGAAAGTGAAGCCCATCTGCCCAGTGAGGAATGCTCCTTTCATGTTTGAATTCTGATTAAAAGTTAAGTTTTTTTTTCCAAAGCATACTATTTTGAAAAGTAATCCAGATGTTTGTCTCCTTCACACTCAGGTTAGGATTTTATTTTTTTCATTCATCTCCTAAAACCTGCAACATGACTTTTTATATTTTTACATAAAAAGTGTACATGGTCCAGAAGTGGGTCTGTGCAGGGAGGCTTAAATTAATAGTGTTGTCCATAGCTTCATTAGCTCCACAAGACCACTGCTGCCTTGTCATCTTCAGGTGGTTTCCTGGATTTACTTAAAAAGCATCCACTTTTGACTATCTTCTTGCTCTTTCCATAAACTCGATGATTAAATTTCAGTCTCTCAGCATCTGTGTACCAAAAACTGAAGGGATAAATTAAACCCTAAAAGGTTTACAAAAAAGTCAGTATGAAAAATGAAGTGCTTCAAAATGGTCTGTTGTTTTCAGATTTTTATCAGGTGCCTTGATGGTGAAACAAAGTGACCATGTATACTTTAAACTTTTAAAGATGCTTTCAAGTATTTTGACCCAGATTCTACTTTTCAGACAGTGTGCTCCAAATTTTGATTTAATAAATATTCTCTTGGTCTATGAAAGACACTGAGCCACCACCATGTAAATACCAATAAAATTCCAATCATCAGTCAAACTTAATATATTCTTTTGGGAATAACTGCAGCTGGGAAACACATTTTTAAAGCAAAAACAAAAGGACCTGTTTTTTGGAAAAGCATATTAGAAAAAGATTGATGGCTCAGAGTGGATAAAAAGAAGACAGACACCTTTATGGTAAAAACCCTGTTGATAAGGAAACAAGTCAGATCCTTGAGGGCATAAAAAAGAGATTAATATCCATGACAACCTGGCCTCTCCTAATAGTCAGTATGGCTGGGTTTGAAAACTCCCAAAGGACAGAAGATTATTGCAAGTAGAGTAATTAAGCAGTGAGATATGGTTTTCTCATTTCAGAGACACTGAACTGCTACTATTACTTACTCTACTGCTGCTGTTACTGCTAAGTTGCTTCAGTCGTGTCCAACTCTGTGCGACCCCATAGATGGCAGCCCACCAGGCTCCCCCGTCCCTGGGATTCTCCAGGCAAGAACACTGGAGTCGGTTGCCATTTCCTTCTCCAATGCATGAAAGTGAAAAGTGAAAGTGAAGTCGTTCAGTCGTGTCCGACTCTTATCGACCCCATGGACTACAGCCTACCAGGCTCCTCTGTCCATGGGATTTTCCAGGCAAGAGTACTGGAGTGGGGTGCCATTGCCTTCTCCACTTACTACTGAACTAATATTACTGCTACTAATAATAGACATGTACTGTATGTTCATTATGTATAATTGAAAACACTTTAGACTAATCCTTAGCAAGCTATTCTATTTTGCAGATATAGAAATGCAGACTTAGAAAAGACAGGCAGCCTGGCCAAGGCCCCAGGGCTAAGAAATGGTAGAATTGCTGAGGGTATCTCAAAGGAGTATGTCTTACTGCTGTACCCTGGATGGGTTAGCTTTATTTGCAGAACTATGAGAATGAACAGGGCTCATTTGCTGCAGATTCCACAAGTAAAGCACAGTAACCTTTGCAACATATAAACGTAAGGCCTCGCTCCCTCCAGAGAGAGGAAGGGCAGATCTAAGCGAAATCCGCACATACTTCCCAAATTGCCCGATTCAAACAGAACATTTTTCTTTCGTTTCCTCCTCTGCGTGTTCACTGGCTGTAGTCAGTTTCTCTGGTAGGTGTCAGAAAACTGTGATATGTTCACAAGAGGTAGAAGAAAGACTCAAGTGGCCCAAAGACATTTTCGGCTTATTCCCTAGATATTTGGAAACTCAACAGACGTTCTCTTTCCTTTTTTTCATATTTTTTTTTAAATTGAAGTATAGTTGATTTACAATGTTGTGTCAGTGTAAGGTGTATAGTAGTGATTCAGTGTGTGTGTGTGTGTGTGTGTGTGTGTGTGTATACATATTCAGATTATTTTCACTTGACCTAGAGATTATCATACTAAATCAGATGAATACCATATGATACCACTTATATATGGAGTCTAAAAAAAAATGATACAAATGAACTTATATACAAAATAGAAATAGACTCTCAGAGAAAACATTTATTACATTTTGGTCACCAAACTCAGGAGACATTCTTTAAAAACAAGTTTTTCTTAGGTTATAAGAATCCATCTCATTAAGGTAGCTGTGCCCTTTTCAGGCAAATCCTTTGGCTTTAGAAAGTGTTGGAGGGTGAGAGTGAAAACAGTGGAGTCACAGCCAACAAGTCCCCAACATGTACCCTGGAGGTGAAAGCCGGTCCCTCACACCCAGGGACATGTCACACACACTCTTCAGAAGCACGCAGAACCCAGCATGTGTGGTCATGGAAATCACAGATGATTCGGGAGCAAGGTAGCCTCTGCCTGTGGGGAGGGATGGGTGGCCCAGGGTAATGCTTGCACTTGGCTTATTAGGTTTTTTTTTTTTTTCCCCTAAAATATGATAAAATACAGCTAACACAAAATATACTATCTTAACCATTTTCAAGTATACAATTCAGTAATATTAAGTACATTCATGTTGGGCAATCAATCTCCATAACTTTTCGGTCTTGCAAAACTAAAACTCTGTTCCCATTACATCACAACTCCCACCCCACTACACACCACCCCTTCTACTGTCTGTCTCTATAAATTTGCTCTAGTGGAATTGCACGATATTTGTCTTTTTACAACTGGCTTCTTTCACTTGCCATAATGTCCTCAAGGTTCATCTATGTTCTAGTTTCCTTCCTTTTAAAGGCTGAATAATATTCATTATCCTGGAGGAGGAAATGGCAACCTATCATTATAGGTATACACCAAATTTTGCTATCCATTCATCTATCAGTGGACACTTAGGTGGCTTCCTCTTTCTAGCTTTTGTGAACATTGCTGTTATGAACGTGGGTGTAAAAATATCTGTCCCCATTTTCCGTTATTTTAAATATATATCTAGAGAAGTGGAATTCTGGGTTATATGGGAGTTCTATTTTTAATTTTTTGAGGAACTTCTATATTATTTCCCTTAATAGCTGCACTAATTTACATTCCTAACAACAGTACACAAGGGTTTCCTTTTCTCAGCATCTTCGTTAGCACTTTTTTCCTATTTTTTTAGATCATAGCCATGTTCATGGCTGTGAGGTAGTACCTCAATGTGATTTTGAGTTGTGCTTTTTAAAAACAGCTTTATTGAGATAAAATTTACTCATTTAAACTACACAGTTCAGTGGCTCAACAGTGTCACTGAGTTGTGCAAGCAACACCACAATCAATTTTAGAACATTTTCCTCACTTGTAAATTACTCTGTCACTCCCATTTCCCTTCACCCCAAGTCCCTGACAACCAGCAGCCTGCTTCCTGACTATATCTGCCTGTTCTGGGCCTTTCCTATGAATGCAGTCACATGAGCTTTAGGGCTGGCTTCTTTCGTTTAGCCTCATGTTTCCAGGGTCATACATGTAGTAGCAAGGTTATAACTTTTCACGTTAGAAATGTACTTTTGATGAATTTAACATACAATTTTTAAAACTCCAAGACACTTTATCTGGGAGGAAGCATCAAAGGTGCTACGCATGAAAAATATGTCAACAGTGGTTTTATTTGGATGATGGCCCAACAAGTAACTTTAAAATTTTATTTTTCTTCATCGTTTTCTGTAATTTTCAGAAATAGAAAAATAAACATGTGCTTCTTTTATAATGAGGAAAAAATGTATTATATGTCTTTCAATGTATCCAGTCTTTTGTCTTTGATTTTATCATTTATTGACTTGACTGTGCCAGGTCCTAGCTGCAGCGTGGAATCTAGTTCCCTGACCAGAGATTGAACCCTGGCCGCCTGCACTGGAAGTGCAGAGTCTTAACCACTGGACCACCAGGAAAGTCCTGGAAAAAAAAATTTTTTTTTTTTAAGAAAATACTGGAGGGTTTTTTGCCATTGTTTTATTGTTTACCACTGTCATAATTTAGCACTTGTCATATATTCCTTATATCAGGCAGAATATTTATTTGCCTCTCAAGAAACAGTCATTTACAAAAAAGGAAAGGTGGATTTCCAAAATGCAATAATATTCCTTAACCCATTTAAAAATGAGCTGGCACAAGTCTTTTGCCCTCTAGATCATTTTGAAAGGTGTAAAATGCTTCTAGAAACAGTTTGGCAAAAATAAACAGACTCCATCTTTTAGAGAAAGCCTTGGCAACTCGGGAAAACTGTGTTTTTACCAGATTGGTCTAGTATAAGAAATGTGCATGAATTATTTTCAATAAGTCCTCAGGAAAAAAAGCAACCAGCACAGGCTCCCTGAATCGTTACTGTTTCTTATTCAGTTTTTCATGTTGCTCATTTTTTTTTCTTCCTTTCTTTTCAAAGTATTAATCTGAAGCTGAAAGAAAAGCCCTAGTTGGCCACATCTGGATGAAGGGGCTGCTTTTCTGCTTCTGGTTCTGTTGAAACACACCTACCTGGAAGAGAGAGCACTGATGGTACTCTGTTTCCACTTTGCACTACCTGCTGCCATTCTAAATTTCTAAGGGGAAAAACAGTAAGAGAATCTGTTTACTCTTAACATGTTTTATGGAATTGTGTGTATTTTCCTATTTTGCCAATTATGTGCCTCAAAGATTTTAGTTGAACCTTAGCAAGAAAGTAGGACCTTCCATTTCAATATTTCATTAACCCTTGGTACAGTGGGATTTCGTCTCTTTGTTGACTGTTGTTGACCACTGAGGTAACTGCAGTCCGCTATTCACTGTGAGTGGGTTTCTCCTTGGTGATCACTTCAAGTTTAAAATACACAGGACTTAACAGTCCCTAGGAAAGTTGGCCCCACATAAACTCCACCTTTCAAACCCTAAGCTTGCTTAAGACAGCCATACATAGACACAGGTGTGAGACCACGTCAGTTAAGCATCCATTTGTTTCTTGTCCACATTTATTCTAACATCTCCAAAGGAAGCCAGGTTTCCTAATTCACACCAATTTTGTTTTAGTTATCAAAATGGGCATTGTGTTTTCTGTGAATTTGGTTTTTTTAAAAAGTCATTTCTTCAGTGAATGTTGAGGACCTCCAAACTGAGAAACTTAAGGATCAATGTTCACATTTCTGGTAGCTGTCTTTGATTCAAGCCATGAACTTAGTTCAAGATGTCACACTTTAAGTGCTAAGGATACTGTGGAAGGCAGCCCCTCAGAAATTCATTCTTTGGTAACACTGAGTTATCTGAATCTCTCTCATATGCATTATAAAACATAATCTGCTTTAACACACTCACAGGCTTAAAATTAAATATGAGTATGTACTATCCTTTGCAAAATAGTTCTTTATAGTCTTCATATGTTTTTTAAAATACCAGCATGGTTTAGAACTCATGGGCCTCTAGAGGAGGGAGGGGTTGGTAAATCTAGCACCCCGACCTGTTTCCACATGGCCTTCAAGAATGGTTTTCATGCTTTGGGTTGAAAAAAATTTTTTAATATGTCATGACATAAGAAAACTATCAAATTTCAGTCCCCATAAATAACGTCTGATTGAAACATGGCCACACAAATTTGTTGACAGACTCTCTGCAGCAACTTTCGTCTTACAGCAGCAGAATGCAGTAACTGCCACAGACCATGTGGCCCATGGGGCCTAAAACATTGACTCTCTATAGACAGCATTTGCTGAGCCCTGTGCCAGCCCATGCAACCTTCCTCGGCCTCCCATTTATACTCAGATGCTGGTTTCTCTAACAGTATGCACAAATTAGGCTGCAAACTAATTTCCTCTTAAAAAAGTAAACTTTTGGCATCCACAAATCAGTAAGACTCACACCTGCTGACAAAGGCAAGGAGTCCTAGCCATGAACACATGGCTCAGGTTGTGTTTACACAACCCAAAGTGAAACCTGCTTAGAAGGCTTCTGGCTGTTCAGAGGTGTTGCTGAGGTCCTGTCCTTACCCTGGAAACTATTCACAGACTCCACTATCACATATTGTTAACAAGCTCTTCAAAATTAAACTGTAGTGGAGACCAGGGTTCCACCATAGTCTGAGGGTGATAACTGTCTCTGGGAGAGCTTTCAGGGACATGTCGAGCCCTGGGTATCATAAGCTTTGAAGTAGACATCTTTGCACAGGTTTCTGAATTTCACTGCCTTCATCTGCTTCATGTCTGTCCTGCACCCACCTGCCAGACATGCCTTCATACACACAGGTCAGCTCTCTCTCCTCCATAAGCCATAGTTACTATGTCCCCTTCTCAATCCCTTTCCACTTGGTATCCTACTAGATCATTCTTCTGGGTCTCCACCCTCATAACATCTGGCTTGTCTGATAGAAAAACCCTGGAGCACGTCTTCTTCCACAGCCCACCTCCACCTTTGGCAGCCCAAATTGTGCCTTTCCCAGAACTTAGCATGGACATAAGCGCAATGACCTGGTTTCCCAATTTGTTCACCCAGTTTGCTCACTGTTGCCCTGGCATCATTATTAATAATGCTCTCTCACTCAGTAAAGTCCCATTTTGGAAGATGAATTATGTGGTCCCCTTAGCCACAGGAAGTAATGAAGAATTCAGTGTTCAGCTTAGAGGTATGAACTGGAGGACATACAGCTGTCCATAAAAGGTTCTTGTGACAGTCAACCAGACACAACAACAGCCTTAGCATTTACATTGTCTTTGAACTTGTCCAGCCTGTTCATGGAAGGCTACTCAGGTGGTATTCTGTTTGGAGTTTTATCTTCCTATGTGGAAATTATGAGCATCTTTCCTGATCAATGATTTTGTTTGGACTGTTCAATGGGCTGCATAACCATTCTGATAGTTAGGCATCTGCTATTTTATTATCTTAAAAAGAAAATTTAATTGCACGTGCTAGATAAAAGCTACCATGTAAATTCAAATCAAGTGAATAGAAGCCTAGAAGAATTCTGAAAAAAATAACCCCTCAGCAAATAAGTAGACAGATGTAAACATTCACACCATTAGCTATCTAGCTTTTGCATTCTGAGCATTCTTGCTTTGGTTCTGACTTCTGGGAACTGTTTGCACTTTTCCTGTAGATTTGTTGTTAAGGGAACCAAGGGGTCATTGGGGCCAAAGTATTGTTTTCCCAAAGTGTCAACTGCTATTCACTTAGCTCCTTGATTAAGAGAAAGAACAAAAATCTGCACAGAAGATATTGTCAAGGAGTAAGAAAGTCTGTCTGAGGGCAATAGCTAAGGGTGGAAGAAAACCCGGAAGTTCCTGTTGAAGCCATACAATGTTTTACGGGATTATCTTCTAAGACATAATACCGACATATGTGAGGAAGTCACTACTCCAGGCCTTTGTGTTATTAAGGTCTCGTTTTAAGTATTCAGTTATGGTACTGATTTTGCAACTCTCATCTAATTAATCATAATGCCTCTGTAGTTTGCTCCCTTAGAAATATTTAGATGTGCACAAATGAATCTTTTATATGTTTAAAGGTTTTTTTCTACCATGTATTGGATTGCTCAGAATAAAGTATCTATTAGGTCTTTGTTTTAGTAAATAAATTCTATCTAAATAGTGTGAATTGATAATATAAAAATATGTAACAACACTATATATATATTCATATATATATATATATAACCTCTCTGTATAATTCAGAAATAAAAAAAAATGATTCCACAAGTGATGGCATTCTTTCTCTGAGTCAGTAAGAATCTATTTCCAGCTTCACTTTGCAGGAGGTCTTATCTGGATGTCAGTCTAGCTGGGCCCTCAGCTAGAGGCATTCTAGTCACCCAAACTTTATTCCCTTTTCATTTTTGTTTTCCATGCCTCAAACAGCTACACTTTCAAAATGTGTTGTTTGCTTCCTGAGAAAGCAATTTCTCACTTTGGAAGCATCTCTCAGTTTCATGGTTACTTGATTTTGTCAACTTTTCCTTTCTCTGTCCCTTATCTTTCCAGAGCAGAGGTTTATTTTTTAATTAAAATGGATTAAATGCCATTTTAAATTTAGGTTCTTTAATTTTTACTTTCACAACCATCAAACAGCACTGGGAATTACCACTGAGATTTTTTTTTTTAACCTTATAAACAAATGTGTGCCTCTGCCTCTCAGAAAGTTTGTTGGAATAACCAAATGAGAAGTTGCTTTACAAAAAGTGAGACACTTCATGTCTTCGTGATCTAAGATTTAGTGCTGGTGGATACTGTCCTCTACCTAACTAAGAGAAGAAGGACAAGAGAAGACTGAGAGGTACTGACAGGCAAATGAAGGGCACGATATTACAAGGTGGTGGTTACGTTCATTCTGCTCCCATCACCTAACTATGGTTGTGGGGATGGGAGGCAGGTTAGGCATCCAGCACTAGGGGAAAGGATGGGTGAAATGTGGAGGATACACACATGGTATTGACACAGCTACCAGAAGCAAATTATACACTGAGAGAGCAACATTCCAATCATGGGGCAGAGTGGAAAAATAAGAACTCAGTATTTATAGTCAAGTGTCATTTATGTAAACTCTAACCCCCCCACACACAATATTCTACAAAGCCCACGCACAGTTAATGACTTGGCATGCTCATTAGAGTGAGTACGGGGGTAAGGGTAGGAGTGGGGACCCAGAATGAAGCTAGAAGTCTAATTAAAAATCAAAATAAATAATAAGCTTTTTAATTGGCTGAAGTTAAAGTAACTAAAATGAAAATACCTTAAACTTTCAGCCATAGATCATAGAAAAGCCGTGTTAAGGTGCTTTGGGACATCAAGGGGCTGTTCCCTTCTACTGCTTCTCCTGTGGTTTTAACATTTCTCTGCATTGGCTGCATCAGTGCTCTGCAGCTGCCAGAAGCCTGTCCTGGGCTACCCAACCCTGAACAGTCATGGAGATTTTAATAAAACTGGTGCCTTCTTACACATCAATCCTCACACAGTTGTAGGCTTTATAAAGCAAGGAGATTGCTCTGTGAAGCTAATTTTCCTAGAGTTTCATTCACATCCATTCAAAACAATTCTCTTTAGTCAAGCAAAATTATTTATTTTCAATATATAGCCATTTTAGTGATACTCAGATGACAGACACCAATAATTGCCATCCACTAACTCTTTGTCTTACCCTCAGTGAGACACCTACACCCTCGATGCTTAATCATGCCCTCCTTGTGAAACTCTTCTCCCATAGATTGGTGAATTGAATTGTCCTTTCTCTCCCCATATTTGTTATCTATTGGTACTTAACAAATTACAGTGAATTCTCATTATTTGAGGAAGTTACATCCTATTAAGGCAAAGAGAATATTGAATCAGTGCATACTGAACCACCGCTACTACAGGAAAACAGGGTTAGGTTCCTGTGAGCCTCTGGTCACATTTCCATCAAGTGATCAATAACTAATCTTATTTTATATGTGCTTCTTTTTACAGACGCTTTCTTTAATGGTATCTTGTTGAGTCACATTAACATTGAACTCACAGCCACATTGAATTCACAGCCAAATCCTGAATATAACTCACGCCTGAATGAAGATCATCTGTTACATGAATTTTCTCTGTAAGGCACATTTCCTTGCACTTAGGAACATTAGACAGTACTTCAGCTCTATGCTTGGAGACTAAATAGTAAAATTAGCAAGAAAAATCACAAAATTCCAAAAACATTACACTAAATAGACTATGAAAAAGTTGTGTATTTACAGTGTGAGAACTGGAACCAGAAAGGTGAGTTTTGCTTTGTTCAACCTCATCTGGGAACATGTGCATCAGATAAGTCAACTTTCACCTTTCTGTATATGTCTGTAAATGATCATGAAAACAAGATGAACATGGATTTGGGGTTAAAATAAATTTTAGTGAATAGGGGAATTTGCAGTTATGGGAATTCTTAAATAATGAAAATCAACTGTGTATGCCAAGACTTAGCAGCCTGAACATCACACATTTATTATCTCATTTTCTATAAATTGGAAATCCTGATACATCTTAGCTAGGTCCTCTACTTTAAGGCATCTCACAGGCTGGCAACCACAGTGTTGGCTCAAGGTCTCTCACAAGACTGATGTCATCAAGATGCTGACAAAGTTTATGGCTCCCTCTTGCAAGAGGTTCAACTGGGAAAGAATCTGCCAAGTTCATTCACATGGCTGTTGGCAAGATTCAGTTTTTGGAAGGTTGTTGAACTGAGGGCCTCATTCCTTGTTGGCAGTTAGATGGAGGCTACCCTCAGTTCTTTGCCTCACGGACCTCTGCAACATGGCACCTTGTTTCCCTGACAACAAGAAGAGAGAATTTGCTAACAAGAGGGAGGGGGCCATTTTTATAACCTTATCACAGAAGTGACATCCTGCCAATTTTGCTGCATTCCATTGATTAGAAGCAAGTCACCAGATCCAGCCCCACCCAAGGGGAGAGGATTGCACACGATGTGAACCCTGGGGAGCTGGGACCATCGGGCGCCTTCTTTGACGTCATCCTATCACGCCCCCTTAGCCTTCTGCAAGCTCCTCTTTGTGCTCTTCTCCCTGTAAATGATGGTGTTTCTCAATGTTTCTCTTCTTTACGGTTCTACCCTTTCCCCAATGACTTCAACTAGCACGTCTTTTCAAATTATTCAAGATCCAGTTTCAATCCCAACCTCCAAACCCCCACCATCATTTTCTCACTCAGTCTCTGGGCTCTCTCCATTCTCTGGGGAAAAAATTAAATTATTCCTCTTCTATGACCTGTTAGGACCATTTCTCTACTATCCCATTCTCACTGAAATTACACATACTGGGATTTAAATCCTGCTTCTGTTACCAGTTATATTATTTTGGACTACTCAACTTCTTTGAACCTTAGTTTATTCATTTAAAAAATGTGGATAAAACTCTTATCTTACAAACTTATGTAAGAGCTAAATGGGATTTAAATGTCCAGCCTAATACTTAATAATAGAAGGCATTCAATAAATATTAGTTTTCCCCCACCCTGTTCTTCATCTTTGCACTCACTCAATCTTTTGTCTGTTAACTTGCCAACTCCTCCCAAACCAGTGCCAACCCCACCTAACCATGTTAGCCTCTTGTTTTCTCTCCCACTTCCTTTTTTAAATAGACTAATTCTCTTTAATCCTCTTCCTCTTCTCTCAGATATAGCCATTTTATGCCACTTCTGTCTTATTCTACCTCTGCTGCTGCTGCTAAGTCGCTTCAGTCGTGTCCAACTCTGTGCGACCCCATAGACGGCAGCCCACCAGGCTCCCCCGTCCCTGGGATTCTCCAGGCAAGAACACTGGAGTGGGTTGCCATTTCCTTCTCCAATGCATGAAAGTGAAAAGTGAAAGTGAAGTCGCTCAGTCGTGTCCAACTCTTTTCGACTCCATGGACTGCAGCCTACCAGGCTCCTCCGTCCATGGGATTTTCCAGGCAAGAATCCTGGAGTGGGGTGCCATTGCATGCTACCTCTAGCTCCTTCCAACTTTTCCATCTCTTATTTTTGCTCAGTTTACTTCTGGTTTTTACTTTTTATTTGGAAACCATCTCAAACTTGCAAGAACAGAAGAAAAAAATTACTTTTCCTGAAATATTTGAGAATAAGTTGTCTACATAATGCCTCCTCACCTCTAGATGTTTAGTATACTTCCTACAATCAAGGACATTCTTCTCATAACCTAATACAACTATCAAAGCCAGGAAATTAACACTGAAACATTACTATGATCTAATGCCATTCAGATGCCATTCAAGTTTCACCTGTTCAAATTTATCCTTTAAAGTAAAAGGATCCAGTTTGTAGGAGACAGGAAGAATAAAAGAAAAGCAGGCCCCAGCAAGGGCCGCAAAAGAAATTTATAATTATTGATAAACTGGATGCTATAAGGTATGAGACTCTTGGAACAAGTCCAGAGGGAACAGTTCATAATCTTGAAAACAAGATATGATCCTGGGGTCGGAAAACTGACCCCAGACTGTTTCTCAACTGGCGTCTCAGAGCCACATGTTTTACGTATCTGATGGAAAATCTATAGATAAGAATATTAGTCTTAGTTACTGATTTGTTATTGATTACTGTTTCCTAATTACTCAATGGTTAATGATCATTTTGTTCTTTGGCCCTGAAGTCCACATGAGTTATAATTTAACTCCCTGCACATTCTTTCATTCACGGCTGGAAGTCTAATAAAGCTGCTTGGATTCAGTTTCGGGACCTTCACCTTGGAGCGGTGTTGGTTCCCTGATCCTCGCTTTTCTCTGAATTCTAGTGTCTCGTTTCTCATTCTCTCGCCGTATCACACTTGCGGAAACCCCGCTTGTCGAGCTGGTCTCGACACCAGTTCAGAACCACATGTGATATTTAGTTGTCACATGTCTCTAGTTTCCTTCAATCTAGAACAATTCTTTAGTCTTTCTTTGACTGGAAAGACTAGTTTTGAAAAACACTGACACTTAAGATCTCTCACAGTATTCTGTAGAATGTGTCTTGATTTGGGATTCTTTGTTGGATTCAGGTTATTCATCTTCTTCGGCATTTATAACTCACAACTGATTTGTATTTTTCTCATTGTATCCTGGTGATATTCATTTGAACACCTGAAGAAGATTCTGTCTATACGGCTTTTGATGGGGATGTGTCAAAAAATACAGAGCTTGAAGGGGCTCCCACTGGTCAGATTTGGGACAGTTTGAGGATCAAAATAAATAATCATGCTAATAGATTATAATCTGTTGAATAAAATACGATTCCATGAATTTATATCATACTGAAAAACAAGATAGTTATATACACTCACAGCAACTCCCCAATACTTATTAATTGTGAAAGGAAAAAAAAGTACTTTTTTTGAGCAAAGGACTCATAAAAAGGCTTTCCTATTTGAAAACTCAATAGAGGAGGAATTTCCAATATAAAAAACATCTGTGGGGACTTCCCCGGTGGTCCATTGGCTAAGACTCCTCGCTCCCAATGCAGAGGGTCCTGATTTGGGTTTCCCTGTTGGATTCATGTTATTCCTCTGGCATCCATCCATCCCTGGTCAGGGAAGGAACTACATCCCACATGCCGCAACTTAAGAGTGCGCATGCTTCAACTAAAACGTCCTTTATGCTACAGTGAAGACCTGGTGCAGCTAAATACATACATAAAAACATCTTTACATTCTGTTTAAAATTATTTCCTCACCAGAATAATAATTTCCAAACGTCCATACTGGTTTGCACCTTTTTCTTATAAAGAGAATGAACGAATTTTGTATAGTTTCATATTGGTTATTTGCCATCATTAAAAGTGATTCATGATCATTTTCTAAAAACTGGAAAATACAGAATAGGAAAGGAAAACGGTCTCTCCTGGTATCACCACCGGAATGCAAGCACAAGTAACATCCTGGTAGGAACTCGATGTTTATGTGACATACTCAAGATCACACAGCTGGTGAGTCAGCACTGGAACAAAAACACAGACCAGTGGTCCTTGCATATTGGAATTGTCCTGATGCTGGTCACTGATACCTCTTGTTCTAATTGATTTTCTCAACATATAAAATAAAATAGCTTCATTTTCTGTTTCAGGAAAAATACATGCTTATTGAAAAATAAATAATATAGAAAGTACAGAGTAGAGAGTAAAATCACCCAGTCTTACTTACCATTCAATCACATCACTGTTTATTAATACATGATAATGCATTTATCTGGAAAATCTTTCCATATATATCATCATAAATTTTTTATGTATGTAGGGAGAAGGCAATGGCACCCCACTCCAGTACTCTTGCCTAGAAAATCCCATGGACAGAGGAGCCTGGTGGGCTGCAGTCCATGGGATCACTAAGAGTTGGACACGACTGAGCGATTTCACTTTCACTTTTCACTTTAATGCACTGGAGAAGGAAATGGCAACCCACTCCAGTGTCCTTGCCTGGAGAATCCCAGGGACGGGGGAGCCTGGTGGGCTGCCGTCTGTGGGGTTGCACAGAGTCGGATATAACTGAAGCGACTTAGTAGCAGCAGCAGAGAGAAAGAGAGGCAGAGTTTGTGTTCTGATTATCTCTCCATGTCCAAAATTCTTTTTGATAATTTCCTAGAAGTAGTATACCTCAGCTGAAAAAAATTTAAATTGTTGACAAACACTGCTAAACCACCTAAGGTATAATTACATTAATTTAGACTGTCACTGTATGAGACATTGCATTTCTCCACATGCTGTCAGAGATTAACAGAACTAGATATTAGTTAAAATGGCTAAGGACAGATTTTAACAAGTAATATGTTATTGCAATGGGGAAGGAGGTTCGGTGTAAACTGAAGTCAGCTTTGATCGGTACAGAGGTAACTGGGTATTTTAAAGAGAAAATGGAGGAGAAGAGAGGAAGGTGAACTGGGGCTCAGCAGAGTAAGGGAAGTGAAAAATCAGAGTGTGTCAGTGTCAGTGCTGATTATGACAGCTGTGTTTGCCAGCTGGCAGTTACTGAAACCAGGAGTCACCCCCCTCACAGAGACTGGGAAACAGGCCCCAGCCTTCCTGATGAATGCATTTTAGTGGAATGGGTTTCAGGTCCTTTAGAAAGACACTCCTGAATTGTAGGGGATAGGCTATATCTCAAAGGGACAGAGGTAGGATTCACAGTTGTAAGGCCTTTTTACTAAATGCTCCAAGAAAGGGGGTTCAGGGGTCAAGAGTCAGGTGTTGGCTAGAACCAACAGAAAACTCTTTTGACAGCCTTGACTTTACTCAGGCAGGCAATTTAAGCGGAACTTGGGTCATCCTAGGGATGTGACCTGGAGCAGTTAGAAATTGTCAGTGCTGAAGTCTTTTAATGTGGGGGCAGAGGGGTTGACAAAACCATTTTTGTTGATAATTTGTAGTTTTCATACGCCAAGGTTGGGAGCTAGTCAAGAAGAGGAATCAGAGGAGCCTGGCTAGAATCTAGTCAAGGAAACAAAACCTTTGTCAATACTTGTCGATACTAGGCTTTGATATGTTTTTAATTTTGACCATTCTGAAAGCAAGAAAAAGTTACCATTTTTTTTCTTTTTTTGATACCATTGTTTTTATATTTTTTTTATTTTATTTTTAAACTTTACAATATTGTATTGGTTTTGCCAAATATTGAAATGAATCTGCCACAGAAAGATATGGTACATATACACAATGGAGTATTACTCAGCCATTAAAAAGAATACATTTGAATCAGTTCTAATGAGGTGGATGAAACTGGAGCCTATTATATAGAATGAAGTAAGCCAGAAAGAAAAACACCAATACAGTATACTAACGCATATATATGGAATTTAGAAAGATGATACCATTGTTTTTAATTGCATTTTCTTGAAATTAGTAAAACTGAACTCCTTTATATATATATTTATCTTCTGTTATCCATATTTCTTCTTCTGTGGATTGACTGTTTATATCCTTTACCATTTTTTTAAGTTGAGATACTTATTTTTCTACCTACTGATTTGCAAGAGAGTGTTTTAGTTTGAAAATCTGAGAATTTTTCTTAATCCACTTGGCATTTAATAACCTGTCCTAGGCCACACTGCCCTGAAGACACTCAAACACTATTCCTGTGGCTGTAAGGATCAAATCAAGAGATGTTTCACCAATAAACTCAGTCAGTTGCCCTACTATCTACCCCCACGTTTTGTCCCTGAGGTTCTCTGAAAGAAGAAGGCCACGATGGGGCTCCCAGCTCCTGAAGGCATGTATATGTCTCTGGATTGTAGATCAGACTCATAAGTTCAACAAGGTATGCTTCTCTGACCTCTGATAAAGCCTAAAAATCCTGACTACAAGCCTCTTTCTCTCCCTGCACCTTTCCCTCCTCCCAGGCTATACAGGGCACAGAACAATCCATAATATATAGAATGCTGTGATAGAATGCAAGTCCATCTCAAAAGCTGTCAACTTCCTGTTTTTCTGGTTGACTCGTTAATAATGTTATGGACAGAATGACCTAGAGTCTGGTTTGCAGATATATTAATTCAATGGATTGACAGCCATGAAGAATAAAAAAAGGATATATTTAAGGACTGATCTGGCCCACTTCTGTCTCATACTAAAGAGATGAGAAGTCTTCAAGCTCATGAGAAGGATGGAGACACCAAAGGCCAGCCTTCTGAAAATGCAGCCCCCTCTAAGGTCACAAGGAATGTTGACATTCTCAAGTCACTCCTGAGGAATACTGGAATGACCAATGGGCTCAGAAGAAAAAGAAGCCTCACTCCCAGATCAGATCAGTCGCTCAGTCATGTCCGATTCTTTGTAACCCCATGAATCGCAGCACACCAGGCTTCCCTGTCCATCACCAACTCCCGAAGTTCACTCAGACTCACATCCATCAAGTCAGTGATGCCATCCAGCCATCTCATCCTCTGTCATCCCCTTCTCCTCTTGCCCCCAATCCCTCCCAGCATCAGAGTCTTTTCCAATGAGGCAACTCTTTGCATGAGGTGGCCAAAGTACTGGAGTTTCAGCTTTAGCATCATTCCTTCCAAAGAAATCCCAGGGCTGATCTCCTTCAGAATGGACTAGTTGGATCTCTTTGCAGTCCAAGGGACTCTCAAGAGTCTTCTCCAACACCACAGTTCAAAAGCATTAATTCTTTGGTGCTCAGCCTTCTTCACAGTCCAACTCTCAAAAACCACAGCCTTGACTAGATGAACCTTTGTTGGCAAAGTAATGTCTCTGCTTTTCAATATGCTATCTAGGTTGGTCATAACTTTCCTTCCAAGGAGTAAGTGTCTTTTAATTTCATGGCTGCAGTCACCATCTGTAGTGATTTTGGAGCCCAGAAAAATAAAGTCTGACACTGTTTCCACTGTTTCCCCATCTATTTCCCATGAAGTGATGGGACTGGATGCCATGATCTTCATTTTCTGAATGTTGAGCTTTAAGCCACCTTTTTCACTCTCCTCTTTCACTTTCATCAAGAGGCTTTTTAGTTCCTCTTCACTTTCTGCCATAAGGGTGGTGTCATATGCATATCTGAGGTTATTGATATTTCTCTGGCAATCTTGATTCCAGCTTGTGCTTCCTCCAGTCCAGCGTTTCTCATGATGTACTCTGCATATAAGTTAAATAAGCAGGGTGACAATGTACAGCCTTGATGTACTCCTTTTCCTATTTGGAACCAGTCTGTTGTTCCATGTCCAGTTCTAACTGTTGCTTCCTGACCTGCATACAGATTTCTCAAGAGGCAAGTCAGGTGGTCTGGTATTCCCATTTCTTGAAGATTTTTCCACAGTTTATTGTGATCCACACAGTCAAAGGCTTTGGCATAGTCAATAAAGCAGAAATGGGTGTTTTACTGGAACTCTCTTGCTTTTTCCATGATCCAGCGGATGTTGGCAATTTGATCTCTGGTTCCTCTGCCTTTTCTAAAACCAGCTCAAACATCAGGAAGTTCACGGTTCACATATTGCTGAAGCCTGGCTTGGAGAATTTTGAGCATTACTTTACTAGCGTGTGAGATGAGTGCAATTGTGAGGTAGTTTGAGCATTCTTTGGCATTGCCTTTCTTTGGGATTGGAATGAAAACTGACCTTTTCCAGTCCTGTGGCCACTGCTGAGTTTTCCAAATGTGCTGGCATATTGAGTGCAGCACTTTCACAGCATCATCTTTCAGGATTTGGAATAGCTCAACTGGAATTCCATCACCTCCACTAGCTTTGTTCGTAGTGATGCTTTTAAGGCCCACTTGACTTCACATTCCAGATGTCTGGCTCTAGGTCAGTGATCACACCATTGTGATTATCTGGGTTGTGAAGATCTTTTTTGTACAGTTCTTCTGTGTATTCTTGCCATCTCTTCTTAATATCTCTGCTTCTGTTAGGTCCATACCATTTCTGTCCTTTATCAAGCCCATCTTTGCATGAAATGTTCCTTTGGTATCTCTGATTTTCTTGAAGAGATCTCTAGTCTTTCCCATTCTGTTGTTTTCCTCTATTTCTTTGCATTGATCATTGAAGAAGGCTTTCTTATCTCTTCTTGCTATTCTTTGGAACCCTGCATTCAGATGTTTATATCTTTTCTTTTCTCCTTTGCTTTATGCTTCTCTTGTTTTCACAGCTATTTGTAAGGCCTCACCAGACAGTCTCCACCTTAAATAAGTAGAGATGCCTCATAAATGAAAAATATTATGCAGGAAAAGACGTTCTCCAAACTAAGAACGGGAGTCAAGGGTCTACCCTTTGGGCCACTGGCCCAAAGTTTAGAGAATGTGGTGTGAGTAGAGAAGCATTGATCAAGCAGGAAAGAAAGTGATCCACAGGTTCAGCACTTGATGTGCTGTGCTTAGTTACTCAGTCATGTCCAAGACCCCATTGACTGTAGCCTGCCAGGCTTCTCTGTCCATGGGGATTCTCCAGGCAAGAATACTGGAGTGGGTTGCCATGCCCTCCTCCAGGGGATCTTCTCAACCCAGGGACCGAACTCAGGTCTCCCACAAGGTAGGAGGATTTTTTACCATCTGAGCCACCAGAGAAGCCCACGGCACTTGCCAGTATTAATATTTACTTTCTTTATAATCTGTATGTGGCTTCCATCTTTCCTTTTCTTTTCTCTCCAGTATGAGAAGATCTAAGAGGTCAAGAGTTACTGTCATAACAGTCTTTGATGAAGAAATGCCTTTTGACCCCTAGATGACGTGGAAATTAGATCTCACATAAGGATATATGTAATGGAAGCACAAACAGAAACTCCTGCTATATTTTTAATTTTAATCTTCCCCCCAAAATTAAAAAAAAAAAAGGTAACAGCTGTTGTAAAAATTTCAGCAAAGATATATTTAAAGGAATGTCCCCTGTATCATTTATTTTATATTACAAATGACTTCTCTTGTGTTGTTGGAAGACGGTGTTTGCTATGACCAGTGCATTTTCTTGGCAAAATTCTATTAGTCTTTGCCCTGCCCTTGGACTGCAAGGAGATCCAACCAGTCCATTCTAAAGGAGATCAGCCCTGGGATTTCTTTGGAAGGAATGATGCTAAAGCTGAAACTCCAGTACTTTGGCCACCTCATGCAAAGAGTTGACTCACTGGAAAAGACTCTGATGCTGGGAGGGATTGGGGGCAAGAGGAGAAGGGGATGACAGAGGATGAGATGGCTGGATGGCATCACTGACTTGATGGACGTGAGTCTCGGTGAACTCTGGGAGTTGACGGACAGGGAGGCCTGGCGTGCTGCGATTCATGGGATCACAAAGAGTCAGACATGACTGAGCGACTGAACTGAACTGAACAAATGACTTCAAAACAATAATTTACTCACTTTGCTCATTAATCTACAATTTGGGTAGGACTTTGTAGGGATAGCTTATCCCTGTTCCACATAGGATCTGCCAGGGCAGCTTGGCCGGAGGCTGGGGTATCCACTCACAAGTCTGACTCAACTGGATGTCAAGTTGTTTAAAAAGTCAGACAGATTTAAAGCTACAATTCTCATGAGGATATATTACTCAGATGGTTTTTAAAGAAAAATGAGAATCATAAATAAAAAGAACAAAGTAGTCTCCTCCTACTTGTTAAATATAATATTTTGAATTTAATATATATTTAAAATATAATATTTTAAAGTTAAAAATTTGACTTTCACAGAACTATAAAGTGAAGAGGTGCCAAAGATTTATTCAACTCATTAATTAATTACATTAATTATTAAATAAGATGTTAAGACTGACTAAATGGATTAAAAACCAGTAATGTATATAGCAAGAAAAAGCAAGAGAGTTCCAGAAAAACATCTATTTCTGCTTTATTGACTATGCCAAAGCCTTTGAGTGTGTGGATCACAATAAACTGCAGAAAATTCGGAAAGAGATGGGAATACCAGACCACCTGACTTGCCTCTTGCATATGACCATCCATATGCAAGTCAGGAAGCAACAGTTAGAACTGGACATGGAACAACAGACTGGTTCCAAATGGGAAAAGGAGTACGTCAAGGCTGTATATTGTCACCCTGCTTATTTAACTTATATGCAGAGTACATCATGAGAAATGCTGGGCTGGAAGAAGCACAAGCTGGAATCAAGATTGCCAGAGAAATATCAATAACCTCAGATATGCAGATGACACCATCTTTATGGCAGAAAGTGAAGAAGAACTAAAGAGGCTCTTGATAAAGGTGAAAGAGGAAAGTGAAAAAGTTGACTTAAAGCTCAACAATCAGAAAATTAAGATCATGGCATCCGGTCCTATCACTTCATGGCAAATATATGGGGAAACAGTGGGAACAGTGGCTGACTTTATGTTTTCAGCTCCAAAATCATTGCAGATGGTGACTGCAGCCATGAAATTAAAAGACACTTACTCCTTGGAAGGAATGTTATGACCAACCTAGATAGCATATTCAAAAGCGGAGACATTACTTTGCCAACAAAGGTTCGTCTAGTCAAGGCTATGGTTTTTCCAGTAATCATGTATGGATGTGAGAATTGGACTGTGAAGAAAGCTGAGCGCCGAAGAATTGATGCTTTTGAACTGTGGTGTTGGAGAAGACTCTTGAGAGTCCCTTGGACTGCAAGGAGATCCAATCAGTCCATTCTAAAGGAGATCAGTCCTGGGTGTTCATTGGAAGGACTGATGTGGTAGCTGAAACGCCAATACTTTGGCCACCTGATGCCAAGAGCTGACTCATTTGCAAAGACCCTGATGCTGGAAAAGATTGAGGGCAGGAGGAGAAGGGGATGACAAAGGATGAAATGGTTGGATGGCATCATCAACTCGATGGACATGGGTTTGGGTAGACCCCAGGAATTGGTGATGGACAGGGAGGCCTGGCGTGCTGAGGTTCATGGGGTCGCAAAGAGTCGGACACGACTGAGTGACTGAACTGAACTGAACTGAACTGAATGTATATAGCATATCAGGAATGATCAAATTTATTTTCTAATAGAGTCTTAATCAGTTACTATCCAAAGATGCAACAAAATGCCATGTTTGGAGTTATCATTTCTACTGGAAGAGTCAATTGTATCTCTACTGAATAATGCTCATTTCTGGGGAAATGACTTCCATTGCTCAGTCTCGGTTGATGTACAGAACAAACCGTCCCTCCAAAATCCCATTGTCCAAGACAGGCATGTGCCCCAGGCCAAGTCAAAAGGAGCATTGCATTCTCTGTGAGAGATGCAGACACAAATGTGTCCCCCAACCAGGGGCTGAAAGACATAGTCAGACTTGGCTGGGACTTTTGTAGGAGCCACTGCATTTTCAGGGGCACTTGATCCTGGAAGGTTTATGGTCTGAACCTGCTGCCAGGTGTCCTGGTATTACATAAAGCCTGAAAGGCAGAAGTACATGAGGATGGAGACAGACAAGAGAGGACAATGGCATCTTGATGACTTGAATTGCACCCTGGATACCTGCTGCCTGACTACAGCCCTAATCCAAGACTTCTCAGTTATAGTCAATATACTTCCATTCTTTGGTTAGTTTAAGCCAAGTAAATGGATTCCTCACAATAGACTTCTCCAGTCCTGGCTTCTCCTTCTATGCTAGCCCCCTAAACATATATTCATATTCACTTCTCTGTGCTTCAATTTCCCTTCTATCAAAAGAATAAACAATACAAAGAATTGTCAAGATTAAATACATAATAAACCCAAATATACTTTTACAAATGTTAAAGCAAAAGAAATATCACATAACTTTTCCTAAATTAAATTCTATCTAGTATTGTTCATTACTACAACATGAACCCTCCCAATATCAGTCATTATTGGGTGTTCTTTAACTCTTGAGTGTTACAGTCTGTCAAAAAATTACCTAGGAAAGACTGTTTGGTCTTTGATATATACCATGGTTGCTACCGGGATGTTTGTTATCCAAGACCATGCATGCTACACACAGGCAGGTGGCTCCACAACCTCTTTGTCATCTAGGGGATTAAGCAAATTTCACACAGCTCCTGAGACTAAAGTGCCAATCACAGAGCTGTACCAAGTATGTCAGCTCATCCATCAGGAGTCCTACTGGCTGCTAGGACACTTGCATACAAGACATGTATCCTTGTAGATTCCTCTGCCCACTTTTCCTCATGCCCCTGGAGCCACTGCTAATTTTGAGCAATTCCCTCTCTTTCAACCCAGTGACTCCATCTCCAGGTCATCTCTGCCCGCTGAGGAACACCTGGCTAAATTCACCTCCCACATAAGAGCCTGGATCACATTCTATAACAGATGCCCTGTAACTTCTGATCTGGGCAGGGAAACACACAAAGAAATTAACAACCGGTGGTAGGCAGCCTCCAAGAGGACTCCCCGTGGTCCCCACCTCCTGGTCCTCACACACCTGTGTAATCCTCTCCCCTTAAGGGTGGGCTAGACCTAGTGACTCACTCCTAACAAACAGAATACAGCAGAAGTGATAGAATGATGCCTCCAAAATTAGCTTAAAACAGCAATAACGTCTAGTCTTGTTTGATCTTACTCTCCCTCACTGCTCTGAGGGAAGCCAGAGGCCAAACTATGAACTTCCCCAAAGAGGATCCCACGTGGCAAGGAACTAATATCTAGGACCACGGCCAGAGAGAACCCAAGGCTTGCCAAAAGCCACGTGAATGAACTTGGAAGCAGATGGATTCTCCCCAAGATTCGCCTTGAGATGACTATAACCCTGGCCAAAGCCTGGAGTGCAGCCTCAAGAGGGACCCTGAGCCAGCTACACAGCTGACTCCTGACTGACAGAGACTGTGAGATCAGAAATGGTGCTCGTTTTAAGACTTACTAAGATTTCAGATAATTTGGTACACAGTATCGTATTACTAATACACCACTTTCAGGATCAGAAGTCTAGAATTGCCTAGAAAAGCAAGTGAATTTACATTTTCCTTTCTTTGAAAGTCTATTCAGACAGGGACTAGGGCACAGCAATTAATAGCTTGGTAACTTATCCCATGACGACCACAAGCAAATTACTTGAAATGATACAAGAGGGCTAACAAGAAGCTCTACCAAGGGAAATTACCACCTTCTGGCAATGACAGTCCAAACTTCATCCCACAGTGAAGATAATCAGCACGCTTCTAAGCCCCTCCAATGGAAGGAAGAAACAAGAGCCTGAGGCTCAGGGGAAGGGCAGGGAGGCAGGGGCTACAAGCCCCTTCAGCTGCTCACTGGGATCCCTCAACAAACCCAGACCTTTTCCTGTGTCTGTGAGAAAATAACAAGTTTCAGTCTAGGTGCTCAAGGTTAATGGAATTTCTAGATAAAAGTCCTCAAAGGCTAGAACTCCTATCCCTAAAAGAGAACCCTGTCCTAAATGGGAAGATTCTGGAGCAGTCCTGAGAATAAAAGTCTGCCATGAAGACTGCTTCCAGGAACAGGAGCCCCTTAGACAACTCTGGACACAGAGGGAGTATCTGTGGGTCCAAGAGGTGGGATTATGGGACTCAGCCATGGTGTCCACCACCCTGAATCAGAACATTCATGCACAGGGTGTGGGGCAGGCTTGGCTCCCCCACTGCCTTGGTGCTCAATGTCAGGGGTTCCTGCAGAAACCCAACCGTATACAAGACTAATCATGGAGCCTAGACTGGCACCACACTTTGAGCCCTGAATGTGGACAGAATGCATCTGAAAATGTTTTCTGGTCAAATATGTTCTTAGCGCTCCACCATTATTCAGTCAACAGCTTTCCTGCTTGTGTGAGCCCTCCTGTTTATCCACGTGGGCAACAATCAGGATAGGGAAGGGAAACCCAGTGCTGGAAGCAGAACGAGACTGAGGTATCTCTCCTGGATGCTTCTGCCTTGCCACCTGTGACAGGTCTTGTACTGTCCCCTGGAGGATGGAAATCCTGATTGCAGTGAGAAGCAAAGATTGGGATCCAGTAATGACTTCCTCAGGGCCAGCGTATGAGGTGTTTTAAGCCACTGCCTCACCTTCGGTGAGCATCTGGTATATGAGAAAGATCACCGACATGAGTCACATCCCCTGAGTTCTCCAGTCATGGCTTTTCTACCTAATGGATGGGTGACCGAACATCTCTGAACTTCAACTGAAAAAATCAAATTAAATGAGAACACTTCTGGTTTCTAGTCCAGAATGTAAGGAACTTCAGAGTTGTCTCTCCTGTCTACACACACACACACACAAAGATGAACAAACTACAGACTAGTAACCCTTATCTCCCCAAAGAACTGAGGTCACAGGCCAAACATCTGCCTCCCCAAACTGAAGAGACCAACAAACAGATACAGAAAATCATAATTTTTTGGAACAGAAATCCAAGAGCAGAAACCTTGGAGAGAATCAGAACCCAGGTAGGGAAACCTAAATATAACTAACAAATTTCTGGAGACTCAGTGTGAACAAGTCTGAGAGTTAGAGATCCTCACCTTTTGTAAGTTTTATGTCCAGGAGCCCCACTAACTTTTCACAGTGAAGATCAGAGAAAAATTCCCTAGTGCTTCCAGCAGGAAGGGAAAATGGCTGTTTTTATTTATGCCCAGAACATGTTGTTCTGCAAAGCACTGCCTTTAAGAGTTTTACTAGACCCTAACCTACTGGGATTTTACCAGAGCCTGGAGATGGAAAATATTCAAATCCAGTCCCCTCTAAGCCTTCCTGTCTTAGCTAACAGAGAAAAACAAAATGAAACTGCGAAGCGTTGGCAAAGGTCAGCACAGGCTCACTAAAGACTGAGACCTAATCATAGGAGCACAGAGCACTTCCTCCCTCCCCTCATCCACCCTACCCCGACCCCCCTCGCATCACAGGGCTCCTGTACGATAGGGGAACACGATGGAAAGAACTGTGTGTCTCAGGAAAGAGTTAAGAAGTCTCTAGGGAAACTCAGGGACAATGAAGGAGACAAAAATAAGGATGTCAGTGGACAAGGAGCCTCTCACAGCTCCAGCAAACAGTAAACACAGCTTAATGCCTGGCCAGATCAACATAAATTCTAATTCAGCTCGTTTTACTCAGTACATCATGCCCAGTTTTCAACCCAAACTTGTAAAACATCCTAAAAGACAAGCGAAATGATGGATGTGCAGTATTATAGACTAGATTATCTAAAGCAGAAATGAATTTTTCTTTTTTTTTTTTTTTTTTTAGAAACGGATTTTTCTATACCTTAAGCTAGTTTGCTCTCTAAGCCTGCCCCACCTGACAGGAACTAAAGGTTGCTTTTCTAGCGGCATTTTCCAGAAGCCAGAGTAGGTGAATAGCCTGGGGGAGCCAGGATGAGCTGTACTGCCCTAACTTCTCCACTCCTCTGGAGCATAAATGGCAGTGTTAGTATACCAGATAGCGCCAGTGGCTTGTTTGTGATACATTCAGGCTATGGACCTGAAGGTTGGCCTTTGGCTTGACCTGGAGCTTGAGACCTAAGTCCACCTGCCCACAACCTGGAATCAGCACCCCAGACTCTAGCCAGCCTGGCTCCAAGAGGCCTCAGTGGTCCTGGTGAGATAGGCCTGGGATCGGGGTTCATGAGTTGGTACTTAGGCCAGGGTGATTTGTTTTGCCCAAGGGTCAGCAGCTGGGTTCATGTTCTTCTACAGCCAAGGCTGCAGCCCTCCAGGTTGGGGAAACAAATGGAAACCCACGGCAGTATTGGGAGGCTGTCCATGCTGGGCCCTTCCCCTTGCCCTCCTGCTGCTTGCTGAATAATAAATAGAACTGTGTTCTTTAAAAAAGTTTTTTTAGGTGGGAGATTGACAACCTGATAAGATGAAGTAAGATGAGAAGACGCAGTCAGGAACCAAGTTTAACTGGGTAACTCTATGCAGTGTCTGAATGATTTGTGTATAGATAAGAAAGGACATGTCATCAGAGTAGGAAACAGACCACTAAAAAATTGAAACACAGTGGCAGACAGACGCCCCCTTTGGTGAGGGTGAATAAAAGGACACTGATGGGGTGGGTACAACATAAAAGGGTAGTGACCGGAGATGAGAATGTCAAGGTTAGAGAGGAAGCTGGATGTCCCAGGGGGACCCATCAGGAATGGTGTCTTCCACCAGTTTCCACAACACAGGAAGTTTAGCTCCCCTGGGTGTTGGGCGGCACCCCTGGCTGCAGTGAGCTTGATGGAAAGTCTGCATAAAGCTGTCTTCAACAGGGAGTTACCAAGGTGGCCAATGGAAACAGAAAGGACCACCTGCAGCCAGAAGCGCTGCAGGGAGCAAGACAGCAGCCAAATCCACGTGCTCCCACGTCCCCATGCCATTACAGGCCTTCACACTCACCCCAAGGCATTCTTTCACCCCGTCCTCCCTGGGAGTCTCTCTCCTCCGTTCATCCAGGTTCTACTGGATTGTACAAAAGGCCCTGGGTAGCACAAGCTGTGCTGGGAAGAAGGATACAGGAAGGAAGGGAAGAGATTAATCACCATTTCCACAGAGACAGTGAGTCCTGGTTCAGGTCAGCCACTTTCAGGCATGTTTCCAAGATGGGAAATAAGAGCCCAGGTGACATGGGGTGAAGACCAAAACAAAGGGATCCCACAGGAGGCTAAATAGCCCTTTAGGGAAAGATTCTCCAACCCCATGAAGTGCTGACTCACCCAGCTGTCATCTGCACCCCTACCCTCTCCGCTTCACTTCTGACAGCCTCACTTTAACTCAGACTCAATGGGACTTGATTTCAATCCTCCCCAGACAGTCCCAGGTGGCTTCCTCTGTCCCTACAGTCACAGGTGTGATGTTCAGCCTTCCCTGGAGGCGTAGATGTGGTCCACCCCCTTATCCGCTGCCTCTTCCTCCAACAGGAGCTTGTTTCTCTCCATTCACCAGAGCCTCTCTTGAGGAGGCCCTACAAGCAGCATGAGGAAGCTTCTAGACTCTCTCCTCCACCTTGATGAACAGGAGCACCTGGAGAGAAGAGTCATCAATGGAGACAGTTTCCAAATTTAGGAGAATGAGACAAGGTCGGGCTGAGGTCAGGCCACCCATTAAGGTCTGGGAACATCTTGGAGACACTTGTTGACAACAGGACACCACAGTCATGTCATCCAGCCCTTTGGGACCAGTGAAGGTAAATGAGTATCCCACCCATAGGCTGCAAGAGCAGCAGGCAAGGAGCCAGTTCTTCCAGGGTGTCCTTGTCTGCTCAGTGAGTCTGGGTGACAACTATCCTGTTCTTTGGTGGTTTTTTCCCATTGGAGTCCCTTCTGTCTTACTCAGGGGGACATCTCATGGCCCCTCAGTCCTAGCACAGGCTAGGGGATTCCCACTCCTTCCCTGCCCAGAGCCTGTCCAACCCCAAGGTCCCAGAAGTCACTGTAGGAAGAGTAGGGAAGAGATGAGAAGAGACACACAAGAGCAGTTCTCCTGAGCCAGGCCACAGATGAACGACAGATCTGTTATAGACAAAGCTATATGGACGGAAAAAGCTAGACAGGGAGACAGAGAAAGACAGAGTATATACCATCAAATATGTAACCTTGTTACTTACATGTTAGAAGTATTGACAGGTTAATAGAAATGGTATAAACAATAGGGATTTTGTTGAGAAGCTGGAAAGTAGGAGGGAAGATTTAGCAAACCCTTTATAGAGAAAGCAACCATAGTGTGAATAAAAACAAACAAAAGATATTTCTGCATACAACTGCAATTACTCCCTTAAGAGGACTGATTATGATAAAAGAAGGTCTCATGTGTCATATTAGGATAGCACAGATGTACAGGTTGACACTGATTTGGGAGAAATGAATTGTGCTGTAAAAAATGAAAGAGGAATGGGAGTGGTGGTGAGATAGAATTCACAGCACTTAGCCCAAGAGAGAATCTGCAATAAAACAATCACGGACAGAGTTTAAATTTGATTGTGGGGAGGGCTCACACCTCTTTGTTACTGTCTTTGTTACCCTGACAGTTTCTTTAAGAAAGAGCACTTTGCGTAGAAGTGGATTCTTTGGGGTAAACTTACAAAGAGTCCTGTGGCTAGCTTGATGTAAGGTCAAAAAAGGTCACATGGGGAAGTTGTCCTTGAGGACAGCAGAGGATATAAATGTAATTTCCTGGGAATTTTCAAAAAATCCTGGGAAAACGTCAAACTTGAAGACTGTGGAATTCGTAAAGATCACCAATTGGTAAAGCTGGACCCTGATATAATCAGGGTTATATGTGGAATAAGTAGAATACTGCACTAAAGTAAAATGAATATAATGGTGAAAAGTTGAAAGCCTTTCCACTAAGATCTGGAACAAGACAAGGATGCCCACTCTTACCTCTTCTATTCAACACAGTATTTATTGGAAGTCCCAGCCATAGCAATCAGAAAAGAAAAAAATAAATAAATAAAAGGTATCCAAATTGGAAGGGAAAAGGTAAAATTGTTCATGATACTATAGATAGAAAACCTAAAGGTTCTACACAAAACTACTAGAACTGATAAACAAATTTAGCAAAATAGCAGGATACAAGATTAAAATACAGAAATCAGTTGTACTTCTTTAAACTAACAATGAAATACCAGAAAAGGAATGCAAACAGTCTGTTTTAAAACTGAATTCCAAAAAATAAAATACTTAGGAATGAACCTGACCAAGGAGGTGAAAAACATACACACTGAGAACTATAAAACATTAATAAAGGAAATTGAAGATGATTCAAAGAAATGGAAATATATTCCATGCTCTTTGATTAGAAGAATTAATATTGTTAAAATTGTCAAACAACCGAAAGCAATCTACAGATTTAAGGTGATCCCTCTCAAATTACCCAGGACATTTTTCATAGAACTAGAAAAAATAATCCTAAAATTCACATGAAACTAGAAAAGTCCAGAATTGCCAAAGTAATCCTGAGGAGGGAGGAAAAAACAGCAGGAGGCATAACTGTCTCAGACTTCAGACAATATTACAAAGCTACAAAAATCAAAACAGTGTGGTAGTGAAACAAAACCAAAAATAAGCATGAATGGAATGGAATAGACAACCCAGAAATAATCCCCTGCACTTATGGTCAATTAATCTTCTACAAAGGAGGCAAGAATATACAATGGGAAAAAGTCTCTACCACAAGTGGTGTTGGGAAAGCTGGACAGCCACATGTAAATCAATGAGTTAGAACACAGCCTCACACCATACATAAAAATAAACTCAAAATGGCTTAAAGACTTAAACATAAGACATGACATCGTAAAACTCCTAGAAGAGACCATAGGCAAAACATTCTTTGTAATAAATTGTACCAATGTTTTCTCAGATTAGTCTCTCAAGGTAATAGAAATAAAAACAAAAATAAACCATGGGATTTAATCAAACTTACAAGCTTTTGCACAGAAAAGGATACCACAAAGAAAATGAAAAGACAGAATGTGAAAAAATATTTGTAAATGATGTGATAGACAAGGACTTAATTTCCAAAGTATACAAGCAGCTCATACAATTCAAGAACAGCAAAAACACAAACAACCCAATCCAAAAATGGGCTGCTGCTGCTGCTGCTAAGTCACTTCAGTCGTGTCCGACTCCTAGAGACCCCATGGACTGCAGCCCACCAGGCTCCTCCGTCCATGGGATTTTCCAGGCAAGAGTACTGGAGTGGGGTGCCATTGCCTTCTCCGCAAAAATGGGCAGAAGACCTAAATAGACATTTCTCCAAAGAAGACCAATAGGCTTATGAAAAGATGCTCAATATTGCTAATTATTAGAGGAATGCAAATCAAAACTCAATGAGGTATCATCTCATACCAGTCAGAATGCTCATCATTTAAAAAGTCTACAAATAACAAATGCTGGAGAGGGTGTGGAGAAAAGAGAATCCTCCTACACTGTTGGTAGAAATGTAAGTTGGTAGAGTCACTATGGAAAACAGTACGTAGGTTGCTCGGAAAACTAAAAATAAAATTACCATTTGATCTGCCGATCCCACTCCTGGTCATATATCCAGACAAAACTATAATTCACAAAGATACAAGCACCCCACTATGTTCATAGCAGCACTATTCACAATAGCCCAGACATGGGAGCAACCTAAATGTCCATTGACAGATTAATGGATAAAGAAGATGTGGAACATTGGTTCCCTGGCAGTTCAGGTCAACCTCTAACTACAGCAGAGGAGGGATGGACCACTGGTTCAGCTCCAGCATCTGCAGAGAGCAAGAAGATTTAGAGGAGGGGGTTGCCTTTTGAATTTCTGGCTGGGAAGAACTACCATCCACATTCTATAAGATAAGGAAACTAAAGTATATGAGCAAAAATACCACATATCAAATTAGACAATTATTAAGACATAAAGATAATGTTTCCCTTTCTCTTATGTATTCCTTTAAGGAACCCCTAAGATCACAGAAAGGACTAGCAGGTGGTAGTGTCTGCAATTGAACCCAGATCTGCCAGGCTTCAAAACCTGGCTCCAGACTCTCATTTTCTCAAAATGTGGCCTGGAACATGAGCATCACCTAAGGGCAGGGCCAGCTCTATAATACGTACGGCTCAGTACAAAACCAAAATGTGAGCCCTTTGTTCAAAAAGCAGGAAAAACATACCATGACAGGTACTGAAGATACAGTTTTTTCTTTCCTCCACAGCCCCTCAAATTGTTGCAGTGTTTTATATTTGCTATTTAATGTCATTCTAAGTACAGACACTTTAAGATTTTACATTTCTAGCATGGATTTCCCATTTATCCTTTTATCATGTAATGCCGGTTTTAAATGGAGAAGTAAAGATAATTCATATGTGGAATCATACAATTTGTATTTTGTAATTGTACACACAGATGAATTTTGTTCTTCACAGAACAGTGGAAACACTGAATATATCAACTGTTATTCTACCTCTTAATAAGCACGTATTCTATGAACAATCTGTACCTTCTCTTTCCTGATGAGTAAGGAAGGAGTGAAAGGAAATGAAACTTTCCCTTTCTTTCTGCAGCATCATTTTTAGCATAAGTGGCTGGCTTAATAAAGAGAAGCAACATAAAAGGGTATGAAATGGTTCCTTGGCTATTCATGTATCTTAGCACATCATTTCCTTCTAATTGGTTCACAGCATACTCTGGTTCCAAGCCTGTCAGTGCTCCTAACCTTCCTGTCTTGACATAACACATTCCCCTCTACTTGCTTTGAGACCTGCGGAACTCCCACCAGAATTCATACTCATGGGTCATTTCCCATTGCAGTACCCAATGATGGTGTCATAGCAAGAAGCTGGACAAGCATATTCATACTGCACTGCACGCATCTGCTCCATTCTCACACAGGCCACACTGGACCATCCAGCTTTACCTTCAAAACACAAGTTCAAATTGAAGATTATTAACAATTTCAAGAGGGTGACAGCAGACCATGAAACCAAGCTCAGCTCCCTTCTGAGCACAGGGCCTTGTGAAACTACACAGGTTTCAGCCCTTGATGCTGGCTTTGGCTGGGAGCTTGCTAGAAATGCAGGTTCTCAGGCTTCCCCCAAACTTACTGACTCCACCTGCACTTCAGTAAGATCCTCAGGTGGTCTGTGGGTGTGTGCAAATCTAGTCTAGAAGACTCTGTCTCTCTGGCTGCATGCTGACCTCATGGTAAGTGGAAATGTTTTCTCTGGTCTGCCCCATCCTTCTGTCTTCTCCCCTTTGGGCCAACCTGCAGCTCCCCCAGGATGTTATCAACCTGATGGTCTGCTAGCTCTTCTGAAAACTTATGTATGAGGCTCTGCTGAAATCCCAGGTTTCATCTGCCTTCATCTAAGACCTGTGTACATTCATGAATCCCTGAGGCAAGAAAGAAACCACAAAATCATATTTCAGGGGCTGAGCCGAAGTGGCACTCTCCCAAAAGATGAAAGTCTTATTAATTTATATCTCAGTGTGTAATTGAGATGTCTTTATTATTGAGAATTCAAAAGTGAAAATCCTGTTTTCTCCCATGTTTGCTATTTCATTCCATTTATTTCCCTACTTTTGCTATTTTTAAATTTTCCTAGAGTGTATGAGGATTTACTATACTTCTCTTTTTACTTTTGCTTGAGATTTCCTCATGATCAAAAGTCAGAGAAATAGTAATAACCTTCCAGAAAATCTTTAAAAGAAGAAAAAAGGGAGAGAAGAGAATGGAAAATGTAATTCTCTTTAACACTGAACGTGTTTCTAAAAATAATAATTTTTAAAAAAGAACTTAAATCAGAATTAGGAAGCTTTATCTTCTTGTTTCACTTTCAACCCCAGAAGTAAAATAGAATCACTCTTCAGCTAAAATAGAATCACCCCTCGGCTTAGGAGCAGAGCTTCACTGCACTTCTGCGTTGTAAACCAATATGGGATTTTCTTACACAACCGTGGCTCCTCTCCATCTGTGTGGGAGAGCAGTTTTTTTTGTTTTTTGTTTTTGTTTTTTTAAAAAAGGAAACACAAAAGGAGAAAGAGAAAAGAAAAGAGGGAAAAGGAGAAGTTTTGAAGACATCCATTATTCCTTTGATAGGAATGGCCTCTGATCCCCCCAGAACTTCATAGTTAAGCCCACCAGAAAATATCCTCCAATGGCCAAGCTTGTCAGAAGTCAATACTGGCTCAGTAGCTGCTCATAATCTTTCAGTACCTTTCTGACATCTAGACACCTGAATTTAAAAACCAAGCTTGAGTGTTGCCTGACCAGAACTGGAAAAGGCATACAGAGAGGTGGCACCCCTACCCTAGGGTTAGGAGTGAGCAAGCAGCACAGAGGCAGTGAGGGAGCAAGATCTGGATCCACAGAGAGAGTGGGGAGCATTCCTTGGACTCCTGAAGGCCTTGGGCTTCTCAACAGTGCCACTCCTCCCCTCCCCCCACCCCCAACCAAGGCTGGAGCAACTAAGAAACAGCTCCTTGGAGTTGGATTTTTGCTGTATATGTATGCTATGAAGTATTTCCTTATACACTTTCCTGCTTGCACAATGGTTGCATTCTCTTTTGGATCACTACCTCAGGACATTTAGTAGCATGAGTGACAGGGACATTTTAAATTCATGGGAAATACAAAACCCCCTTTGTGGGCATTGGTTTCAGCTGCCGCCTCAGGTAACAAAGGTTGAGCTAAGTTTTCCTTCGTTTTCTTTCCTTATACACTGATTCCCTAGCCAAGATGCTATCAAGTAGCCTGCTGATCCACAGACCAGGGGAGAGGAGGAGATGGAAAGCAAGTTAATTCACCAGATGGAGAGCTGGATATCTGGATCAGGAGACAACTGCACTTCCAAAGCCAGATCAAAGTCAAGTTTAAATAGTTAAGTCCTGCTTCAAAAGCTGTAGGCAGAGAAATATGAGTGGATCTGAGCTGGACTCAGAAGTGAGGAACTCTCATTTTCCGTCCTCCATTTTTCCAGGATCTGGAGCTAGCAGGTTCTAGGATGGAAGTCCCCACCATCTGCAGTGCAGGCCCTCCAGTGAGTCAGACCTTGGTTCAAATCTTGTGATTGCTCTTGGGCAAGTTAACTTCTCTGAACTTCATCCATAAGATAGGGACAATACTATCATATATCTCCTTGACTTTCTGGGAGGAACCAATGAAAAAATAGATGCAGCTGCTGAACAGACTACATAGAGCTTAGTAACAAACAAACAAACAACTAGAGGTAGTTGTTGTTTTTAAAGGGAAGCTACTGCCCAGAATCACAGCCTCCAGTGTTTACAAAGAACACAGTGAAAGGCTCATCAGGAGCTGGTGAGGCCCTGAGTTACTCATTTTCCACGTAACTAACCCAAGGTCTGGCAGCAAGCTACAGGCCCGGGTCATAAGCAGGTGGATCCACACCACTGCCTTCATGAGCAACAGCTTCTCTTCCTTTTTGCATGATTTCCTGCTCCCTCTTCTACCCATGTCTATCTCTTTTTTCTTCCCCAAAGGCTCCATCAGTCCCCTCTTTCCTGACAGAGTAGTTGATGGTGCTGAGCCCACCTGCTTTCTCAGAAACAATGGAGACAACGGACCAGATGCTCTTAATCTCTTTGGAAACCCACATTCCACAATTATCCATTCCTCTTCCCTCTTCCCTCTTCATTGCCCTTCAGCCTTCAAACTCCTGTGAGAAAAATTCTAACTGGTTGAGGTTGAGTTAGAAGTTGCTAGAAGGTATAGCAATGTGAGAGAAAGAATTCCCCAGGGATCTCGGGCTTCCTTACTAGGAAAGCAGGACTGGCTTTCCAAGTCCCACCACCACTGCATGATTTGTGGAAGAGGAAGAGGTAATGTCTTGAAAGAAATCAGAAAGGAAAAATAGACATTGGAGCTGGGATGACACAAGAAGAAAGAACTACTATAGACACTGTGGAGAAAGAATAAAATCGGCTGCATGTTTCTTTTCCATTCAAAAGTTTATTTATTAACTTATTCATGTATTCACTTTTGAGAGTCTAGACCACTGGCGAGACAAGCTTAATCTGAATCTCAGGCTGTTTAGAAAGGGTCATATTGAAAAGTTCATGAAAATATTTTGTGGTAAATGAATAATATAGGATCCCCTCAAAAAGTAGAGTGGATCCCAAGTGCTAATTGAATTTATCCTCAAAGTTGACCACATCCTTAAGGGATGGCTATATAAGACCTATGAAGGCATAACATTCAGAGGGCCCCTGGGATATGAACCAGTCCTCTAGTTCTCAACCTGGGGTGATTTTTGCCCCACCCCCGACCCCAGAGATATGGAAGGGGAGGAAGTGCTTCTACTGGCACCTACTCAGTAGAGACCAGGACACTGCTACACATTCTGCAAGACAGCTCTCCACAACAAAGAATGATTCTGCTCCAAACGTCAATAGTGCTAAAGTTGAAAAATCCACAGCAGTTAAACAAGGGGCGGGCCTTTCAGCCCAACAATCTTGATGCCTTCTTTTGAGTCTGAGAACCTTCTCTTCATAAGAGCTTTTTGTAGTCATAATCTAGTTTACTCAACTGGTTGGTGACTCTTCAATTGAGGAAGTCAATGGGCCGCTGAAGGATCTTGGCCCCATATCCTTCCTCTTTCCTCTCTTGTATCGTGAAAGAGCAGACAGAACCAAGGTCATCCAATTCAAACTTTCTACAGAACTTTGAATGTTAAGCTAAATATTTCAATATAAAAGAAACAAAGTTTTCTAGCAATTAGGCACGTCTGATTTAAATTCCTGCTGATGTGAAATTCCTGCTTCTAAGTCTCCCTCCAGGGGCTTCCCTGGTGGCTCAGATGGTAAAGAATCATCCAGCAATGCAGGAAACCCGGGCTTGATCCCTGCGTCTAGAAGATCCCCTGGAGGAGGAAATGGCAACCTACTCCAGTATTCTTGCCTGGAGAATTCCATGGACAGCGGAGCCTGGTGGGCTAAAGTCCATGGGGTTACAAAGAGTCAGACATGACTGAGTGACTAACACTTTCACTTTTTCACACTTCAAGGCTCGTTTTAGCTGACTCATCAGTTTTAAATCTACTTTCCCAGTTTCTCTTGGATTTTCTGAGCTACACCATATTGTTTCAGTAAATTACCTTTTTGTTTCAACTAGCTAGTCAGTTTATTTTGCCTGCAACTAACTGAGAAAAGAAATTTTCAAATCCCTTTAATGACTTCCAAACTTTACACAAACATCCCAAGGATATCTCATCCAAGAAATACAGGACCCCAAAATATCCTGACACACAACCTGCCTCTCTGGGATCTGCCATTTGATCACTCAACCAACCAAGGATCAATGGGTATTGAATGACACCCATATGTTTTAAACAATGCCAGCCTAAGGAAAAGTCAAATAGAGAAGAGGAACTAATAGTTGTTGGGTGCCTATGTAGCCAGGTACAGTGCTAAGGTCTTTATATGTAGAATCTTAGCCTTGTCACTATACTAGCTGTGGGTTTTACTATCCCATTTTACATTCAAGAGAAATGAGAAGTGGAGAGGTTAACTAACCTCCAGAAGACCATGTATCTAGAGTTTCCCCGGTGGCTCAGTAGTAAGGAATCTGCCTGCCAATGCAGGATCAATGGGTTTGATCCCTGATCTGGGAAATCCCACATGCTATGGAGCAAATAAGCCGGTGCACCACAGCTATTGAGCCTGTGCTCTACAGCTGGGGAATGACAACTACTGAGCCCATATGCCACAACTACTGAAGCCCACAGGCCCTAGAGCCCATGCATGGTCCACAACAAGAGAAGATATCTCAATGAGAAGCCCTCACATCATAAGTACATAGTAGTCCCCGCTCAGCACAACTAAAGAAAAGTCCTTGCAGCAACGAAGACCCAGAGCAGCCAAAAGTAAAAATAACAGATAAATAATTTTTTAAGACCATATATCTAGGAGCCATTAGAGCTAGGACTAGAGTTCATGTGTCTCCCCATAGACTTGATTTTTTTTAACCTCTCTACCACCAGAGTTGACAAACAGTGGCCATAGGCCATATTTTGCCCACCATCACCTATTTTTGTAGGTTAAGTTTTATTCTAACAGCCACAACCATTCTTTGGCTCTATAATGGCAAAAAGCCCTACTGTGTCGCCTGCAGCTGGTCTTCAGGGCTGCCTGGCAGCTCCCTTCCTTCTGTTTATGTCTCTCCAGATCCCCCGTGTCTGGGTGAAGACCTAGGGGTGCCATGAGGACTTCCACCAGCACATCTCTCCCCTGTCACCCTGTGAGGAGTCAGATGTTCTTCCCTTTGATTCACTCTTAGTGCTTTCTAGAAACATTTCTTGTATAACTGGTTTAAGATGTTGTATAACTTGGGAATAATTCTATGTTAGCCAGGACCAGAGCTTTTGATCCACTGACTCCTCACTAAAAGGGGAACCCAGACAGAATGGTCTCAGGACGAGGAAGGCCTGTCATTCAGCTCCTTGGTGAGAGGCTCTGGGCCAAATGGAGATGCTGGGTGAGAGGAACAAAAATATAGCTATCACTCATGGGTTGAGGGCTGCTTCAGCACAAAGAGCAGACTCCACACAACTGCCAAGCACCCACCCCATCTTCCTCCTGCACCTGGCGCCACAGGCCCATGCACTTTCACTTTCAAAACATACAGATCTCCAAAGACATACAGATGGCCAGCAGGCACATGAAAAGATGCTCGGCACCGCTAATTATTAGAGAAATGAAAATCAAAACTAAATTGAGGTTATCACCTCATACCAGTCAGAATGCCACCACTTAATAAGTCTACAAATACCAAATGATAGAGAAGTGCGGAAAGAAGGGAAACCTCTCATACCATTCAGTTCAGTTCAGTCGCTCAGTCGTGTCCGACTCTTTGCGACCCCATGAAACGCAGCACGCCAGGCCTCCCTGTCCATCACCAACTCCCGGAGTTCACTCAGACTCACGTCCATCGAGTCGGTGATGCCATCCAGCCATCTCATCCTCTATCGTCCCCTTCTCCTCCTGCCCTCAATCCCTCCCAGCATCAGAGTCTTTTCCAATGAGTCAACTCTTTGCATGAGGTGGCCAAAGTACTGGAGTTTCAGCTTTATTAGTGGGAATATAAATTGGTGTAGCCACTATGGAGAACAGTATGGGGGCCTTGCTTAAAAAAAAAAAAAAAAACTAAAAATAGAACTACCATCTGATTCAGCAGTCTCACTCCTGGGCATATACCAGAGAAAACCATAATTCAAAATGACACATGTACCCCAAGGTTCATAGCAGCACTGTTCACAATAGTCAAGACGTGGGAACAGCCTAAATGTCCATCAGCAGATCAATGGATAAAGAATATGTGAGATTTATATATATATATATATATATATATAAATATATATATATAATGGAGTATTTCTCAGCCATGCTGCTGCTGCTGCTGCTAAGTCACTTCAGTCGTGTCTGACTCTGTGTGACCCCATAGACGGCAGCCCACCAGGCTCCCCCATCCCTGGGATTCTCCAGGCAAGAACACTGGAGTCAGTTGCCATTTCCTTCTCCAATGCAGGAAAGTGAAAAGTGAAAGTGAAGTCGCTCAGTTGTGCCCGACTCTTAGCGACCCCATGGACTGCAGCCTACCAGGCTCCTCCATCCATGGGATTTTCCAGGCAAGAGTACTGGAGTGGGGTGCCACTGCCTTCTCCATTCTCAGCCATAAAAAGAATGAAATAACGCCATTTGCGGCAACATGGATGGACCCAGATATCTTAAAAGAATGAAGTCAGACAGAGAAAGATAAATATCATATCACTTATACATAGAATCTAAAAAAAAAAATGATACAAATGAACTTATTTACAAAACAGAAATAGACTCACACACATAGAACAATATTATGATTACCAAAGGGGATAGTGGGGGGCAGGGGGTGGTGATAAATGAAGAATTTGGGATTAACATATACACACCACTATATATGAGCTTCCCAGGTGGCACTAGTGGTAAAGAACCTGCCTGCCAATGCAGGAGACATAAAAGATATGGGTTCAATCCCTGGGTCAGGAAGACCCCTTACAGGAGGGCATGGCTACTCACTCCAGTATTCTTGCCTAGGGAATCCCATGGAGAGAGGCGCCTGGAAGGCCTGGAGGGCTACAGTCTACAGGATCGAAAGAGTCGGACATGACCAAAGTGACTTAGCACATACAAGAATTCTGAAGGCCTTGAGCACTTAAGTTGCTATTTTTCAAACAGATGGAAAAACCACACTTCATATCAGAATGAGATTAACATATACACACACTACAGTGTGTAAAAGATGTAAACAGCAAAGACCTACTATAAAGCACAGGGAACTGTACTCAATATTGTGTAATAACCTACAATGGAAAAGAAGCTGGAAAAGTGTGTGTGTGTATACATACAATCACTTTGCTGTTTACTTGAAGCTAACAACACTATAAATTAACTATACTTCAGTTTTTTTAAAAAAGACACAGAGATAGGCAATGGTTGTTTGCCTTTTCTCTACATGGACTATGGAGACCTCTGAAGATATCCTTCTTTAGGTGAAACTGCCCTGAGTCTTTCAATGATGCCTGGGCTCCTGTAGAAAATCATCCGACCTCACTGGCAAGATAAGCCTGGCCTGGGCACCCTTCCAGCCCCATTCCTGGACCTCTTCCTGCTCACACCCTTTAGTGCAGCCATCTCAGGATATTTTGGTTTCCCCTTTGTGGTCCCGTCCGCTGTTCTTGCTGTAAACGTCCTTCCTTCTGCAGCATCCAGCTGGCCCTCTGCACACGTTTCCTCATGCCCTCTGCCAGCCTGTTTGTTTTAGGGCCACTTGGATGCCCTTACCCTACTGGGCAGAGTCTATCCTGCTCTTTCCCGCTGCACAATAAGCATTTCCTTTCCTGGCTGACTTTTCCGTTGGACTGTATCTCCTTACAACAGCAGGGACTGGCACTAATCCTGTATCCAGTACCCACTGAGTGGCATCTAGTGTAGGTAGGAGCCAGACAGCCCAGTATTTCAGCTTTCTGTTTAGTGAAACAGGCACATACACACACACACACACAAACAGACACCCGTTTTGTGCGTTCGGTCTTATTCTTATGGCACAATATTACTTCCATGAATAAGCAGGGCAGAAAAATTACCATAATATAGACTGTAATTTAAAAAAAATGTTGTTTGGCTCTCTGAATCATTAGAGGATTCCCTCTGATGTCTGGTGGCTCAGGCTTCCTGCTCATTTAAAAGTATGCTCTGGAAAGAGCTGAGAGCGTGACTGAGGCCTATCCACAGCAGCTCCCCTGCAGTGAGACACAGCTGGGCTATTTTTCTAAAGAACATCCACTCTCAGAATGGGTCTCAGTTGCAGTTCAGTTCAGTTCAGTCGCTCAGTCGTGTCTCTTTGTGACTCCATGAATCGCAGCATGCCAGGCCTCCCTGTCCATCACCAACTCCCGGAGTTCACTCAAACTCATGTCCATTGAGTCGGTGATGCCATCCAGCCATCTCATCCTCTGTCATCCCCTTCTCCTCCTGCCCCCAATCCCTCTCAGCATGAGTCTTTTCCAATGAGTCAACTCTTCACATGAGGTGGCCAAAGTACTGGAGTTTCAGCTTTAGCATCAGTCCTTCCAATGAACACCCAGGACTGATCTCCTGTAGAATGGACTGGTTGGATCTCCTTGCAGCTAAGGGACTCGCAAGAGTCTTCTCCAACACCACAGTTCAAAAGCATCAATTCTTTGGTGCTCAGCTTTCTTTACAGTCCAACTTTCATATCCATACATGACTACTGGAAAAACCATAGCCTTGACTAAACGGACCTTTGTTGGCAAAGTAATGTCTGTTCTTTTGAATATGCTATCTAGGTTGGTCCTAACTTTCCTTCCAAGGAGCAAGCATCTTTTAATTTCATGGCTGCAATCACCATCTGCAGTGATTTTGGAGCCCCCAAAAATAAAGTCTGACACTGTTTCCACTGTTTCTCCATCTATTTCCCATGAAGTGATGGGACCGGACCCCATGATCTTCATTTTCTGAATGTTAAGCTTTAAGCCAACTTTTTCACTCTCCTCTTTCACTTTCATCAAGAGGCTTTTTAGTTCCTCTTCACTTTCTGCCATAAGGGTGGTGTCATCTGCATATCTGAGGTTATTGATATTTCTCCCAGCAATCTTGATTCCAGCTTGTGCTTCTTCCAGTGCAGCGTTTCTCATGATGTACTCTGCATATAAGTTAAATAAGCAGGGTGACAATATACAGCCTTGACGTACTCCTTTTCCTATTTGGAACCAGTCTGTTGTTCCATGTCCAGTTCTAACTGTTGCTTCCTGGGTCTTAGTTTAGGTTCCCCCAAAGGAGACCCAGGGACAAGGAGCTGAGTACAGTAAATTAATTTCAAGGTAATCAGAGGAACATTCAAAAAGTTAAGATCATGGCATCCAGTTTCATCACTCCATGGCAAATAGATGGGGGGAAAATAGAAGCAGTGACAGATCTTATTTTCTTGGGCTCCAAAAGCACTGCAGATGGTGACTATAGTCACAAAATTAAAAGACACTTGCTTCTTGGAAGAAACACTATAACAAATTTAGACAATGTATTAAAAAGCAGAGACATCACTTAGCAAAGGTCCATTTAGTCAAAGCTATGGTTTTTCCAGTAGTCATGTATGGATGTGAAAGTTGGACCATAAAGAAGGCTGAGCACTGAAGAATTGATGCTTTGAACTGTGGAGCTGGAGAAGACTCTTGAGAGTCCTTTAGACAGCAAGGAGATCAAACCAGTTAACTGAAAGGAAATCAACCCTGAATATTCATTGGAAGGACTGATGCTGAAGCTGAAGCTCTAATACTTTGGCCACCTGATGCAAAGAGCTGACTCATTGGAAAAGACCCTGATGCTAGGAAAGACTGAGGGCAGGAGGAGAAGGGGGGTAACAGAGGATGAGATGGTTGGATTGCATCACTGACTCAGTGGACACGAGTTTGAGCAAACTCCAGCAGACAGTGAGGGGCAAGGAAGCTGGTGTGCTGCAGTTCATGGGGTCACAGTTGGACAATACTGAGCGACTGAGCAACAAAGCAGAGAAGTGAGACAGGAGAAGAAGGTCATCCACGGTGAGCAAACTCAGTGCTCTGAGAAACTTGAGTCCCCATGGGTCCTGCAGCTCAGGGTTGTCTACCCAGTGAAAGAGCCAGGCAACTGGGCTCTTTATCCACCAACTGCAAGGACATCGGTTCCGGCATTTCTGGCTGGGATGTGCAGGCTGAGAAGCACATTCTCCCCGAGAGAGTTGCAGGCATTTGCAGGAACCCATCTTCATGCGCAAAAGTGAACGTTGGGAGATAGCAGGGTCTGCCAGGGTTTGCCTGGGGCTCTGTAGGTCTTCTCCTAGGCTATCCTGGGCTGAGTGTTCCCCTCTCCAACCTGAGGTTAGCAGACCAGCTGCCATTCTGGGATCTGAGTGAGGGAAGGGACTGGGGTCTGACTATTTCCTGTTAGCTTTCACTTGGCCATCCTGTTTTCAGTATGGGAACTCCTTGACTGCGCCCTTGCTCCAGAGTCCCCCTTGGTTCACATTCTCTAGAGCAATGCTGTGCAACAGAAACATACTGGGAACCATGGAAATCACCTTAAATTTTCTCTCAGCATATAAAAAAAAAGTGTTTTAAAAAGAGGAAAATGAATTTAATCATATGTTTTCTTATGTAACCCAACATATCAAAACCACTATTGTTTCAGTTGAGCTATTCCAAATCCTGAAAGATGATGCTGTGAAAGTGCTGCACTCAATATGCCAGCACATTTGGAAAACTCAGCAGTGGCCACAGGACTGGAAAAGGTCAGTTTTCATTCCAATTCCAAAGAAAGGCAATGCCAAAGAATGCTCAAACTACAGCACAATTGCACTCATCTCACACGCTAGTAAAGTAATGCTTAAAATTCTCCAAGCCAGGCTTCAGCAATATGTGAACCATGAACTTCCTGATGTTCAAGCTGGTTTTAGAAAAGGCAGAGGAACCAGAGATCAAATTGCCAACATCTGCTGGATCATAGAAAAAGCAAGAGAGTTCCAGAAAAGCATCTATTTCTGCTTTATTGACTACACCAAAGCCTTTGACTGTGTGGATCACAATAAACTGTGGAAAATTCTGAAAGAGATGGGAATACCAGACCACCTGATCTGCCTCTTGAGAAATTTGTATGCAGGTCAGGAAGCAACAGTTAGAACTGGACATGGAACAACAGACTGGTTCCAAATAGGAAAAGGAGTACGTCAAGGCTGTATATTGTCACCCTGCTTATTTAACTTATATGCAGAGTACATCATGAGAAACGCTGCGCTGGAAGAAACACAAGCTGGAATCAAGATTGCCTGGAGAAATATCAATAACCTCAGATATGCAGATGACACCACCCTTATGGCAGAAAGTGAAGAGGAACTAAAAAGCCTCTTGATGAAAGTGAAAGTGGAGAGTGAAAAAGTTGGTTAAAAGCTCAACATGCAGAAAACGAAGATCATGGCATCCAGTCCCACCACTTCATGGGAAATAGATGGGGAAACAGTGGAAACAGTGTCAGACTTTATTTTTCTGGGCTCCAAAATCACTGCAGATGGTGATAGCAGCCATGAAATTAAAAGACACTTACTCCTTGGAAGGAAAGTTAGGACCAACCTAGATAGCATATTCAAAAGCAGAGACATTACTTTGCCAACAAAGGTTCGTCTAGTCAAGGTTATGCTTTTTCCTGTGGTCATATATGGATGTGAGAGTTGGACTGTGAAGAAGGCTGAGTGCCGAAGAATTGATGCTTTTGAACTGTGGTGTTGGAGTAGACTCTTGAGAGTCCCTTGGACTGCAAGGAGATCCAACCAGTCCATTCTGAAGGAGATCAGCCCTGGGATTTCTTTGAAAGGAATGATGCTAAAGCTGAAACTCCAGTACTGTGGCCACCTCATGCGAAGAGTTGACTCATTGGAAAAGATTCTGATGCTGGGAGGGATTGGGGGCAGGAGGAGAAGGGGACGACAGAGGATGAGATGGCTGGATGGCATCACTGACTCGATGGACGTGAGTCTGGGTGAACTCCGGGAGTTGGTGATGGACAGGGAAGCCTGGTGTGCTGAGATTCATGGGGTTGCAAAGAGTCGGACACGACTGAGCGACTGATCTGATCTGATCTGATTGTTTCAATGTGGAATCAACATATTTTTTTAAATATCAAGAGATTATTTCATATTCTTTTTTATTGTGCTAAGTCTTCAAATCCGGTGTATATTTCACACGTACAGCACACCTTGATTCAGAAGAGCCACATTTCAAGCGCTCCGAAAACCACAATGTGCTGAGTGGCCACTGTGTCTGGCCGCACAGCTCTTTAGACGAACCTTCAATCCTGTGCAAAGGTAGGGAAGCAACCCTCGCCTGTAGGACATTGAGAAGGGAGCTGGGGGTCTAATAGCTTCTCAAAAACATTTTCAACCTGTTTTCTTCCCCATTTTAGAGAGACCTGGTGTCACAGATTTCTGAGCATTTCTGGGACCTGTGGTGCAAAACGGAGGACTCCCTTCCCACCACAGTCCCCTTAGGATTTCACTTCTTTGAGTTGGCTACATCAGTTCCCACTCATCTACTGGCTTTCCATCTTGCCTTCTTTCCTGTGGTTTCTTCTACTCTCTGTTCTGACGCACCTGTGCTTTGAAGTAAAGGTCACTGTTATTTGTAATGGAGTCTTTCAAGAAAACCAAGATAAATATATGTGTCCAGGCCACCACCTCTAACTAATACGTTTTCGATATTATTGGAAGTTTAGGTGTTGCTTTCTTTAAAAATTAAAAAAAAAAAAACAACAACTTAGTCTATACATTTTTATTGTGTGTCTGGTATTTTTGGTTTAAACCACTTGACGACCCTATGTATGTAATAACTACTCCCTAAAGGAATGAATGGATGAATGAAGAAATATACATGAAATTAGCTTAATGTTCAGAGGTCATCCAATCCAGCTGACACCAGTGCCATATAGTGAGACCCTCTGGATCACCCTGTAGAGAGTCTGTTCCTCCTCCCATTCACTCTCCAGCTCAGTTACCTACATGGCTCTCATCTGCTGAGCTAAGAAATACCTTGCAGTTACAACATACCTACAGAAATAACTAAAAATGTGTAATGACACTTGGCAGCCCACCAAATGAAAGAGAAGCCCATGAGTCAGTGGTTTTCATCTCCTTTCAACCTTGCTGCCCACTCTCTGCTAGAGCTGACCACTTCCTTGCAATGTTTATGCTGTTTTTAGCTTTCTCAAATGAGGGGATTTCTCAACTCTGCCTTTCCTAAAATTTGCCCACATTTCTCCTTTTGAACATACTTAATTTTTCTTGAGGTTTTTCTAGAATCTTAAAAAAATAAAACCCAAGCCCCTCTAACAGAAAGTAACATTAGAAGCCAGTCTTTACTTGTAATCTATACGGGTTGGTGGCCTCAGGGCCCTTTTCTGGTTTAGTTGTATGTATTAATTCATCATCCTAGCATTCAAAACTAAGTGAAAAGTAATTTAAATGTGTATTAGAATCACTTATAAAAATGCCAGAGAGGGGTTCTGTTCATAATATTCTTAAATTCTTTCTTTTTGCATAAATGGAAGCTTTGGGGATCAAGGAATTTTCGGATTCAGAGACCTCCCATTGAGTTGGCTTCTTTTGTTGAAACAGAAGATAGTTCACTTACACGCCACACACATGGTAAACAGTAATGAAAAAAGGAAGTTGTAGAGGCAACTACAAGAGTATCAGTACACAGGAAATTTCCACAGAAAAGACAGGGAAGTAAACTCGGGGGCTGAAGTATCATTGAAGAAAATAATCTTGCTCTTAGAAAGATTATAATAAAACAACTGATAAATATGCAACTGAATTAAATTGGAAGTTCTTCAAAGCTCTTCCAAAATTTACAAGTTTCTGGTTTCAGCAAGATCTAGCACATGCTGCCCCTACCCCTACCCAGAGTCCCATATTTTATTTCCCCAGCACACATTTCCAGCTCTGCATATTTGGGTATATCAAAGAAAATGGGATATTTCCCTGCTAAAACTTTTGTATTAAATTAGTGTTTCCTGATGAAATATTTTTCTTATAAAAAATATCATATATGCATAGGTTTCTATAGTTTTCAAAACATTTCAGAATGTTTTACCTCAATTCATATTCACACCACTATCTCTACTTCTTATGTGCAGAAAAAGGATTCCTACTGGGCATTTTACCTATCGATCATTTTGCTTCTTTATCACCCCATTTATACCAAGGGCTAGAGGTGGAACAGGATTCCCACCCCTGATAAAGTGCAGACTCAGGACTAGAGGCCAGGCCTCCTAACATCTAGCCTGGTGCCCTGTCTGCTGAAGCTCTTAATCACCAAGATTTTCAACTCTGTGCCCAGAGATGGTCTCCAAAATAAACTCGATCAGAAGCATAGAATCTGACAAGTCGACCTGGGGTTTGTCATAGTGATGATTGAGGGCTGTGAGGTTTCTGCACTTAATTCCAATGTGTGGGGGGATTGTGCCCATAACACCAAGCAATTTACAGACACCAGCTGGGTGTTCTACAATTCAACTCAATTCTGACACCATCTACCTAGAGACAGAATGAGATACCACAGGATAAGGGCTCAGTCCCACAAGACTATCCTCCTCTCAGATGCCAATCACAAGTCCAAGTTGCTACCTGTGCTTCTGAGCCACTAGTTCTCAATTGGAGGTCCCACCATCCCCTCCTTGGGTCTGATTCATTTGCTAGAAAGGCTGACAGGACTTAGGAAATCAATCTTATTTACTTATTAGATGCAAGTTTATAATAGAAGATATCAAAGGACACAAATCAACAACCAGAGAAGATGATACAGGGTGAGGTCGCAAACAGAGGAGACTCTGTCCTTGCAGAGTCTGGGGTCTGGCACAGTGGCATATACAGGCACCTGGTTCAGCAACCGAGAAGCTCTCTGAACCTACTCCTTTCAGGTTTCTATGGAGGCTTCACTACACAGGCATCATAGATCGAATCATTGCTCATAGGTGACTGATTCAATCTCCAGCCCCTCTGCCCTCCTCAGAAATCAGGGGGTTGGACTGAAAGATCTAACCCTCGAGTCATAGTTGATTCCTCTTCTGCCAGTGCCCAGCCTTAGGTGCTTTCCAAAGATTAACATAAGCCCAGTTGTGGTGGAAAGGGATTTGTTTTAACAGATTTCAGGAATTGAGAACAAGAGACCAATATAAAAGTAACGGTCCCTTTACTCTTGTTGCTTGGGAAATTACAAGGATTCGGGCAGCTGTGAGCCAGGAACCATGGATGAAGACCAAATATATATGAGAAAAATATTTTGGTCATCAGAATCACCAAATACACACACACACACACACACACGCACACGCACACATCACAATATTGCAGGCTAAGAAAGACAGTTTCTCATCTTCTTCTTCCTCTTCTTTCCCCCTTTCCCACTAGAACAATGCAGCCCTAAAACCAATTAGTGAGGCGGAGAAGGTTGAGGACCAGTTCTAGAAGAGGTGGTGGTGGCCCAGAGCAGGGTGGCTAGCCAGAACTCAGTGAGTCATGATCCTTTGGGAGAGTGAGGCACAGGTTCTATCAGGGCCTAGGTAGCCAAGGGGGCCCTCGTGTAAGAGACGCCCATGCTGGGTATGGGATTCCCAGCACAGTGAAGACAGCACTGCCATGCAAAGATGGCTTAGCATAGATGTAGAGTCCAAACAGGGTGAGAAGGGTCAGTGGGGAGAGGGGAGGCGGATTTTTCCTCTACTCTTTTAGGTCCTTGTCTGAGAAACCTCTACTAAAGGACAGATTAACAAGAGAAAAATGGGGCTTCCCTGGTGGCTCAGTGGTAAACGATCTGTATGTAGGAGACATGAGTTTGATTCCTGGTCTAGGAAGATCCATGTACTCCAGAACAACTAAGTCCCTGTGCCACAACTATTGAGCCTGCACTCCACAGCCTGGGAGTCATAACTACTAGGCCCACATGCCACGAGTACTGAAGCCCGTGCACCCTAGAGCCTGTGCTCTGTCACAAGAGAAGCCACGACAAGGAAAAGCCCAAGCAGTGCAACTAGAGGGCAGCCCCTGCTCACTGCAACTAGAGAAAAGCCCATGCAGCAACGAAGACCCAGTACAGCCAAAATAAATAAAATTTAAAAAATGAAATAAAATTTAGTCCAAAAGACTGTGTACTATAATGGTATAGTTGGCCAATATAAACCACAAGTCCTTAGATTTACATGGCATCTTTTTGAGCATTGCTGCTGCAACAAGAAGCCCATGCAGCAATGAAGATCCAGCACAGCCAAAGTAAATAAATAAAATTATTTTAAAAAATTCATAGGAGACATTAACAGGAGAAATCACATAAAAGTTTAATAACATGTACACATGGGAGAGAGCCAGAAGAACTGAATAACTCACCAAAATGGCTGAAACCCTCACCTTAAATACCATTTTCAGCTAAGGACAAAAGAGGATGTTGAGGGTTTGGAATTTCAGCGGGAAGGAAGGTAATGCACAGGAAGATGGAAAAGCAAGTGTCTGGTAAACAAATGTTTTATGGGTCTTGCAGAGACCATGAGACACAGTGAGGAATTTTAACAGACTTCACTTGGACCCTCCCTGCATGACACACACAGTTCATACCATAGTTAGCTATGGCGCTAGTTCCTTTCCTGGAATAGGTTCTCTACGTACTTTCTTTTAGGCAACTAAGGGAAAGGGCAAAGTTTCTTTCTGAGTCTTTTGGGCCTTGATTTGTTTTCAGTTCCAAATAATCTACATAGCAGAGAGACACTCTGAGATGGCAATTTTTGTTCCCCTATAATTAATAAATATACAAATATAGGTGAAAATGTATATAAATATGTATATATAATATTTTATTTATTTATTTTTATATTTATGTGTGTGTATGTAAGTCATTCAGTCATGTCCAATTCCTTGCAACTCCATGAACTATAGCCCACCAGGCTCCTCTGCCCATGGAATTCTCCAGGCAAGAATACTGGAGTGGGTTGCCATTCCCTTCTCCAGGGGATCTTCTCAACCCAGGGATTGACCCAGGTCTCCCATATTGCAGGCAGATTCTTGACTGTCCGAACCATCAAGGAAGCCCATTTTCAGAGAAAGTTATGAAATACATGTCCATAAAAATTTATATAGGTATATACATATACCCTGCTAAGATAGCCTTTAAAAGCAATCAACACAGTCTAGATCTTACACTCTTGAAATCATCCTCTACTTCCTGAGAAAATGGCTGATTGCAAGACTGAGGAAAGGAATTTAGAGGATGAACTTTGAACCAGAAAGCAAGGAAATAATAGGGACATATCAAAAGAACACAGATGCTAGCTTCAACATGGAGATATATCATCATTATAATGGATGATAACTTCTTGAATAAAATAGAAAACCATGAGACCTAAGCAATATAAATAGACAGATACACTGAAAGTTTAATGAAGAATGGGATATTTACACAGAAATTTCCTGACAAAATACATATTAATGACAGCAGGAAAAGAGTAACTTCCTAGTGGAAATGGAGGCAGACACTACCTTAATCAAGTGATCAAAATTAATATCATTGGTAACAGAGAAAACTGAAGTTGTATACTTCTGATTGGATGCAATGAGAATAAAGCAGCACTTGAGAAATTCCTGTCAAAGATGCATAAACTAAATTTTGTATCAGAAGGACCCAGATTGAGTGATGTCTATAAAACAATGGGCCTAGATACATGCACCTAAATGTCCATCAACAGACAAATGGATAAAGAACTTGTGGTACATATACACAATGGAATATTACTCAACCATAAAAAAGAATGAAATAAGGCCATTTGCAGCAACATGGATGGACCTTCTTAGATTATCTTACTAAGGGAAGAAAGCTAGAGACAGAAAGACAAATATATGATATCACTTTAGGCAGAATCTAAAAAAATGATACAAATGAATTTATTTTCAAAACACAAATAGACTCATAGACATAGAAAACAAACTTATAATTACCAAAGGGGAAAGGAAGGAGAGAGGGTTAAATTAGGAGTCTGGGATTAACAGATACACTCTACTATATATAAAATGGATAAACAACAAAATAATGAGGACCTACTAGATAGCACAGGGAGCTATATTCAATATCTTGTAAAAATCTATTGGAAAAGAATCTGGAAAAGAATATATATAATATATACTATACAAGAACATATATATTATACAAGAATATAATAATATAATTATAAAAGAATATATATATATATATAAAAGACTGAATCACTTTGCTATATACCTGAAACTAACACAACATTTTAAATCAACTCTACTTCAATTTTTTTTAAATGGGTCTTGAGAAGGTGAAAGAGACTGATAACTAAATGCAACAAAGGGTTCTGAAGTGGATTCTTTTGCTATAATGTACTCAAGAAGATAAACACTTCAGTGGGGTCTGGAGTTGTAATGTAACAATGTTGATCTGCAGCTCTTAATGAACGTATTTGCACTTTTGTAAAAGGATGTCTTTGTTTTTAAGAAATACCTGCTGACACAATGGGGAAGGAGAAGGATACTGTACCACATAGTCAACTTAGCATCTTATGGTTCAAGGGAAAAAAAATTCTTTGTATAGTTCTTGCAGTTTCTGTGAGTTTGAGATTGTTTAAAATAAAATGCATTTGAAACCAAAATTAGTTGTCAGTGTTAGTAAGAACAACAGCAACAGAAGAAAGAAAAGACTATATAACATCCAGAGATGCAAGACTATGATGACAGGAAAATGTTAAACTGTAAGATTCCCACGTGGATGCCTTTCCCGGCAAACAGAATGCCCTTTCCAATAAGTTACCCACTCAGGTGGAACAAGGTAAAGTTACGCCCATTCCAAACAAAACAATCCAGAAGCTTTTCTTTTTCCATAACCACAGACAAGCCCCAGAGAGACTATACAAAAGCAAGTTCCAGGAAAAACAAAAGGTCACATTCCCCCTCCCAATATTACCAACAAGGTGATGTGACTTAATTGTTTTTATAAATTCCACATTTTAATTGGTAAAATTAATCTTCTCCTTTAATTCAAAGAAAAATGGCATCCTAATGAAAAGGTCATTTGAAGCAGGACAAAGTTTCTTCCAGCATAGTTTTAGAAAATAGAGAAAAATACAAACTACACCACAGACACAATGACTAGTATGCACTTCATATGCTCCTTTGAATCTTTTTATGTGCCATCTTCCAACAGCTGTAACCCTAGCATACAATTGTTTTCTGAATGTAGAACAGAGATTACACACAGCCTTTGAAGCTGACTGACCGAGTTCTAGACCTGGCCCCTGGCACTCAGTCTGACTCTGTGTTATTTTCTAAACTGCTATAAGCCCCAGTTTCCTTCTGTATCAAATAGGGTTAATATTCTCCCTTATCTTAGGATTTACGAGAGGAGTAAAGATAACAAATGTAAAGCAGTTTGGTATATCGCACATTTCATGTATTTGGTAAATATACAATTATAAGTACTTTTTGATTTTTAAAATCATCATCATTACAATTATTATTGGCTGATATTAAAGAGATACTCACCTTACCTGCTGCTGCTAAGTCGCTTCAGTGGTGTCCGACTCTGTGTGACCCCGTAGATGGCAGCCCACCAGGCTCCCTGTCCCTGGGATTCTCCAGGCAAGAACACTGGAGTGGGTTGCCATTTCCTTCTCCAATGCATGAAAGTGAAAAGTGAAAGTGAAGTCGCTCAGTCGTGTCCAACTCTTAGCGACCCCTACCTCCCGAGAAATCTGTATGCAGGTCAAGAAGCAGACATGAAACACCTGACTGGTTCAAAATTGGGGAAGGAGTATGACAAGGCTGTATACTGTCACCCTGCTTATTTAACTTATACACAGAGCACATCATGCAAAATGCTGGGCTGGATGAAGCACAAGCTGGAATCAAGACTGCTGGGGAAAATAGCAATAACCTCAGACATGCAGATGATACCACTCTAATGGTCAAAGTGAAGAAGAACTAAAGAGCCTCTTGATGAGGGTGAAAGAGGAGAGTGAAAAAGCTGGCTTAAAACTCAACATTAAAGAAACTAAGATCATGGCATAGTCCCATAACTTCATGGCAAATAGAAGGGGAAAAAGTGGAAGCAGTGACAGATTTTCTTTTCTTGGGCTCCAAAATCACAGCATACGGTGACTGAAGCCATCAGGTTAAAAGACTTGCTCCCTGGAAGGAAAGCTATGACAAACCTAGACAGCATATTGAAAAGCAGAGACATCACTTTGCTGACATAGGTCTGTATAGTCAAAGCTATAGTTTTTCCAGTAGTTACGTATGGATGTGAGAATTGGACTATAAAGAAGGCTAAGTGCTAAAGAACTTATGCTTTTGAATTGTGGTATTAATATCTTTTAAATAAAATATTAAATACTTTTAATAAAAATATTAATATCTTTTTCAGGGGTTGGTGTGGCAGAGTCCATTAGCTGTCCTGCAAAATAAGTTTTCTTTGCTTCCTGAGCACACAGCTGGATATTTCCCCACACCCCTGCAGTTAGACATGTTCTGTAACTGAGTTCTAGCAAGTAGAATGTGAGTGGAAGCTGTGTGTGCCACTGGCGCTCCCTGAGACTGCAGTACACCATCTCGACAGTGTAGTTTGAGACATACTATTTTGAAAATGACAAAGCCAACATTTGATGAAGTCCTACAAGTCTGCAGAGACCTTCCTCTGACGACCAGAAACCCCATTCTGGACTGTAAATGAACGAGAAGTGAAATTTTGCTGTGTTTAAGTTATTACCCATTCTTGTTGATCTTTGTTACAGGAGCCAGTGTTACCCTAATATGAATTGCTTGGGCACAGTTCCAAAAGAAAACACTGAAGGACTCTGAAACATTTTGAACCTCTCCTCTAAATTCTGGGAAAAGAAACAACAGAAAAGACAGTTCCTCTATGGCAGTCCAGAAACCATATGCTCTCTCTGGAGCAGGTTTCTGAAGTGGTTTACTTACAATGCTAAGCTGTGCTTAAGTGATTTTGAAACTTCTTTGAGCAATTTTCAAAAGGTTGGTGGAGAAGCGGTGAAGTGGTGGTATCACAGAACAAGGTCAGATCCTAACTCTGCCATTACTTGGGGTTTCAGCGTCCTAGCGCTATCTGCCTCACAGGACTGAGGTCAAGAAACAGGGAGGTCACGTACACACAGTGCATAATAAAGAGCCTGGTCTGGAGAATGGCATTGACTACACATGAGCTTGTCTCGTTTCACCCCTAAACGTCACAGTTTCTGAAGCATGTTTCAGCAGCAATCATCCCATGATGTATTCTCTTAACTATACCTTAAAAAAAGGGTTCATGGTCAAAAAATACTGCAACTGGTCAGAACTGTGACCAGCTGTTGCAGTGCTCCCATTAGTACTGGAAATTAGAGAAGACGTCCTGCAGTTAACTTCTTTCATTTTTCTTTGAACCAACTAACTATAAAGTCAGCTTTCCCATAACACAACTATTAGTACCCTGTTAACGCCCAGCTAATGTTCTGCAGGACAAACTGCAAGAAATGGGCACAGTGCTTGGCACATGGGGAATAATCACCAAATGTCTACCCAATGTGAAGTGACTGACAGAAGGAATAAGGGAGCTCCCTGCCTTCTTACCCTCCTCAGCGAAACGGCTGCAGGAGTCTATAGCATACGAGGTGCAAGCAACTTTTAGGGGCTGGGAGAAGAAATATACGGAGATGTCTCACCACCATCAGAGGACAGCTGCCTAGACCACAGCGCAAGCACCAGGTGAGGATCAGAAAGGGCATCCTGACCAGAGCCTGGCGGGGGATTGAAACTTGCCACATGAATGTGTCCATTCATCCTGAGGCACAAGATGCTGAAAAATCAGGCCATGCACCGGTTGGGTTTTCTCTGCTCCCAAGTCTGAGCAAATGTAAGAAGATGAAAGGGGTTAAAGAAGTTTCCTCTGGGTTCCTCAGCAGGAACTGGCACCTGCCTGCCTTGAAACAACCACGGAACAGAGATCAGGTTTTCTGTACCCAACTGCGGATACTCAGACTACTAGAGCTCATCCCCAACAGGCAGCAAAAAAAAAAATACAACCCATCTGAAGAGACCAGCAGTAAGAGACATGAAGATGGACATGAACAAACAGAAGACATACATAGAGAAACAGCACTGCTATAGGAGGAAGATCATATCTTAAATACTAAAATAGTTTAAAGTGCTTAGATTCAAGGGTAGCACACAAAGCACTCTGGTCTCTAAGTGAAATAATTTCAGAACAAACAAAATCAGTAAACAAGCGGAAGGACATCGCTGAGGCCAAACCGGACAAAGCACAAGAACACATCCCCACCCAGGCCTTCACAATGTCCCCACCTTGCTACACGAATGCACTTCCTTTCTTCTGGTTTTTCTGGCTGAAACGTGGGTTCCTTAACTGAGGTCAGCCCTGCCACTTGTGGCTAGATTTCTCAGCTACACAGTGGTATTGCTCTGGAACTTGGCTCCATCTTGCTGCTGCAGCATCAATTTTTTTCTCTTCCCTGCCTATGCTGTAATATTCCCCCGATTCATAAAAGAAAGATTCTCCATTCACTTCCTCATGTCACTGCCCCATTTCTCTGCTGTTCTTCCCACTAAAACTGTCCACTTTTCTACACAAATATTCCAAAGGGAATCTCAGAGGATCACAGTATGTCTTGTAGTTGGTTCTGTGAAGTGTGTTTGTGGGTGTCTTCAATAGCTGCTTTATTTGTTTGTTTTATTCATAGTTGTTAAATTTAAATTAGCAGAAGTTACCTACCAGGGTATGATTAGGTTTCAGTATTAAGAAATATAACAACCTTTTTATTTGAAGTGCCAATAATAGGAAAAATGCTTAATCCCTTATTCACTTCTCTCTTGAATCAACACCAGCCAAGCTTTCATCACCACCCCCGCAGCCAAACAGTTTTCATCAGCTTCACCAGTGACTTCCATCTCAGCAAATCCAACGGTCCCTTCTCCAATTCAACTTACTCCATCTCAGCTGCCCCTGACCAAACTCAGCATTCCCTCCTTCTGGAGGCGCTGCCTTCACTGGGCTTTAGGTCACCCATCTCTCTCAGTTCTCCTCACATCTCACAGACTGCCTTCTCTCAGCTTCCTTTGCTTTTTCGTTCTCATTTTCCAGCCTTAAATCTCTTCTTATCTATACAGCACTCATTCCTTAGGTAACCTCATTCAGTATCATGAGTTTTTTTTTTTTTTCAGTTTTATTGAGGTATAATCCACAACATTGTAAGATATTTAAAGTGTACATTGTGGTGATTTGACTGAATGTACACCCGTACATCGTGAAAAGATTCCCTCCCTTGAGTTAATTAACACACCTATCACTTCATGTATTTATTTTTCTGTGTGAGAACATTTAACTTCTGCTCTTAGCAAATCTCAGTTATACAATATGGCATTATCAGCTATGGCCACCATAGCACATAGTTCCTCAGACCTTATTCATCTTATAGCTAAAAGTTTCTACCCTTTTACCAACCTCTTCCTATTTCCTCTACCCCCAAGTCCCTGGAAACTACTTTGTACTTTCCGTTTCTTTAAGTCCAACTTTTTTTTTAGATTCCACATATAAGTGATACCATATAGCATTTGTCTTCACTGTCTGGCTTGCTTCACTTAGCACATGCCCTCTATGTTCATCTCTGTTGTTACAAACGACAAAACTTCCATCTTTTTAAATGCTGAATAATATTCCACTGTGTATGTGCTGTGTGTACGTATATATATATACATACATACAGTATCATGATTTTAAGTACTATCTATCTGCTAATAATTCCCAAATTTCTTATTACCAGCCAACACTTTTCCTTTGAATTTCAGCAGAGAGATCCAACTGCTTACTCAATATTCCAATTAGGATAGTTAAAAGAAATTTCACATTTACCATGTTAAAAGTAGAACCCTTAATTTTACTCTCAAACTATGTCTCCTGCAGTCATCTTAATATCAGTAAATGATTCAATTCATCCAATTTCTGAGGATAATGACCTTAGAGTTTTCCTATATTCCTTTTTCTCTTTACCACAGTCAATCTAATGGCAAATTCTCTTCATTCTATTTGTTGACTTACAATTCACCATTATCCCCATGACCCCAAAATGTTCACCATTCACCTAGGTTATTGTACTGATCATAGATTCTTAACTGGACAACTTACTTCAAAGTTTCATTTTCTTATAGTCTATGGATTTGTTAAAAATGTAATTCAGAGTTTTGAGGATTTTTTCATTCTTTCATTCAGTCCCAAATATCTCATTGCCATTGTATATTAAGGTCATAAAGTACATTTTCCAATTCCTGATGAAACGTAAAGAACATATTCCTTTGGTGAACATCATTAACCATGATCAATGTGGACCTCATTGTTTGTTGATGTGATGTGATCATTACTGTTGCTAATGTGAGCACTGATGAAAAAAGAAATCCAGAAAACACTAGAAAGTCATGGGTTCAAATATCTAACACAAGCATATAGCACACAATAGCCACAATAAAAAGGCAAATAACCCAATTAAAAATATACCACTTGAATAAACATTTCTCCAAAGACATACAAATAGTCAACATATGTATGAAGACATGTTCAACATCATTAGTCATTAAGGAAAGGCAGTATTGTGAGAAAAGACACATTTTAGCCAAATTTCAATGAAAGTCTTGAATTCTAAGGATAAGGAGAAGATTTTGCAAGCTTTCAGGTAGAATGAACACATTACCTACACTCAGAAAATAATCAGAACAGGTATCACATTAGACCACAAAGCTGGAAGCCAGAAAACAGTAAAGTATCATTATATAGAACTGAGAGAAATTCCATACCCAGGCATTATCTCATCAGTCTGTGAGAGTGAAAGGAAATATATACGAGGAAGGACAGGCAAGCTTTCAGAGAGCACATCAGTATACCTCTGAGGTGCTCTGAGGAAAATACTCAGAAAAAGACTAAACAAACATCAAATAAACCAGAATATAAATCTCAATATGGGAAAAGATATTAATAAAAAAAGAAGAGTAACTGGTAAGCAATGCGTTTTTATACATGTATGTATACACATATATCAAATAGATAGAAAGACTCAAAGACTCTACTCTTTGAGTAGAGATAGGTAAGTTCAAACGAGGGCTCTTGAAAGATTTAAAAGATTCATAAGAATAATTCAAATGACAACATAAAATTAAAACACTAAATTATATCAGAAAAATCTAGGTACTTAAAGTTGGGTGGGAAAGAGAAGGGAAATACAAATGTTTAAAAACTTACCAGGCAAGAATTTCTAACTGAATTTTATCTAATCCTTAAAGTAAATATTAATTTTATTTAAACTACTCTGAGCCATAGAAAAGGATACAAAGACTCCAATTCATTTTATAAAGTCAAAATAAACTTAAAGCTGATAAAGATAAAACTAAAAATTAAAGAAAACTTCAAGTATAGATTTGCAAAATCTAAATAAAACATTAACAGGTAGAATAAGTCATATACCAAAAAACAAACAAAAACCAGATCATGACTTCTTCCACGAAGTCAAGGGTGGTTCAGTAACAGGAAGTTTAAACACAATCTACTATATCAGTCTTTTGAAGGCGGAAAACCATATGATAATATTTTTAGATGTTTAAAATGTATTTAGTAAAGTGGCAGCCATTCCCATGAGTAAAATAAGAATTAAAGAAATTAGTTAATATGCAAAGGTTATTTATCAAACTGATGACAGATAATATCCTAATGTGTAAAATGCTAAAACCATTTCAATTAAACAGAAACTACATAGGGATGCTCACCATCATCATTATGACTAAAAACTGCCTTGGAAGAGACCCCAAACTTATTAACACAACAAAATTAAATACAAAATTATATAAATTACATAAAGAAGGAAGGCTTAAATGCAAACTTAAAACAAAAAAAAAAATACTACAAGAAAACGTAAGGCATATACAATGTAGAGATGAGCAATATCTTAACTGGGACTGGAATCCCAAAACATATTTTTAAAGACTCAGACATACTTAAACATAAATAAATGAAAAACTCAAATCTCAAAAATGTGCCAGGTAAAAACCAACTGACAAAAAATACAGTTCAAAGAAATGAGTAATGCCAACGCCAGGTATTAGGATTTCTACCATACAAAGAGCTCTTGCAAATGGGCAGGAATGAGACAAATAACCCATTAAAACCAGAGTGCACTGCTTGGCCGTCAGTGGCTCCATTTTTCCATCTTCGTATCTCTAACAGAGGTTGGTTCATCCTTGGGCAGAATTTTCAGAGCTCTAAAATACTATTATTTTTATAATTTCATAGCTGTCAGAACCAAGTGAATGATGACTTTGCTGGTGACTAATATGAAAATGGTTATCTGTTCTTGCCAGTAAGAGAATCAAATATTTTTTTCACTTCTGTCTGACGCTGTTTAAACTGAAAGAAGAATGTCCTTATTCATTTGGTTTCTTTCTCTTTCTCTCTGCTAGAGATCACCTAAAAGTTTCCATGATGAGCTAAGTTTGGGGGTTGTTTTTAATGAACCTAATGTTATTTTGCTTTGCAGAGTGATTCTCCCCTCTGAATTTTAGATTTTAAGGTTGGGTATTTTGTTTGCTGCAATATGTCAACTTTTCCCCTCTTCTTTTATTCAGTAAGCTTATGCTAAACTTGAAAAGAAAGAAAATAATGACCCAAAGTTGGCAAAATGTGAGGAAAATAGAACCTCAGCTTGTGCCTAAGACTGTAGACTCACTTACTTGTTACACCCAAAAAAGAACTTTCTATTTTGAGTCAAACTCTCTCTCCTTCCAAAACATAAATCCAGACTGAAGACATCATGTGTTCATCATGTATTGCAGGCAAATCTCTATTGAAATCACGTCTAGAATCTATAGACATTCTAGATGACATTTGTGGTGACAAGGGTCAGAAAAAGACGCAAATATTCTTCAGGGAAACAATATGATGGGAGGAAATATGGAGTTCTATGTAGTGCAGAACATCAGCCCTAAAAAAAAAAAAAAGAACATCAGCCCTAGAGTCATACATGCCTCAGTCCGAGTTCTTACTGTTTCATACTAAGCCTCCATTTCCTTATCTGTAAAACTGGAAGGAAAAGAGTATCTGGTGCTCAAGGTTGTTTTAGAAATTAAATTGCACAATTAAGGTAAAAGCCTGGCATACAGTAAGACATCAAATGTTCATCATTATTATTTTGTGTTTAGGTACAGCCCCTGAGCCCTACATTAGGAGGATGGCTGTATGTCCATCTCTCTTCTGGGAGGCACTGGCCTCTGCTAGACAAGGTGGAGGCCAAGGAGCAGAGGTTTTCCAATTCTGCTCCTCACAGCCTTGAAACTCCGGAGGGCCTTTGAGGGTTGTGGAGGCATGCGCAAGAGGCTGTGATAATGTGTGAAACTCCCCACCCTAGCTTTGTTTTGTTTTTCTGTTTTATGTAAAAGGAACCTACCTAACATTTCACCTCAAAAACCACTGGTGCTCATAATCTGCAAGGCAATTACAATTTTGTTAGTCAACGGGTTATTCCTCCTTTTAAACGACTTTTCCCGACTTTTTAGTAATCCCTGTCTTCGTTATCCATCTGTAGCTATCTGATCCCTCCTGAGAGAAAGAAAACATTCGAGAAGCCCCATGTGTTTCAGTCTGGGTTGCTTTGATGTATTATGCCTTCTGAAAGGTGCCTGCATTTTCAAAAAGTCTAAACAAGAAGGGAACAAAAAAAAGATTGCTTTTCTGTTCACAGAAATTCTGGCACTGCAAGGAAGACACTTATGGGGGGAGGCAGATTTTGTAGACTTACTAAAATGCCAGCTCTAACCACTGCCTTAATGAAATAATAATGATGGGCATTTGTGAGGAGAGTCGGGTTTACACAACAATCTCAGCTCAACTCTCTCAGCTGATGAACAACAGCTTCCTGTGATGTGCTACTTTTTTTTCCCATTTGCCTTTCCAAGATGAGGACATAGAGGCTCTGGGTGGCTCAGTGACTGGTCTCAGTTGGCAGAGTCAGACCCTGACTCTGAGTCTTGGGCTGCTCCCCGGGCTTCTCTGACACCTCCGCCCATCAGGGCAGCCAGGCCCACCAATTACCCACAAGGCCCAGACTCTCCAACAATGCCTGTGCAGAATTGGCACAAGCCTGTCAGCTGGTTTTTCTGATGCTTTCTCCATGGGAGTAAAGGAATGGCTGAAGTAGGTCTGTCAGCTCTCAATGAGCTCTTTGTGAAATAAATTCCAGAGTTTTTATGAACGATGATGGCAATGGAGGCCACTTTTCCCCCAAGTAGTCAGAAAGTTGATGCTTCAGCCGTGCTTGGCATCCCTCCAGAAAACTTTTGGCCATATGCACTGCAAGTTGCAGACTCCTGGATGAGTGAACTCAAGAGACTGGATAAAAAGAGACATAAAAAGCTGAGGGCAAACCAAGAAGTCCTCATTTTTAATGGGCAAAATTTTCTTTCTCTGTCAAAATCCCTGGTGACACAACTTTCTAAATTTCAAAAATGTAAGCATGAAAGGCATCAAATCAGTAGAGGAAAAGACTATCTTTTTTCTATCATATTTACACAGAGCACAGTTGTCTGATTTGTATTTATACATTCATATCAGGAATGGCTGATATGAAGGCAGATGTGTAATAAGATCTTGATACATATTTATTGAATGGCTGAATGAATGAATATGTCCTTTAATTTGGGGCTAAGAAATTATGATAGCAGAAATAATATAACCTCCTCTGATTATCTTTCATTATGACTACTCCTTGGAAATGCCAGCAAATAGCTCTGAAGTCATTTTTTACTGTATTCAGGAAGACTGTCACCTTGATAGAGTCTTAGCAGCATCTCTGGGTTGGGAGAATCAAGATAAAGTACTGAATATTTATGAGGTGTTGAGGTCCGACTGAAGGCAGGTCTTTCAATGCAGGATTGTGATATAATAGTTTAGGACTGGGAGACACAGCAATGTGAGGGTTTTGCAATACATTTTGAAGAGTCTTAGAAAACCAGCATATGATGCTATTCAATGAAAAGTTCAGCAGTTGAATGTTCACTCAATTGAGTCTTTCCAAAGCTATTTGCAACTTTTATTATCTTGAGCTATTATCTTGAGCAAGAATTTCCTGGAATAGAAAAGTCATGGTGATGAAGACAGTGGAATTGCAAGGTCACGTTAATGAAGATAGCAGAATTTTATAGTCACGGTCATCTCGATCAAACCTGGTCTGTGACCTGTTTTTGAAAATAACATTTTAGTGGAATACAGCCATGTTCATTTCTTTAAGTACTGCCTCTGGCTGTTTTCACACTACAAACACAGTTCAAATACTGTGATGCAGATTGTATGGCCATCAAGTCTGGAATAGTTACTGTTTGGCTATTTATGGGAAAAGTCTGCAACCCCTGATACAGACAGTAAGCTGTGTGGAAATAGATGGCTTCATTTCTCATTGCATCTATTCATTCATCTAGTATTCATTAAGCACCTACTGTGTGCATGCTGCCTTCATAGTGCTGGAAATACAGCACACAAAAGATAAATCTAGCTTTTATGGAAACAAATCTGTAAGTGATGTAAATAAGAGTGATAGTGCCCTAAAGGAAAACAAATATGGAAAGAAGACAGAGAGGTTACAGGGTTGGTAGACGGGATTGAAAGGGACTCTCTGTGATGTGGTAGTCAAGGAAGTCTTCACTTATGAGGTAACATGTGAGTAAGACTCTAAATGAAGTGGACTGACTATGTAAAGATATGGGATAGGGCTTCAGGGAGAGATTTCCACACAGAGGGTACAGAAATGAGAATATCTGGAGCTGGAACAAACTTGGTGTGTTCACAAGAGCAAGCAGACCAGTGCAGCTAGAGAGCCCAAGCAAAAGGCAGAATCAAGAGAGCTGAGATTGGAGAGGCAGTAAGGGCCAGAGGAAGCAGGAAAGCCTCATGGGAGGTGGCAGGGTTTGAATTTTATTCCCAATATGATAAGCTAATGGGGGGGGGGGGTGGTTAAGCAAGGGAATGACCGAATATGATTTCTATCATAAAGACTTACTCTGGCTGCATGTAGAGAACCGACTGCAGAGGAATAGAGTGGAGGCAAGGATGCCACCATAGAGAGAAATCAAGCTTATGTAACAGAGCAGGGATTGGAGATGAACGCACAACAGTGTGATCTGGAAAGAATTTTAAAAACATAGCTAATTAGCCCTGCCAATGAGTTGCATGTGAGGTATAAGAGAGAGACAGAGTTAGGAATGATTCTGAGGGTTTAGAACTGAGTGACCAGGTGAATGATGATGCCATGTACTGAGATGGTAGACGATGTGAAGGGAAGTGGGGATGAAATCAAATGTACTGTTTTATTCTTGTTAAACTTCACATGCCTATTAGACATCCAAATGAAGATGTTAAGTTGGCAGTTGGATATGAATATGTGCAAATGGATAAACTGAGCATAAGATCTAATTTAGGATTCATCAGCATGGAGGTGGCATTTAAAGACATGGAATGTGAGGAGATCACCTAGGAGATGACTACCAAAAAAAAAAAAGTTTGATTAAATTCTAGAGCTATGGGTGAGCTGCTGGTGAGAGCTGATTAACTGCATCTCTTCCCAGATCCTCATTCCATAACATGATGCAAACAGCCTGAAATCAGCCATCATGGAGACATTTGCATCATGAAAATTGGCAAAAACCACACATCAGGGCTTTTTTTCCCCCATAGAGTCAGATATTAAACATTTACCAGCATATCACTCGGAGAAGGCAATGGCACCCCACTCCAGTACCCTTGCCTGGAAAATCCCATGGATGGAGGAGCCTGGTGGGCTGCAGTCCATGGGGTCGCTGAGGGTCGGACACGACTGAGCGACTTCACTTTCACTTTTCACTTTCATGCATTGGAGAAGGAAATAGCAACCCACTCCAGTGTTCTTGCCTGGAGAATCCCAGGGACAGGGGAGCCTGGTGGGCTGCCATCTATGGGGTTGCACACAGTTGGACACAACTGAAGCGACTTAGCAGCAGCAACATATCAATATCTGGAAACCCTCACATTTAGAGGTCAAGAAAATCAAGAAGAAACAATACAAGAGATTGAGAAGGAATGGAGCATGAATTAGGTAGGAGGAAAACCAAGAGAGCATTTTTGCCCTTGTCCAAGATTATCACGTAATACTATGTCTTGTCAAAAACTCAAGTAACTACTATCTGGTCTTTTTCTCCTCTCCCTTTACAAAAGCTTTCAGTACTTAAGAGTTGCTAGAACATATCAATACAGAATACAAATCTTTTTGCTTAACTCTCCAATCTATTCTTCACCTCATAAATTTAACTCATCCTGTAAACCCTGATGCTCTCAAAGCTATTATATGAAAAAAAAATTTCCATGAATTTTAATGAGAAGAATTATGATGTATTCTAGCTCAAATAACCCAAGCAAGATACATAAGTGATTTCCAAATACAGAAAATAAACAATTGGAGATAACTTTAAATAACAGAGGATAAGTTGAAAGTAAATAAAGACTAACCATAAAACGTAAACTAGTGAAAACGTAAACTAGTCATCAAAAGAGGAAAACAGTCTTGAGAATGGATGGTGGGTGGTAGAAGAAGGTAAATGGGAAACATCCTTTGGGATGTATGTTTTGTGTTTTTTTACACTGTTTTCAACTTCTGTGGCTTATAGATATCTCACACTCAAATGCACTTAAGATTGTAACATGGAAAAACAATTTAGAGACTGCTTTGAAACATATGCTAATAATATATATGCATAACAGGCATGAAGAGTCTAAGAAGATGCTCCCCATTCATCCTTCTTGCCCATCTCACATATGCAAAGCAAAATATATGAGTTTGTTCACACATGGCACACAATAATGTTCTCTTAGTAGAAACTATTGTGTCAAGTGAATTGGTGAGCATGGCTTTGCCCAAAACCATAACATCAAATTAGTAGTTCTTATAGGCTCTATAGCTACTGTGTTTAGGGGTGCCCCCTTGGGCTCTGACACTCTCTTCTCTGCCACACTTTCTCTTCCACTTCACCTTTATGTTTTGCCTTAAGAAAGAAAAGCTCAGCCAATTTCAAGAAATCTGCACATTCTGCTCCATGGAATTCTAAACACAGGACTTGAGACTTCACTGGTGGTCCTGTTAAGACTCCAAGCTTCCATTGCAGGGGAACCAAGGTGCGATCCCTGGTCAGGGAACTAAGATCGCACATGCCACAAAGGACTAAAAAGTCGCCTGACTGGGTTCAGAAGTCTCAAACAGGAAGTAGACACCATGGTTCTTTGCCTTTCCCAATCCTATCAACAACACAAATAATATTATCTCTTCCAACAACAAGGATTACTGTTAGTAGTATTATATCTGCTTTAAAAAAAAAAAATAAAAAATATATATATATATATTTAATTTTATCTTTATTTATTTGGCCACACCAGGACTTAGCTGCAGCATGTGGGATCTAGTTCCCTGACCAGGAATTGAACCTGGGCTACAATGGCACCCCACTCCAGTACTCTTGCCTGGAAAATCTCATGGATGGAGGAGCCTGGTAGGCCGCAGTCCATGGGGTCGCTAAGAGTTGGACACGACTGAGCGACTTCCCTTTCACTTTTCACTTTCACGCATTGCAGAAGGAAATGGCAACCCACTCCAGTGTTCTTGCCTGGGACGGGGGAGCCTGGTGGGCTGCCGTCTATGGGGTCGCACAGAGTCGGACACGACTGAAGCGACTTAGCAGCAGCAGCAGCAGCACCTGCATTGGGACTGTGGAGCCCTAGCTCCTGGACCACCAGGGAAGTTCCCATCTTCTGCTTTGACAAAAGGGTAATTCAGACCATCTGAGAGTCAACGTCTTCATTTGCTCTGTATGATTTGCCCTTGTCCTCCCAGCCACTAGTTCTCAGCAAGTGGGGAGAAGTGCTGACAAACAGCAGTTGCACAAGAAAAAGGAAATCTATATGTTCATGTCATTTCAAAAGTTTGTGTGATCTGTGGGTTCCCCTCAGTTTGGGGCTGAGTCTTTATATTTTCTTCTATCCATTCTCACCACCCAGCTTGTTTCCCTGTGCCACAATGCCCAATTTACTGTCTTCTCTACACTAGAAGACTCAGAGGTGGCAACACAAGGCTTTCCAGGACAGAATACCCAGAGGATACCCTAGACAAAATCAAAGTCAGAGTCGGCAGGCGCAAGCTACTGTCCACTGGCCTCAACAGCCTCACCCACTGGGAGAGGAGCCCATAGGAGGGAGCCTTCAGCACAAAACCCATCATGCTGGAAGGACATCCATTCCTACCCTGTGAGGATGCTACGGAATGTGGTAAAGACAGAGTAAGACAATAGACAGTAAGGTCTGAAACATCCACGTTTTAATCCTACCCTTTTCACTTTGATTATTACATTCTTTTGTTTATTCATTCACTCAGTAAATATTTGAGCACCTACTACATGCCAAGCATTGTTTTACATTTCAAAGATATAATGAACAACAAAATTTCCCTGTTCTTGAGAAGGCTAAGATAAAGAATATACCTGATGTGTGATGTTGGTCAATTCACTTAAACTCTTTGAAGGATAAAAAATACTTACCTCGCAGGTAAAGATTAAAGTGAAATAATAGGTGCTGGGGACATGGTAGCAGAAGATAAATTGTAGCTACTGTTACTAGGTATGTATTTCCTGGCCCCAATCCATTTCCCTGGTGCCCAAGTTCCTCCTTCAATGAAGCCAAACACTTCTTAAAATGCCTTTAACTCTAACAAGCAATAGTATTTCAGATTTAGTGTCTGTGGTCCTGTGATTTTAAAGGCATAGGTACTTACTGGAACTAGGCTGGAAGAATTCTCTAACATCTGAACCCCAAGTACACTGAGGCCATGCTTCAAATCTCCCATCAGGGTAGAAAATCAACAGTGGAGTAGAGGAAATTGGAAAGGAGTTTAAATTGTCTGGGGTGAAGATTTTGTTACCAAGTAGGGGCCTGTGTGCCTGTCATGCAAAAAGTCAACTCTGACAGCAGGTGTTTGCAGCAAAGTAAGGCTTTATTTGGAGAGTGCAAAACAAGGTTTAAAATTCAACATTCAAAAAAACTAAGATCATGGCATTCGGTCCCATCACTTCATGGCAAATAAATGAGGAAACAATGGAAAAAGTGACAGACTTTATTTTCTTGGGCTCCAAAATCACTGCAGATGGTGACTACAGCCATGAAAGTAAGACACTTGCTCCTTGGAAGAAAAGCTATGACCAACCTAGACAGCATATTAAAAAGCAGAGACATTACTTTGCCAACAAAGGCCCATCTAGTCAAAGGTATGGTTTTTCCAATAGACATGTAAGGATGTGAGAGTTGGACCATAAAGAAAGCTGAGTGCCGAAGAATTGATGCTTTAGAACTGTGGTGTTGGAGAAGACTCTTGAGAGTCCCTTGGACTGCAAGGAGATCAAACCAATCAATCCTAAAGGAAATCAACCCTGAATATTCACTGGAGAGACTGATGCTGAGGCTGAAGCTTCAATACTTTGGCCACCTGATGCAAAGATCCAATTCATTACAAAAGACTCTGATGCTGGGAAAGATCAAAGGCCCAAGGAAAAGGGGATGACAGAGGATGAGATGGTTGGATGGCATCACTGACTCAATGGACATGAGTTTGAGCAAGCTCTGGAAGATGGTGAAGGACAGGGAAGCCTGAGGTGGTGCAGTCCACGGGGTTGCAAAAAGTCAGACATGAGTGAGTGACTGAACAACAACAACAAAGCAAGGAGAATGGGCAGCTCATGCTCAAAAGACCTGAACTCCCCAGTGGCTTTCCGGGAAGGGATTATTAAGACAAGGATTTATTGTATAGCACAGGGAACTCTACTCAATATCTTGTGATAACCTAAATGGGAAAAGAATTTGAAAAAAAGAACAGATATATGTGTATAGATATAAATGAATCACTTGGCTGTACACATGAAACTAACACAACATTGTAAATCAACACTCCAATATACAATAAAAAAATTTTTTTTTTAAGTGTTAGGGGAGAGGTTCATAGGGTGGGTGATCAGTTTGTAGACTTTCTGATTGATGAGTGGCAAGATAACAGTGATCTTTTGGGGATCTCAATCATCAACCTTCTGGTTCCAACCAGTTTGGGATCTATGTGCTTGTGGCCTGAAGATAGTCAGCATTTTCTACCATGGGTTGGGGTCTGGGCTCCTGCAGAACAACTCAAGATATGCATCAGATTGCTATATCCCTTCAGGAAGAACCAAAAATATGCGTCTCTATTGTTCTAATCATCAACTGCTTGAACCTGCTCTTTGGAACTTGGGACGATCAAGGAGACTAAAGCCTTTTTTTTTTTTTTAAAAACAAACAAGAAACTGGGGACACTAAGCAGCTTTTATACCTTCTAAACCCTGCTTGATTTTAGTGCCCTGTTTTCCTTGATACTCCTCAATCCTGAGGGCAACAGGGGCAGGAAAAGAAAGAGAATAAAGTTTTGGATAGAGAGGTTCATCAGAAGCCCAGTAGGGGAACTTGGTTTCTAGGGGAATTGGTTTCAACATCATGAAATTTAACCACAGTTATACAAAGTTATTCAAATGTCTCAAACGTATAGGGTAATCTAGAAGAGAGACACTATATATTTTTATAATATTCTTATGCTCTGTTTTAAGTCATTTGAAATGAGATGCCTCTCAGACTTACTATAAAATTCAGCAAATGCTTAGCAGCTGTGTCCATCAAAGCTGAAATTTCCCAGTTTCTACTAACTTGTGGCATGACCTTAAGTTTAAGTAAATGTTTATGTGTAAGCTTCCAGAAGTCAGCTGGCATAGAAATAACTCTCAACGTAGAAAAGGGGAATTTTTATTCTAAGCTAAAAAACAGATTGTGGAGTTGGTCTTTTTGTTGTGGGTTGTACCCCTGTCCCCCTCACTACTTCTTCAAATATTCTTGCTGTAGTTGTGAAACAAACATGCCTTTATATCTACCAGTTGAATAATCTGATCCTCAGCCAAAAAAAATGTAACTGGCTCCTAATAAGCAGGTATGATGTAAAGAATGTACCTAAAGGGTTACTCTACACATAGGTTACTCTACACATCAATGGGGTGGTTGTGTGAGTCCCATGAATTTTTCAATAAAGAAAACAACCAAAGGAAAAAGAAGTTTTTGCAGCAGAAACCTCTGACCAAGTTAGAAACAGATCAGTTTGATACTGCATTCATCTGGGGAATTGTCTAGTCAAATCCAGTATATTCTTATTTCATGAGGACCTGCAGAGTATATCACTCGGGACATTCCTACATAAAAAGCAACACAGGGCAGAAGGCAAGACCCTCTTCATGTGCCAAGACACTACACAACCCCACAGACCAGCTGATGACATTAACCTCTGTTTACTTGAGGTAAACTTTTAAAATGCAATTTCTCTTTCTAAGGTGTGTGAAATGTCTTCATTTTCTGATAGTTAGAAGTGTGACTCCTGAACCAAAATTATAAATTGTGAGTTGACAGAAACTGAGTTTGTAAATTGCTTTGGAGGTTTAAGAATCTGGTGAAACAGGGCAAGTGCCAAGAAACAGTATCTGGCAACAAAATTCCTTTCTTATCTTCAAAGATTTTAACTCTGAGAATCCACCAAACTACATTTAGAGACCTTTCGTTTATGGCTGACATAATGAATTAGCTGGGACCATAATGAATTAGCTGAGTACAGTATGTAAAATTTTAAATAGTGTCAGTGTGGTGATACTACATTGGTGATTATAAGCATTCTCTTTGTTTTGTCAGATTAATTATCTATTAATGTCCATCTGAAATACAGAACTGATTTCTTTTTCCTAAGTCAAGTAGTTATTATCAGCGGTTTCTGTTCCTGTTTCCACTGCCTATCTCCAAAAGGAAACCAACAGATTTTCTTTTAGTGCCTCCTAATTGGAGAGCAACAGAAGATTTATGTTTACATGAATATCTGTGTTCCTTCATTCATTTATGTTTACATGAATATCTGTGTTACTTGGGCAAAATGGCATGTTTTCATTAACTAGAACCCCAAAGTATGGAAAGACAAAGAATTCATCATCAAAGAAAAAAATGTCAGGAGATGTAACAAGCTCTGCTGCTTGCTATTTAATAATATTTAGTCTTCCTCCATTCCTAACTAAGAGATCCATATCTTGCTTAGATCTCTATCCATTAGAGAGGGTGGCTCTATTCCTAGCTCAAGATTAAATCTGACACTGCAAACTTTTTAGACTGTAACTCAGAGTAAGAAACAAATATCACACAGCAACCCAGGACACATATGCATTCTATGTGATTTTACAGAAAATTGAAAAGAAAGCTTAATAGAATATCTATTTTTATAATGTGCATTATGCTTTGATATGCTTCTTCAATTATATTTCTTTTTCAAATGATAACTCTGACCCACTAAATGTGACTTCTGAACCCGCTAATAAGTCAAGAGGCAAATTTCAAAACACTGGTCTAAGCTGTCATGTCAATCCTACTCCTCTTGACAATGACTGGCTTTGGGCTTAGTGACCCACTCAAGTTCATGAGACAAGAGGAAGTCTTCCAGGAACTTTTCTTGAAAAATTTCCTCACTCTTAGTGTGAATTAGAGTGCATTAATTTGGAAAGTATGCATTATACTGAGTCCATGGATTAGAACTAAATATTGTTAAAATGTCAATTCTCTCCAAATTGATCTATAGCTTCAACATAGTCTTAAGTCTCAGAAAGAAAGATTTTTCTTCTTTTGTAAAGACTGAGAAGCTGACTCTAAAAAATAACAGACTCATACTACTTGACTTTGAGATTTACCATTATAAAGCTACAGTAATCAAGAAAATTTGGTATTGGTGAAAGAACAGACACTCAGGCAAACAGAATAGAGAGTTCAGAAACTAACCCAAACAAACAAAGTCAACAAATTTTGACCAAGGGACACAGGCAATTCAAAAATGAAAAGACAGTGTTTTCAACAAATGGTGTTAAAAAATTGGACATCACTATGTTAAAAAAAAAAAAAAGAACCTCAATCTGTGCCTCTCACTTGGTACAAAAAATAACTTAAAGTGGATCACAAATATAAATGGGAAACTATAGAATTTTTTTTCACTCTCCTCTTTCACTTTCATCAAGAGGCACATTAGTTCTTCTTCACGTTCTGCCATAAGGGTGGTGTCATCTGCATATCTGAGGTTATTGATATTTCTCCTGGCAATATTGCTTCCAGCTAGTGCTTTATCCAGCCCAGCGTTTCTCATGATGTCCTCTGCATATAAGTTAAATAATCAGGGTGACAATATACAGTCTTGACGTACTCCTTTCCTAAGATCATGGCATCCGGTCCTGTCACTTCATGGGAAATAGATGAGGAAACAGTGAAAATAGTGTCAGACTTTATTTTGGGGGGCTCCAAAATCACTGCAGATGGTGACTGCAGCCATGAAATTAAAAGACACTTACTCCTTGGAAGGAAAGTTATGACCAACCTAGATAGCATATTCAAAAGCAGAGACAGCAACCCAGGACACATATGCATTCTATGTGATTTTACAGAAAATTGAAAAGAAAGCTTAATAGAATATCTATTTTTATAATGTGCATTATGCTTTGATATGCTTCTTCAATTATATTTCTTTTTCAAATGATAACTCTGACCCACTAAATGTGACTTCTGAACCCACTAATAAGTCAAGAGGCAAATTTCAAAACACTGGTCTAAGCTGTCATGTCAATCCTACTCCTCTTGACATATTGAAAAGCAGAGACATTAGTTTGCCAACAAAGGTCCATCTAGTCAAGGCTATGGTTTTTCCAGTAGTCATATATGGGTATGAGAGTTGGACTAGAAAGAAAGCTGAGCGCCAAAGAATTGATGCTTTTGAACTGTGGTGCTGGAGAAGACTCTTGAGTCCCTTGGACTGCAAGGAGGTTCAACCAGTCCATCCTGAGGGAAATCAGTCCTGAGTGTTCAGTCCTCAGTGTTGGAAAGACTGATGTTGAAGCTGAAATTCCAATAACTTTGGCCACCTGATGCAAAGGGCTGACTCACTGGAAAAGACTCTGATGTGGGAAAGATTGAGGGAAGGAGGAGAAGGGGATGATGGAAGATGAGATGGTTGGATGGCATCACTGACTCAATGGACATGAGTTTGGGTGGACTCTGGGAGTTGGTGATGGACAGGGAGGCCTGGTGTGCTGCAGTCCATGGGGTCGCAAAGAGTCAGACACAACTGAGTGACTGAACTGACTGATAGAACTTTTAGAACATAGAAAAATATCTTTGTAAGCCTGGGTTATACAAAGACTTGTTACATATGACACTAAAACTATAATCATTGAAAGAGAAAATTGGTAATTGGACTCCCTCACAATTAAAATCTTTTGCTTCACAAAATAGAGCAGTAGAAGAATTGAAAGACAATCCACAGGCTTTGGAGGATATACCGGCAAAACGTACACAAGAAAGAACTTCTACCTAGAATATATAAAGAACTCTCAAAACTCAATAGTAAGAATAAAAACACAAAAACGTGGACAAAGATTTGAACAGAATCTTCACTATAGAGGATATACAGATGGCAAATAAGCACATGAAAAATTCTAAAATCATTATGCTTTATGGGAATGCAAATAAAAGCCATAATGATACATCACCACACGTATTAGAAAGGCCAGGACAAAGAAGATATCAATCGTTGCCAGATTTAGGGATGGGTACGGCACACACACATACAAAAGTGGGGGTTAATGAAAGTGTTCTGTATCTTGACTGTGGGCGTGATGACGTGAGTATGTGTTTGTCAAAACTCAAAGAACTGCAATGATAAATAGTGAATTTTATGTAAATTTAACTATTTTGAAAGAAACACAAAGGAAGACATGGTTTCTTTTTGCTCAGTGGAGGGCTGCATGTGACTTGTAGAAGGAGGACAGCCATTTTGTTACCATGGCTGAGCCAGAATGAAGATAAAATTGACACATGCAGGTGGAAGATGGAAAAAATGAAAGAAGTCGGGTATTCAAAGATGTTATCAAGCTAACTGTTTATTCAAACCTGAAACCAATCCACCTTGAATCTTATTATATAAAATAATGATAATTTTCTTTGCTTAAGCCATTTTGAATTGGGTTCTCTGTTATTTGAAGCCAAACGTATCCTGCACAGAAAGTCTCGTTAACTTTGTTTCAAACCCTGCATCATCTCCATCATTAAAAAAATAGAATTTAGCAATCTTTTGAATGTTTTGAGTAATCTGAGACTACGTTCCAGATGGAGGCAGGAGATAGATGGGCCCCAGGCTGAGCACCTGGAATTTGTTCCTACGGAACAAACTACGGAATACCAGGAGAGAGGAATCTGGGCCCTGCCCAGATAAGAGATAGAGAGACCACAAATTCCTCATTCCAGAAGTCAAGGAGACATTCCTGACTCCACATGTGCAGAAAGGCTCCTTGAAGGTCAAAAGGGAGGGGGTGCCACCCCATAGTAAGTGGTATCAATACCCATTCTAGCAATGGGTATTTCTAGAATCCATCTTGGCTAAGAGATGCGCGCACACACATGGGACGACCTTGAGACATACCAAATACAGACTCAGTCAGTCAGTTCAGTCGCTCAGTCATGTCCGACTCTTTGTGACCCCATGAATCGCAGCACGCCAGGCCTCCCTGTCCATCATCAACTCCCAGAGTTCACCCAAACCCATGTGCATCAAGTCAGAGATGCCATCCAGCCATCTCATCCTCTGTCATCCCCTTCTCCTCTTGCCCCCAATCCTTCCCAGCATCAGGGTCTTTTCCAATGAGTCAACTCTTTGCATGAGGTGGCCAAAGTACTGAAGTTTCAGCTTTAGCATCATTCCTTCCAAAGAACACCCAGGACTGATCTTTAGGATGGACTGGTAGGATCTCCTTGCAGTCCAAGGGACTCTCAAGAGTCTTCTCCAACACCACAGTTCAAAAGCATCAATTCTTCACAGTCAAACTCTCACATCCACATGACTACTGGAAAAACCATAGCCTTGACTAGATGGACCTTTGTTGGCAAAGGTCTGCTTTTTAATATGCTATCTAGGTTGGTCATAACTTTCCTTCCAAGGAGTAAGCGTCTTTTAATTTCATGGCTGCAATCACCACTTTGCTCTTGTGACGAGCAACCCTATATCCAAGGAGTGGTGGCTGCATGGGCAGGAGGGCTGAGAGGAGCTACCCCATGTTCAAGGTCAGGAGGGATGACCTCATCCAAGGTAAGGAGCAGTGGCTGCACTTTGCTGGAGCAGCTGTGAAGAGATACCCCACATCCAAGGTAAGAGAAATCCAAGTAACACGGTAGGTATTGCAAGAGGTCATCAGAGGGCCAACACACTGAAACCATAATCACAGAAAACTAGCCAATCTGATCACACAGACCACAGCCTTGTCTAACTCTGAAACTAAGCCATGCTGTGTGGGGCCACCCAAGACGGACAGGTCATGGTGGAGAGGTCTGAAAGCATGTGGTCCACTGGAGAAGGGAATGGTAAACCACCTCAGTATTCCTGCCTTGAGAACCCCATGAACAGTATGAAAAGGCAAAATGATAAGATACTGAAAGAGGAACTCCCCAGGTCGGTAGGTGCCCAATATGCTACAGGAGATCAGTGGAAAAATAACTCCAGAAAGAATGAAGGAATGGAGCCAAAGCAAAAACAATACTCAGTTGTGGATGTGACCAGTGATAGAAGCAAGGCCTGATGCTGTAAAGAGCAATATTGCATAGGAACCTGGAATGTTAGGTCCATGAATCAAGGCAAATTGGAAGTGGTCAAACAAGAAATAAGAGTGAACATCGACATTCTAGGAATCAGCAAACTAAAATGGACTGGAATGGGTGAATTTAACTCAGATGACCATTATATCTACTACTGTGGGCAGGAATCCCTTAGAAGAAATGGAGTAGCCATCATGGTCAACAAAAGAGTCTGAAATGCAGTACTTGGATGCAATCTCAAAAATGACAGAATGATCTCTGTTTGTTTCCAAGGTAAACCATTCAATGTCACGGTGATCCAAGCCTATGCCCAAACCAGTAACGCTGAAGAAAGCTCAAGTTGAATGGTTCTATGAAGACCTACAAGACCTTTTAGAACTAACACCCAAAAAAGATGTCCTTTTCATTATAGGGGACTGGAATGCAAAAGTAGGAAGTCAAGAAACACATGGAGTAACAGGCAAATTTGGCCTTGGAATATGGAATGAAGCAGGGCAAGGCTAATAGAGTTTTGCCAAGAGAACACACGTAAACACCCTCTTCCAACAACACAGGAGAAGACTGCACATGGACATCACCAGATGGTCAACACCAAAATCAGACTGATTATATTCTTTGCAGCCAAAGATGGAGAAGCTCTACAAAGTCAGCAAAAACAAGACCAGGAGCTGACTGTGGCTCAGATCATGAACTCCTTGTTGCCAAATTCAGACTTAAATTGAAGAAAGTAGGGAAAACCACTAGACCATTCAGGTATGACCTAAAATACAGACTCAGAACTGGGCAAAGCAAGATGACTGGCCAAAGGAAATCTAGAAGAAATACTCCCTAAGAGTGATTCAACCTATGAGTGTGCAACTCTCTCTGAGCCTGTCTGTGTGTCTATCCATACATATTCTTTTTCCTCCTAATAAACACTTTACTTATTTCTCTACTTTCTGTCTCTATGTGAAAATTTATTTCTACACAGATGATGCGCAGAGTCTTGTCACTGGCCACTGGTCCCTGGCTGTCTATTGACTAGGATTCCATGCTCTCACTGCCAAGGCCTGATCTCTATTCCTGACCGGGAACTGGAACTCTTGCTTCAAGCTTCTGCAGGCCAAGCCACCCTTGTATATTAACATTTCTACAAGGAAAAAAACACATGAGCTTTCACAGTTATATCTCCCCAACTTATATAAAGAATTCTTAAATCATGTTCTTTATTTAGCATTGTATAAAAGACTATCCTGTGACTTCTGAAAAGAAAAGTGAGTGAAATATGTGTTGGGATTGGCTGGTGCCACAGACTAGGAGGAGGCAGTCAACCCTGACCCATGGTCATCTATTTCTCTTCACAAGTACCTCAAGCACCTTAACTCTTTTTCACCATAGTTAAAGTGCATTCATCATGATAAAAAAAAAAAAAAAAAAGAATGTTACATATGAATTTAAGAATGAATAATTTTGGAACCAAAGAGAAAATAAAGTTCAGTATATTTCCTTGGCATATACTTAATGTCAGACACTATGAGTTGTAGTCATCAACACTGGCAGTGAGCCAGACAGGACAAATAGAAATTAAATGGGTAATTCCAAATGTGACAAGTGTTATAAACAAAAGTAAGGACAGGACGTTGTGGGAACATATAACGAAAGTATGGAAATCACCTTGAACATCCCAAGAATGCCCCAGGAAGGCACACTCAGGCTGAGATCTGAGGAAGGAGTCATCAAGACCAAGGGTGGGAGTTTATGTACTCATGAACTTAATTTTAAAATGTAAATAGAGTGGGAAGGGGAAAAATAGAGGGAAGGCTACTTTGATCCAAGTGACCCATAATAACCATGACTAGGATGAAGCAAAGACATTTTGATATGGCTCTTTTCATTTAGGGAATATTTTTAAACTGGAGCTTTGGAAAAAGATATCTTGATTTTAAAATCATTCTTCTTATTACCAGGTATGTGTCCAATAGAATATCCTTACCTAACTCTTTGGTTCTCAGTGAGGAGTTTTGTCCCCCAGGGGACAGGTGGCAAAATCTGGGGGCATTCTGGTTGTCACAACTGGAGGTGGGGAGTTCTACCAGCATCTGGTGGTAGAGGCCAGGGTTGCTGCTCACTGTCCCACAATGCAGTGGGCAGCCCCCACCACAAAAAATTATCCAGTCTCAGGTCATTTGTGCTCAAGTTGAGAAATCCGTCTCTAAGTGCCTTCCCCTGCATAATTTTTCTCTTAGGAACTGAAATGATTATTTCCCACCTTCTTATGTTCTGTGTTGTTTGAATTATTTATGAATGAACATATAGTACTTTCAAAGAATAGTTTGAAATTTTTTTTAATCTAATAGATTCTAAAATTAGCTTCTTCTAAAAGTAGGTTGTTTGTAATCCAGCAATCCTGCTCCTTGGCATATATCTGTGGAAAACCGCAATTCAAATAGATACATGTACCTCAATGCTCACTGGAGCACTATTTACAATTGCCTGGACATGGAAGCAACCTAAATGTCCATCAACAAAGGAATGGACAAAAAATATATGCTACATATATACAATCGAATATTAGCCATAAAAAAGAACCAAATAATGCCATTTGCAGCAATGTGGACGGACCTAGAGATTGTCTTACTGAGGGAAGTCAGACACAGAAAACAGGTATCATACAATATCACTCATATGTGGAATCTAAAAAAAAAAAAAGGTAAACGAACTTATTTACAAAACATAAGTAAAGTTACAGATGTAGAAAACAACTTATGCTTACCAGGGGATAAAGGCATGATGGGGCAAATTGGGAGATTGGGATTGACATATGCATACTATTTAAAATAGATAACTAATAAGAACCTGCTGTATTACATGGGGAACTCTGCTTAATACTCTATAATGGTCTATATGGGAAAGAGTCTTAAAAAAAAAAAAAAAAAGAGTGGATATATGTATACCTCATTCAATTTGCTATATACCTGAAACTAATATAATATTGTAAATCAACTATACTCCAATAAAGTTTTTTAAAGTAAGTTATTTTTCCCTCAAAACAATTATTTATAAAAGCCTATAAACAATTTTGATGAATAGACATTACTTAGCTAAAAGAAAATCATAAGAAATTTAGTTGAACATTCTTTTTTTTTCTTATCAGAATGTTATCATTTTTAGCCAAAATTTCCTTCTCTCCTTTTTACCCCTGAAACATTTCTCTGCAGAGCTGAGTATACATCTGACATGCATTATAAGTAAGGCTGCAATAAAAAGTACATGTATGTGTACATGCATACTAACAGAAAGTGAATTGCCATTGTTAAGGACACATATGATTATTTAATGGATGTGCAGTGCATGAAGCTGAAGTGAATTCTCAAAGTCATCACTGGGCTTGACAGTCTTTTCTGAGCCAGTGTGGTGACCCTGCTCTCCTCTACTTGTGATCTTTCCATGGGTGTTTACTGCCCTCCCATCATTCACCCCAGTTCAGTCACATCATGTGAGGTGGGGTGAGTGATGGAAAAAGTCCCTGTGAGAGAGGAAGACTGACTCATCTCCTACATGATAATTAATGGCAGTTTTATTTATTTATCAGGCTGCATCAATTCATAACAAAATCATAATAACTTCATCAACATCACTTTGGACCACTGAGTAAATACTCAAAATAGGATACAAGAATGAGCATGAAAAGACTCTCATTATTCAAATCTAGGATAATTTGAGCATAAAAATAAAAACCTGTGTGTAATAGAACCTACGAGTTCATTAAGATACTTTATTAAAAACTTAAATGGAGTACCAGAGGGGAAAGTGAAAGCTCTTCTTTAGAGAAAAAAAATGCCAGCTAGAAGTGGCAAGAATACACAGAAGAACTATACAAAAAAGGTCTTAATGACCCAGATAACCACGATTGTATTGTCGCTCACTTAGAGCCAGACACTCTGGAGTATGAAGTCAAGTGGGCCTGAGGAATCATTTCTATGAACAAAGCTAGTGGAGGTGATAGAATTCCAGCTGAGCTATCTCAAATCCTAAAAGATGATGCTGTGAAAGTGCTGCACTCAATATGCCAGCAAATTTGGAAAACAACGATCATAGGACTGGAAAAGGTCAGTTTTCATTCCAATCCCAAAGAAAGGCAATGCCAAAGAATGTGCAAACTACCATACAGTTGCCCTCATTTCACATGCTAGCAGGTAATGCTCAAAATCCTTCAAGTTAGGCTTCAATAGTACGTGAATCAACTTCCATATGTACAAGCTAGATTTTGAAAAGGCAGAGGAACCAGAGATCAAACTGCCAACAAACGCTGGATCACAGAAAAAGCTAGGGAGTTTCAGGAAAACATCTACTTTGGCTTCATTGACTACATACACTAAAGCCTTTGACTGTTTGAATCACAACAAACTGTGGAAAATTCTCAGATAGACAGGCATACCAGACCACCTTACCTGCCTCCTGAGAAACCTGTATGCAGATCAAGAAGCAACAGTTAGAACCAGGGATGGAACAATGGACTGGTTCTAAACTGAGAAAGGAGTTCAGTGGGGCTGTATATTCTGCTTATTTAACTTCTATGCAGAGTATATCATGTGAAATGCCAGGCTGGATGAATCATAAGCTGGAATCAAGACTGCCAGGAGAAATATCAACAACCTCAGATATGGAGATGATACCACTCTAATGGCCAAAAGCAAAGAGGAACTAAAGAGTCTCTTGATGTGGGTGAAGACGTGAGTGAAAAAGCTGGCTTAAAACTCAACATTCAAAAACTAACATCATGGCATCTGGTCAAATCACTTCAAGGTAAATAGAAAGGGAAAAAGTGTCATCAGTGACAGATTTTATTTTCTTGGGCTCCAAACTCACTGTGGCTGGTAATTGCAGCTACAAAATTAAAAGATCCTTGCTCCTTGGCAGAAAAGCTATGACAAACCTAGACAGCATATTAAAAAGCACAGACATCACTTTGCTGACAAAGGCTTGCATAGTGAAACTATGGTTTTTCCAGGAGTCATGTACGGATATGAGACTTGGGCCATAAAAAATGCTGAGGGCTGAAGAATTGATGCTTTCAAATTGTGGTGCTGGAGAAGACTCTTGAGAGTCCCTTGCACAGCAAGGAGATCCAACCAGTCAGTCCTAAAGGAAATTAGTCCTGAATATTCACTGAAAGGACTGATGCTGAAGCTGAAGCTCCAATACTTTGGCCACCTGATGCAAAGAGCTGACTCACTGGAAAAGACCCTGATGCTGGGAAAGCTTGAGGGCAGGAGGAGAAGGGGGTGACAGAGGATGAGATGGTTGGATGGCATCATTGACTCAGTGGACCTGAGTCTGAGCAAACTCTGGGAGATGGTGAAGAACAGGGAAGCCTGATGTGCTGCAGTCCATGGGGTCACAAAGAGTCAGACAAGACTTAGCAACTGAACAACAATAAATGTAGATGACATTATGGAATTAGAAAATAACCATCTGGGAACTTTCCTGGTGGTCCAGTGGCTAGGACTCTCCACTTGCGAGGCAGGGGGCCAGGGCTCAATCCCTGGTCAAGGAACTGGATCCCAAATGCACTAAGACTCAGTGCAGCCAAATATATTAATTAATTAATTTGAAAGAATTGTCAGAAAATAACCATTTTTCAATAGCTGATATAGCCAATAGTCATTAAATGTTAAAACTTCTTCATGAAAAGATTTTGGGAAATTAAATATTCAGAATTTCACACAAAATATTACCTAATTACAAAAGCTAAAATATCTTTATAATGGAGAAATGTGGCATATATTACCAAGCAAAGTGATATTATGTGTCTCATGATATACTGAGAAGGACACAAAATAACCTATATAGCTGTTATATAATAAAGAATTTGTCTGGTCTTTATCCCTGGTTCCTGGTACAGAATTTCTAAAACTCTTGAAATTTCCTGAGTGAAAGAAGAACCTTTGTTTCCCATCAGCCCCTTGGATCACACCTGAGTTTATGTTAAGAAAGTGACTCATGTGGGTGCTCAGCCTGAGGATGAGGGCTGGTTACCAACCACAAGACCAATCACAAGATTAGAGGGTCGGGTCTTTGCGCCAGCCCAGTTTCTGGGGAAAGGGTAGGGGCTGGAGATGAGTTCAACCATATGGCCAATGACTCAACCAATCACGTTAATACCATAAAGCTCTAGACACTGTAGCTCAGTGGACTTTCTTGGTTGGTGAACACATTAATGTCCCAGGAAGGTGATATGTTCTCATTCCATAGGAACAGGACACAGAAACTCTGCTCTGCCAGACCTCACCCTCTATGTCTTCTCATTGACTGTTCCTAGGTTGTATTCTTTATAATAAAATAATCAGTATAGCGAAGGGAAGCAGAACCCTGTGGCTGTTAGTCACTCTTTGCAACCCCATGGACTGTAGCCCACCAGGCTCCTCTGTCCATGGAATTTTCCAGGCAAGAATACTGGAGTGGGTTACCATTCCCTTCTCCAGGGGATCTTCCCGACCAGCTGAGCCACCAGGGAAGTGCCACCCCAAAATATATTTGTTTGGCATTAGAATTATGTTGAGATGGTCTTAAAAACAAAACAAAACAAAACAAAACAGTAGACATGAGAGAAACTCTGAAAACCAAATAGATGTTACCTTTTGTAAGAGACACTTACAATTATGAGGGAAACTTGCACGTGTTAAGGGTGTCTCCCTCTCTGTACCAGGAAGAGGATGACTAAAACTCTAGAAATTTTTATCAGTGGAGAAGGCATGGACTTAAATCTGCAATAACAACATACCCTTGTTTACTATGCTTTGCCTGGTAAGCTTCCATAGCTGGTGTCCCCATGCCCTCAAATGTCTAGTTTGTCTTTAGCTGGAGATGGTAAAGGTGGTATCTTGGGCCATTTGGGGGAGTTAGTTTTCATGGATCTCTCTCATGTATACAGAAGGTATACACATTATTAAACTTTTATTTTTCTCTTGCTAACCTGTCTTTTAGCCAAGAACCTAGAAGAGTAGAGGGAAATGTATTTTTCCTCCTCTGCAACAGCATTTTTATGAATTCTGTGAGTCATTCTAATAAATTACTGAACTCAAGGCGGGGTGTAATTAGAACCTCTGAATTTTCAGCTTGTCAGTGGATGGGTAGCCTGGGAATCCCCTGAACTTAGAGCTGACATCAGAAGATTGTGGGGTCTGTGCTGACTCCAGAGGTATCCTAGGTATCTGAGCTGCAGTACCCTAGGTGGTGTTGAAATAACAACCTTCCTACCCGCAAGACTCAACTTGAATCCAAACACAAGGAAATAAACAGCCAAACCAAATCAACAAATACTCTGTAAAACAACTGACCTGGGCTCTTCAGAGAGCCCCAAGAAAGACACACACACATGCACACACACGAAAAACAGGTGTGTGTTCTAGATTCAAGGATACCTAAGAAACATGATGATAACATACAAAGTGATCTTTGGATCCTGAATTAAAAAAAAAATAATACACAACAGTTTGTGTGCCTTGAAAAGAAACGACCTTTGTTTATGGGGTACATGGAGAAAATTTTAACAGTGACTTGTCATCATGATGTCTGTAACTGAATCTCAGATGATTCAGCAAAAAATCAAACTAGTGTACACTGAGAGAGAGAGAGGAAAATCAAAGAAAATGTTAAATGAAGAATCTATTTTTGTCACATCATGTTACTTTTCAGTTTCCTTAAATTCTCTCTAGAACAATATTATATATAAATAAAATATTTGAGATTTAAAAAAAAACAAACAAATGGCAAATCTAGGTGAATGGCTATTCACTGTCCTATTCTTTTGAAGTGTTTAAAACAAAGCTGGGGAAAAACAACGGCCTCAAGTGGACTGTCTTCAAATGTTCCCTGCACCAAAAGGCTGTGTCAAGCAGAACACTGTGAATGTACTCAATGCCACTGAATTGTACATTTCGAAATGATTAGAATGGTACATTTTATGTTATGTATACTCTACAATTTTTATAAAAATATTATGTCAAAATGTCTGCCTCAGGTCTTGGCCTCCCGCCATGGGGGAGGGGCAAGGCTGGGAGGTGTCCTGTCTGCCTGACACAGGCGGGCCAGGAAGGGAGGCCTGAAGGGAGGCAAGAGTCCAGTCAGGCGGGGCCCCCTCAGGGTGACATGAAGCCCTCAGAGGTTTCAGCCAGCTGACTCTTGGGATGGGGACCCAGCTTCCCAAGACACCTCCGTCTAGCCTAGCTGCAGCACACCCAGCGTTCCTTCCCTCCATGGCCTAGAACGTGGACCCTGCCCCCTGCCCCCTCCCCTCCACTGGTGGGCATCTGGCCAGGAGAAGTTTGCTGGGCTAGTTCTAACCCAAGGAACACAGGGGTCTGGGATGTTTTTATTTTGTCTCTATTTTTAATGGGAAAGTGAGTGAAATAACAATGTGGGCACAGCTCCATGTGCCATGGGCTGGGCAGCTCCTGGAAGCAGCCTGGAAGGTCAAATCCAGAGCTGTTCTGTGTGAAGGTGGGTCCGACGGCCCCAGCCGGGGCTGCCCTTAGCCTGAGCATACAGCCAACCTGGAAGAGGGAACGTGATCAAAAATGTGCCCGAATGTTGCTCTTTTCGCCGCTTAGGGGGATAATTTTAGAGCTGCCCAAGTAGCATGCTTTTTCTTTTTAGCACATGTCACATCAAAGACTGAACAATTTCAGTAAAAGTAGAACAATTTTAAACATTCATTTTTAGTCCTATATTTATCAATGGAAGATATCCTTCCCTCTCCTTTCTACCCCTCCTTTCCTCTTTCTCTTTCCCTTTCTTTCATGTTAAAATCTGCATAACATAATATTTACCTTTTTAACCATTTTTAAGTATATAGTTTAGTGGCATTAATAAGGACCTTTCCCCTTTTCTTTTAAACTAGTTTTTACAATTATTACAAAAAGTAATTCACGCATATGATTTTTAAAATGTGAAGGCAACAAAATTGAAAATAAATAAATAAATAAAGTCTCCCTCCCTATCCTTCCACAAAGTACAATTAACAGTTCTTATGAAACCTGTCCCGAATCATTTTAACGGAGCATTGCTTTTTAGTAACACAGGTGTATTTATTTGCTCCTTGGGAATAAGGGACTCAGGTCTTGGAAGCATGATGGCTACTCTTTCTTCCTGGAAATGCAGGTAAGTTTTCCTTATATAGCCTTATGAATATATGCCCACAAGCAGATATGCATATATTTTTATACACATGTACATATATTTTCATAACTGCTACACATATATATGAATTTTATACATATACATTTATATAAAAACAGTAACATTCCTACTGCTTCATGCCTTGATTTTTTTCACTTAATATCTGTCCCACAATGATCCAATCTCAGAGATGCATTTTATTCATTCTCTCCTCTAAAGCTTTAAAAAACACTTTTCACTGCCTTAAAAATACTTCATCATCTCTTTTCCTCCAGGTAATTCTAAAAACCCATCAAGATCTATCTCACATTCTGTATTCTCCAAGTATTTGTTTATATTTTAGTAGGTAATTATAATGATCATAATTCACTGAAAGAATCCTGAGTCAGTCATTCATAGGTCTTCACCTCAGATCCATCACTAACTAATGTAGAAGGAGTCTATGTAAGTCCCCTTGGACATTTTCCCAAATGCTTCTGGATCTATTTTCTCATATGGAAGCTTTAACTTTTTATAAAAAGAAGTAATTATATTATTATTTTTAGAGATATTATGCATGTGTATCAGGTGCAGGGATTAGTCAGGATTCTCTAGAGAAACAGACCAGTAGGATGTATGTATAGATAGACAGAGCCGGGGAGAAAGAGAGAAACTTATTTTAAGCAATTGGCACACATAACTAGGGAGACTGGCAAATCCAAAATTTATGCCAGCAGGCTGGAGACCCAAGGAAGAATTGGCATTCATGTCCAAAGTCAGTCTGCTGGCATAATTCCCTCGTTTGGGAGGGAGGTCAGTCTTTTTTATTGAGGCTTTGAACTGATTGGATGAGGCCCACCCACAATATGGAGGTCAATCTGCTTTACTCAAAATCTACTGATGCTAAAGCTGAAACTCCAGTACTTTGGCCACCTCATGCAAGGAGTTGACTCATTGGAAAAGACTCTGATGCTGGGAGGGATTGGGGGCAGGAGGAGAAGGAGACAACAGAGGATGAGATGGCTGGATGGCATCACTGACTCAATGGATGTAAGTCTGAGTGAACTCCGGGAGTTGGTGATGGACAGGGAGGCCTGGCGTGCTGCGATTCATGGGGTCGCAAAGAGTCGGACACGACTAAGCGACTGACCTGAACTGAGCTGATCATCTAAAAAAATACTTTCACAGAGGTATCTAGAATAATGGTTGACCAAATATCTGACTACTGTAGCCCAGCCAAGCTGACACACAAAATTAACCATCACAGCGCTTTTTAAATTTAAAAAAGCACAAAGAAGAATTTTTATTTCTCTTCATCCCAAATCCAAATGCCTCGCAACAAGAAATCTCAATACATATCTGCTGCTGCTGCTGCTAAGTCACTTCAGTCGTGTCCGACTCTTAGCGACCCCATGGACTGCAGCCTACCAGGCTCCTCTGTCCATGGGATTTCCCAGGCAAAAGTACTGGAGTGGGGTGCCAGTGCCTTCTTCAGTGACCTTCAAAACTTCTGTATAGCCAGCTAGGCTACTAGAGAGAGAAATACAGACAAAAGATTAAAAGCATATAGAGACGTCACTCTGATATTGCAGGTCTGTTTCCAGACCACTACAACAAAGCAAACATCACAATAAAGTCAGTCATGTGAGTTTTTTGGTTCTTAGTGCATATGAAAGTCACATTTACTCTATATTGTAGTCCACTAAGCGCGTAATATATTACATCTAAAAAGACTATGTGCATAGTATTTTTAATTTAAAAATACTGTATTGCTAAAAAATGCTAACCATAATCTAAGCTTTTAGTGAGTCATAATCTTTTGGCTGGTGGAGGGTCAATGTCAATGGCTGCTGACTGATTAGGGTGGCGACTGATAAAGGGTGGGGTGACTGTGGCAATTTCTTGAAAGAAGACAATGAAGTTTGCCACACCATTGACTCTTCCGCTCAGGAATAATTTCTCTGTAGCAGGCAAAGCTGTTTGATAGCATTTTATCCATGACAGAACTTCTTTCAAAATTGGCATCAACCCTTTCAAATCTTGAGGTTGCTTTATCAACTAAGTTTATGTAATATTCTAAATGCTTGTCATTTCAACAGTCTTCACAGCATCTTCACCAATAAACTACCTTCTTTGCTTATCCATTAGAAGCAACTCCTCATCCACTCAAGTTTTATCATGAGATTGAAGCAATTCAGTCCCATCTCTAGACTCCACTTCTACTTCTGTGTGTGTGTGTGTATTAATTGCTCAGCCAAGTCCAACTCTGTGACCCCATGGACTATAGCCCGCCAGGCTCCTTTGTCCATGGAATTCTCCAGTCAAGAATACTGCAGTGGGTTGCCATGCCCTTCTCCAGGGGATCTTCCCAACCTAGGGACTGAACCTGGGTCTCCTGCATTGGCAGGCAGATTCTTTACTGTCTGAGCCACTTCCATTTCTAGCTCTTTTGTTATTTCCACTACATCCACAATTACTTTCTCCACTGAAGTCCTGAACCCCTCAAAATCACCCATGAGGGTTGGAACGAACTTCTTCCAAACTTCTGTCAATGCTGGTATTTTGACCTCTTCCCACAGGGATGGGGGACCCTGGTGGGCTGCCGTCTATGGGGTCGCACAGAGTCGGACACGACTGAAGCGACTTAGCAGCAGCAGCAGCAGAATGATGAATCCTTTCCAGTGGTTTTCAACTGACTTTGCCCAGGTACATCAGAGGAATCATTATCTATTGTAGCCATAGCCTCATGAAGTATATTTCTTCAATAGTAAGACCTGAAAATCAAAATGACTCCTTGCTCCATGGGCTACAGAATGGATTTTGACTTAGCAGGCATGAGAACAACATTAATCTCATTTTATGTCTCCATCAGAGCTCTTGGGTGACCAGATACCTTGTCAATGAGCAGTAATGCTTTGAAAGAAATCTTTTTCTGAGCTGTAAGTGTCCACAGTGGGTTAAAACATTCAGTCAACCATGCTGTAAACAATATGCTGCTACCCAGGCTTTGTTGTTCCTTTTATAGAGCACAGGCACAGCAGATTTAACATAATTCATAAGGGTCCTCATAATTCATAAGTAGCCCAGGACTGGAAAAGTTCTGCTTTCATTCCAATCCCAAAGAAAGGCAAATGCCAAAGAATGCTCAAACTACCACACAATTGCATTCATCACACACGCTAGCAAAGTAATGCTCAAAATCCTCCAAACCAGGCTTCAACAGCACGTGAACCATGAACTTCCAGGTGTTCAAGCTGGATTTAGAAAAGGCAGAGGAACCAGAGATCAAATTGCCAACATCCACTGGATCATCAAAAAAGCAAGAGAGTTCAATAAAAACATCTACTTCTGCTTTATTGACTACACCAAAGCCTTTGACTGTGTGGATCACAATAAACTGTGGAAAATTCTGAAAGAGATGGGAATACCAGACCACCTGGCCTGTCTCTTGAGAAATCTGTATGTATGTCAGGAAGCAAAGGTTAGAACTGGACATGGAACAACAGACTGGTTCCAAATAGGAAAAGGAGTACATCAAGGCTGCATATTGTTACCCTGATTATTTAACTTATATGCAGAGTACATCATGAGAAATGCTGGGCTGGATGAAGCACAAGCTGGAACCAAGATTGCCAGGAGAAATATCAACCTCAGATATGCAGATGACACTACCCTTATGGCAGAAAGTGAAGAGGAACTAAAGAGCCTCTTGATGAAAGTGAAAGAGGAGAGTGAAAAAGTTGGCTTAAAACTCAACATTCAGAAAACTAAGATCATAGCATCTGTTCCCATCACTTCATGGCAAATAGATGGGAAAACAATGGAAACAGTGACAACTTTATTTTGAGGGCTCCAAAATCACTGCAGATGGTGACTGTAGCCATGAAAGTAAAAAATGCTTGCTCCTTGGAAGAAAAGCTATGACCAACCTAGACAGCATATTGAAAAGCAGAGACATTACTTTGCCATCAAAGGTCCGTCTAGCCAAAGTTATGGCTTTTCCTGTAGTCATGTATGGATGTAAGAGTTGGACTCTGCTGAGCGCCAAAGAATTGATGCTTTTGAACTGTGGTGTTGGAGAAGACTCTTGAGAGTCCCTTGGACAGCAAGGAGATCCAACCTGTCCATGCTAAAGGAGATCAGTCCTGAATATTCATTGGAAGGAGTGATGCTGAAGCTGAAGCTCCAACGCTTCGGCCATCTGATGCAAAGAACTGACTCCTCACTGGAAAAGACCTTGATGCTGGGAAAGATTGAAGGCAGGAGGAGAAGGGTACGACAGAGGATGAGATGGTTGGATGGCATCACCGACTCTATGGACATGAATTTGAATAAGCTCCGAGAGTTGGTGATGGACAGGGAAGCCCTGGCGTGCTGTAGTCCATGGGGTCACAAAGAGTTGAACATGACTGAGCAACTGAACTGAATTAGGAAGGGTCCTCAGATTTCCAGAATGGTAAATGAGCACTGACTTCAACCTCAACTCACCAATTCCCTTCGCTCCTAACAAGAGAGTCAGTCTATCCTTTGAAGCCAGGCACTGACTTTTCTTCTCTATGAAAATCCTAGATGGCATCTTCTTCCAATAGAAGTCTACAATGAAAATCTGTTCTTCAGTCACCTTCATTATCTTAGCTAGATCTTCTCATTAACTTGCTATAGCTTCCACATCAGCACCTGCTGCTTCACCTCACACTTTTATGTTATGGATATGGCTTTATTTTTTTTAACCTCATAAACCAACCTTTGCTAACTTCAAGCTTTTCTTCTGCAGCTTCCTCACCTCTCTGAACTCTTAGAGAATTGAAGAGAGTTAGGGCCTTGCTCTGGATTAGGCTTTGGCTGAAAGGAATGTTGTGGCTGGTTTGATCTTCTATCCACACCATCAAAACTTTCTCCATACTAGCAATAAGGCTATTTCACTTTCTTAAATCTGGAGTAACACTTTTAATTTCCTGAAAGAATGTTTCCTTTGCATTCACTGCTTGGCTGTTTGGTGCAGGAAGCCTGCCTATCTCGGCTTTTCATGCCTTCCTCACTAAGCTTAATCATCTCTAGCTTTGTGCTTTAAAGTGAAAGACATGTGACTGTTCCTTTTACTTGAATACTTAGAGGCCACTGAGAAGTTATTGGCCTAATTACAGTGTTGCGTGTCAGGTAATACAAAGGCCAGAGGAGAGGGAGAGAGATGGGGAAAGGGCAGTCGATAAAGCAGTCAGATAACATTTATTAAGTTCACCGTCTTATACGGGTATGTTCACTCACCCCAAAACAGTTACAACAGTATCAAAAATTACTGATCACAGATCACTATGACAAATATAATAATAATGAAAAGTTTGAAATATGAGAATTACCGAACTGTGACACAGAGACACAATGTGAGCAAATGCTCTTTAAAAAAAAAGGTGCCAACAGACATGCTTGATGCCAGGTTGCAAGAAACATTCAGTCTATTTCAAAAAATGCAATATCTATGAAGCACAATAAAATGAGGTATGCCTGTACTATAAATGCTAGTTTTAAGACAAAATTTTAAAATTTAATACTTCTGTAAAAGGAGAAAAAGGAATTAAAGTGTAACTTCAAATAAATGTTTCCTTACAATAAGGTATGTTCATTCCCCAAAGATCATTTTGAGGCTCAGTAAAGCTTTAATGATGTAAAGCCATTAAGAAGGTAGAGGTCACCATGGGCTTTTTCCTTTGTCATTTTTTTCCCCTACTTGTTTCAATTTCAAACAGAATCAAGTTCCTATCATGAATGAAATTAGCTCAATACAGGACCTCCTGACTCCCTCTCTCTCTCTCTACTTTTCAACATTTGTTATTTGCATGATTATAGTACCTTGCTAAAATTTATAAAACTTACAAGACATGCTGGCTTATAACCTCCACAGTGGTTTCATTTTAAACACAAATATAGTTGGTGCTTATTACCATTTCTTTTTACAAAGCCTATCATATTTCTGACCACTTAATTTTGATTGTTTGTTGGCTTGATTTTGCCAACAAATCTTTTTTTTTTAATCATCAAATTATTTTTTTTCATGAAAAGTTCATGACTGCTGTGTTGTTGTTATTGCTTACTCGCTAAGTCATGTCTGACTCTTTGCAACCCCTTGAACTGCAGCATGCCAGACTAACCTGTCCTTCACTATCTCCCAGAGCTTGCTCAAACTCATGTCCATTGAGTCAGTGATGCCATCCAACTATCTCATCCTCTGTCGTCCCCTTCTCCTCCTGCCTTCAATCTTTCCCAGCATCAGGGTCTTTTCCAATAAGTCGGCTCTTCAGATCAGGTAGCCAAAGCATTAACTGCTATGTACATAGTAACAAACTATCCTCATTTGTCTGGGACTATCAGGTTTTAACACTGACAGTCCTGTATCCCAGGTATGCCCTCTGTGCAGGTAAACTGCACAGAGAGACAGGACTTCTGAACAGATAAACTACCATCTTCTTTGGTGGGTCCCGAAATAGAAGAGTGAACCAACTCCCATGGGATCACAGAGGCTGGCGAGTCATGCAAGCTGTCTGGAAGGAAGAGGAGAAGGTGGTAGGATGAAGGAGTAAACATCAAGGGACAGGGCACCCTATAGGGACTCATGCTGCTGAGTTGAAAGCGAGCATATTCTAATGCTCAAGGAATAATGGAAACTTTGAGGCGGCTGGAGCATAACACGCAGGGAACAACGTGTGAGACATGCAACTGCAGAGGCAAGTTAGGGCCAAACGATCACTAGAAAAGGGATGATGATGCATTTAAAAGTTCTTGGAAGGCTCATATATACTCAGTTCAAACTTTCTACATATTACCCTACGTCTTATGTCAGTAGTTGGGTTTTTTTTCTGGTTCATCCTTGATATTCCAGTGGATTATAAGAATATAATTCTACTTTTGGTTTTTACATTCAATCCGCCCAAGATCTGCAGATGGGTCATCATTTCCCCTCTCCTAAAGAAGTCAATCTTATCCATTTAACCTCTTTCCAGGGGTTCCCTGGTGGCTCAGTGGTAAAGAATCTGCCTGCCAATGCAGGAGACACAGGTTCGATTCCTGGGTCAAGAAGATCCCTTGGAGGAGGAAATGGTAACTCTCCAGGATTTTTGCCTGGGAAAACCCCATGGACCAGGAGCCTGGCAGGCTACAGTTCTTGGGTTCGCAAAGAGTCAGACATGACTAAGCGACTGAGCACACACAGACATAGTGTGATGTAAGCAACATGGAGAGCAGAAGACAAATATAGAAACCTAAGGAAATACAATAGTTCTCTTCGGGGAACAAGGTGGGGTTTTATTTTGTTTCATTTTTCATCTGACAGCCAACTTTTTGGCAGCACCTTCCCATCAAGGAGAAACTAGTACAAGGGGTTGCCTAAGGGTGGGCTGGCAGGAAAGTTAAGTACACTGACTCAGTTGAATTCAGTGTTTTCTGGATATCAGAGCCCACAGAACTGCAATCCCTGGTTCCTGAACCCACACAAAAAAACTGGATTTGGGATTTGGGGAAAAAACTAAGTTTTTAGGGTTGAGGCACATGTAGCCATAGAAAACTACAGCTCTCTGCTTTTAAGAAAATTCTTGTTGAGTGTATAGTTGGTAAAAATTTTTCCAAAATGGCAAATCCATTTTAGAAAACAACAAATTAATAACTTAACGAGTGCTTTTTTTTAAATTGAAATAGCTGGCAAATGATTAAACATAGCCCACTTACAGGGCAACTTTCCAGTGTCAGTAAAAAGTCTGATTTGGGTAGAGTTCAACGAAGTAGTCAGAAGGGGCTATAAGTGAGAGGAGAGGAGAAAACTGCTGGAAAAAAACAGAGGGAAGTGGTTACCAGGAACACCGTATCCATTAGTCACAGTCGGCAAAGTGCCCAGGGCACACGATACTTTTAGAGACCCACAAAAGTGATTTAACTTTTATTTCAAAATCAAAAGAAAAATATCCATATATTATAATGAACCCAGCTTGGGCCATATTCATCTTTATACTAATGCAGCTGTAAAGTGTAATTGTTTAAAAAAATTTTTCATGGAGGAAGGAACCCACAAAGGCAGATGTGCTGAGGGGCCATGGCAGTCTTAATAACAGTGCTGGCGGTTACTAACACGTTGGCTCAAAGGCCTAAGAAAACATAACCCTAATGTCTTCCATTGCATTAATACTGATCATGCTCACATTTTGCCAGCTGGGTGGGCCCCATCCACAGAGCCACACATACTCAAGTTTCCCTATTTCGAGAGACCCCTTCCACTTGCTCAGGGAAAAGGCTAGATCCCTTTGTGCTGCCCTCCCCCACTCCCCACCTTTTAAAAAAATTTTTCTTGGATTATAGTTGTTTTACAATGTCATATTAGTTTCAGATGTACAACTGAATGAATCAGTTATATGTATACATATAGCCACTCATTTTTAGATTCTTTTCCCATATAGGCCACTACAGAGTATGGAGTAGAGCTCCCTGAGCTATACAGTAAGGCCTTATTTGTTGCCTATTTTATAGTGTGTATATGTCAATCCAGTCTCCCAATCTAACCCTCTCCTCCTAGCCCCCTACCTGGTAACCCAAAGTTTGTTCTCTACATCTGTGACTCTATTTCTGTTTCATAAATAAGTCCATATTTACCATTATTTTCAAAACCACATATAAGGATATCATATATTTGCCTTTGACTTACTTCACTCAGTATGACACTCTCTAGGTCCATCCATATTGCTGCAAATGACAATATTTCATTCCTTTTTATGGCTGAGTAATATTCCATTGTATATATGTACCACATCTTCTTTATCCACTCCTCTCCTGATGGACATTTAGGTTGCTTCCATGTCCTACTATTGTGAATAGTGTTTGTGCAGCCCCTTTATTAACTTTCACTGCCGTAAGCCACCCAGGAGATACCCCACCAATGTTCCTTTATTGGGCACCTCCTTCAGCTTTTCTTTCTAGGTCCTGTTTCCAAAACCTCAACCCGTTCTGTGCCCAATAGTACTATAATGCCATCTATCCTGATACTGTGTTAAAGCTATGCTGTGTCTACCCAGAACAGGGAGACTCCTGAATCCATAAATGTTTTAGGTTGTTTTATTAGAAAATAACTAGAAGTTTGAGGAAGTGAGATTTATCTACATCCTCATCATCAGGTTACAGAGAAAGCAACCACAACTCAAATTCTGCCACCCATATAGCTGTCTGTTACATGCATAGTCATCAGCAGTCATCAAAGAGTTGACACTCTCCTGTTAACTCAATAATATTCTAGCTCTGTACCCTTTCAGTGATCCAACCACACTGCAGGAAATGTTCACAGGTGGCAGATGCTTCAGAATCAGGAGTCTATGTCTCCTAATTGGCATCATTCAGAAATCCTCCTACACCAATACCTGGGCAAAGGACCAAGCAGGGATCAAGCCAGATTTTACGTTTCCCTAAATGTTACACTCTATTCATACAAGACTGTGGAGCCTCTCTAAGGTATTTTTAGCCAGTTTTCATATTTTGAATACCTTTAATGTCACCACTGAGACTTCATTTCTAAGAATCATCATGCTAAGTAATTAAGTTTATTAATAAATTAAGCTACTAGTTTCTCCAATAAAATCCCCTTTCTGACATTCACTATGCTGATTAGCAAAGTATTGTTTTGACAGAGCCACCATTTCTGGACTGCAGCCTCTTTTTATTTAATCCTAGCCAATCATTCTTTGACTCTCTTTGACTGTGCATGCTGTACTACTTCTTGGGTTTGGGCTTAACCTAAAAACAGATACAAAAATATCAGAATGTTTATACTGAGTATTTTTAAACAAATTATAACCTCTGTAAGGCTGTGGCATCCCCATGGGCCCCAATGCTGTGATCCACACGTACAGATCTGCCATGACTTAGACACCCTGGGTATCACACAAATGCCAAGTAAACAGTGGGGGCCAAAGGAAAGCAGAGGACCAAGAGAGAGAGAGACTCAGAAGCAAGATGACTCCTTCCTCACTCTCAATTACTGGCAGGGGCTTAAGAATCCAGGAATTTAGAACTAATTGAGAGGGAAGGCAATGAGGAAGAAAAACCCTGGGAAAAGGGCATTCCCCCTAATGGGATAGTTGTTTAACTCTGAAGAATCCAATAAGCTAAGAACCTGAGTTGTTAATAGAATGAAGAAATTTATTCACAAGTTTAACAAAATTAAATGTTTCTTCCAGATAGAAAATGGAGCCATGATCTTCTACATACAGCTGACTTACTTCAAATTAAAGTTATATTCTTGTGCCTCTGAATTTTGTGGACTGATGTGACTGTGAAGTTATACCTGTTACAGAGCAATTACATATTCATGTGTGTAGAGTCCACACTCTACACACAAATAATAACTCAGAGTCTTGCATGAGGCACAGGCTTATCCACCATGCCTGACATGAGTACCACCAGCCACTTGGAAGGAAATGTAGCCTTCAGATGTGAAGCTGGGTCTGTAGCTTCAGAAGAACTCTGGATGAGGAAGTGTTTATGGGGTAACCTGCCCTCATACCCAGAATACAGAAACATCTCATGCCAAATATGAAACAGGAAAAGGAGCAGGTAACTGTGCTAGGATCTGAAGTTTGTGTTTCTCATATTTTCTGGCTTATTCATCTTCGGTTATCTTTGAGTATGTTTGGCAAGATGTTTTTTAAAATTCCAGCCATACTAAGGAAGTCAAAGCAATTTTGTTGCTGTCTGCTTGAGAGATTTAGAAGGAAACGCTGCTCTCCAGTTACCAGTCTGCTGATGGCAGCAAGAATAAACCTATTTCCCAAGTGGAGAGTGAAACTCGGGGGTACAGATGGGTCCCTCTTGTCTGCCAAATCTATCTGAATGGAGAATATTTATTTTATTCTATCTTAAAATTATGTAAGTAATTTGTATTCACTGAAGAAATGTTTGAAAGCACAAATAAAATGTTTTTAAAAGATCAAGTCACTTGGAACCTCCCTACTCAGTGAGAACCATTGTCAACACTTTACAATCTGGACATCTTTACAGATCCAGTGTTTCTCATACTGGAGCATACTCTTGAAGAGATCCATACAATACAAGGTGTTTGGTCTTCACCCACCCAATCACCTCGTCTCCACTTTAGTAGCTGGAGAGAGGGGACAAGAATTTGCATTTCTAACAATTGATGCTGATGGTACTGTTCTGGGAAGTACAATTTGAAGACTGTGGTCTACATCATCACATTAATGACTGTTTAACATTTCATTATATGGATGAATGAATTTATTTAGCTGTTGCCCTTTATTTGAATATTTAGATTATTTCAAACCCAAATGATGCTGACAGCAACATCCTTATACTGAAACCTGTGCTTGTTTTCACGAAAAATCAGTTTCCTTAACACTGAGACCCAACAAAGGTAAAACACTGGGAAGAATTCTCACTACCATGAAGTGAGAGAGGAAGAAAGATTAAAGGGCTCCTGGTTTACAATTATTTAGAGCCCACTATAGAAGGTCAAATTTACAGTGGTTATAGGATTAATGAAACTGCAGATAGAGAAACCTGCCCAGAGAACTCTTTGGCTAACTTCAGTCCATCCCTGACAGCCCTGTTACAAGTAGAACACGGTTATATGAGATGGCATGAGTTAATGAATAAAAAATTTTAAAAGCCAGAAAAGAGAAGAAAAGATGAAAAGTGATTTTGACAGCGATTACAACAAAATGAGTGTGTGTCAAAAAAATTAATGACCTTCATGTGACTGAGAGGTTTCAATTACATTAAAACTTAAAAAAAAAAAAAAAAGGAAAAGTGGCTCAAAATGCATTGCTTTGAGACTTTTCAGATTTTGAACAATTTTCAATTCTATCAGTTCAGTTCAGTCACTCAGTCCTGTTTGATTCTTTGCGACCCCATGAACCGCAGCACGCCAGGCCTCCCTGTCCATCACCAACTCCCAGAGTTCACCCAAACCCATGTCCATTAAGTCGGTGATGCCATCCAACCATCTCATCCTCTGTCAAGCCCCTTCTCCTCCTGCCCTCAATCTTTTCCAGTATCAGAGTCTTTTCAAATGAGTCAGTGCTTCAATAAATAGGAATTTTAGTACATCTCAAAGCTAGATCTCATAAATAAAATAAAATGTGTATGAAGCAATCTGATTTTAAAAAGATCAGAAGCGGGACTTCCCTAGTGGTTCAGTGGTAAAGAATCCACCTGACAATCAAACTTATAACCTAAACTCGTAACAACTAAACTGATGTGCCACAACTACCGAACCTGAGCTCCAGAGCCCAAGAGCCCCAACTACTGAGCCCACACACTGCAACTCCTGAAGCCCGTGGGCCCTGGAGCCCATGCTCCACGTCAAGAGAAGCCACCGCAATGAGAAGCCCACGCACCACAGCTAGAGAGGAGCCCCTGCTCGCCGCAACTAGAGAAAAGCCCGCTTAGCAACAAAGACCCAGCACAGCCAAAAAAAATTTTTAAAAGGATGAGACGTTATGAGTGGAGTTTATAGAAGTAATATAAAGTAAAAGAAACCGAAGTCATACTTCATAAAGAAATACAACTCAACATGATGTTAGCTTCTGGTGTACAACACAGTGATTTGGCATTTCCATATATTACAAAAAGATTACCAGATAAATTTAGGTACCATCTGTCACCACACAAAGATATTATACTCTTACTATTGATAATTACAAAATGATCACCATGATGAGTGTAGTTACCACCTGTCACCATACAAAGATATTATACTTTTATTGACTATATTCCCCACGTTGTATATTTCATCCCATGACTCATGTATTTTAGAACTGAAAGTGTGTATCTCTCAATCTGTCTCATTTATTTGGCTCATTCTCCCAACCCCTCCCCTCTGGCAACCACTTAATGTTCTCTGTATCTATGATTCTATTTCTGTTTTGTTATGTTCATTAGATTTCACATATAAATGAAATAATATGGTATTTGTTTTTCTCTGACTTACTTCACTTAGCATAAATACCCTCTAGGTTCATCCATGTTGTTATAAGGGGCAAGATTTTCTTTTTATGGCTGAGTAATATTTCATTATTTGTGTATGTTTGTATATGAATATGTGTATATCACATTTTTCTTTTATTTTGTATCTATATATGATGAGCATTCCTTATTGTAGTAATCACCCCATGAAGTATGTAAGTCAAAATCACAAGCTATACGCCTTACATTTACACAGTGTGTGCGTGCATGTTCAGTTGCTCAGTCAGTGTCCAACTCTGCAATCCCATGGTTTGTAGCCCTCCACGCTCCTCTGTCTATGGAATTTCCCAGGCAAGAACACTGGAGTGGATTGCCATTTCCTCCTCCAGGGGACCCTCCCAACCCAGGGATTGAACCCATGTCTCCTGTGTCTCCTGCACTGCAGGCAGATTTTTTACCACTATACCACCTGGGAAGCCCCACTTACACAGGGCTCTGGGTCAATTATATCTCAATAAAACTGAAAGAAAAAAATTTTTAACTATTATCCTCCAAAAATGCAAATTAAATCATCATTATTTTCTCCTCTAGCAGATAGCAAATATTTAAAGTATGATGATGCTCAAGGTTGGCTAGAATATCAGAAACAGGTATTTTCAAATATTTCTGTTAAGAGGTCAAAACAGTACAAATCTTTGGAAAATAATGTGGCATTTTTAACATTTAAAGTAGGTATTATTAAGCCTATAATATTATTGCCAGGAATCCTATGGAGATGCTTTAAACTGTTTCTGACAACATATAAAGATACTCACTGAAACATCATCTATTACAGAAAAAGACTGAAAACAATCTAAATGTTCTTTAACTGGAGGGTCTCTTTAAATAAATTATCTTCATCTGTGCTATATAATCTTTAAAAACAACAAGGCTGGGCCTTCCCTAGTGGTACGGTGGATAGGAATCTGCCTGCCGATACAGAGGACATGGGTTCGATCCCTGCTCCAGGAAGATTCCACATGCCTTGGAACAGCTAAGCCTGTGTGCCACAACTGCTGAGGCTGCACGCTACAGCTACTGAAGGCTGTGTGCCTAGCACCTGTGCCCCATGAGAAGAGAAGCCACCGCAACAGAAGCCCGTGCACAGCCACAAAGAGCCCCCATGTGCACAACTAGAGAAAGCTCGCATGCAGCAAGAGATCCAATACAGCCAAAAATAAATAAAGGAAGAAACTTCTAAAAAGCAAAAACAACGATGCTTTATACTGATATCCAACTATAAACAAAGTTGTCGATAAGTCAAAGTACGTAGAACACTTTGTAGAGTATAATTCCTTTTGCATAAACAAACATAAGCATATATGTTTACAGAGAAGTATATATGCAACCATTTTTTCTCAAAGGGAACCTCCAAAATTGTTCATTGCCATTTCCTTTTCCAGATGAGATGATGGGGGAATACCAAATATGGACATGGGTGGGCAGAGGTCAAAATCACTGATACTCACTGGGATGGAAGAAAACTTCTTGGTTCGGGGGACATATTTGATCCAAATCTTAATAGATGAGCCAAATTTCAAAGTCTTCCATAGTGCCTGAGGACATGGTTTCTTTTTTTAACCATTAAAAACTTCTCACGTTTACAAATATGCTTATAGCAGATTTATTCATTATGGTGCCCAAATGGAAACAAGCCAAATGTCCATTAAAGGGAGAGCAGCAGTGTAAAAAGTTGGGTATTCATTCAAAGGATACACAAATACTATGGCATTCACAGCAATTTTTTTTTGAAAAAGAATAAACTACTGCTGCATCAACATGCATATATTCCAAAGACACTGTACTGAGCAAAAGAAGCAAAATACAAAAGAATTCATACGTTTGTGTGTTGAAGAACAGGTAAAAACAAATCTGTAGTGGTTGCCATCAGAACAGAGCCTACTAAGGTTGGGGGGACGTTACTGACTGGCAAGGGTGTGAGGGAGACTTCAGAGATTCTAGACTTGTTTGATATACTGATCTGGGTATGGTTTTACAAATACACACAAATAGGCAAAGATACTGAAGGTATGTATATTTTATTATACATTGTTATCAATACTTCAAAAAATGTTTTTACCTCTTTAATATGTTTTGAGGCAACAAAATTTTTAAAAGAAAAATTTTTGGAGCTCAACAAGGAGCATCTGATATGTTACATGTTTCCAGTAATTTTTCACCAATCTAAAATAAATAGCCCCTTGATTCATCATTTCTCCCTTGATTTATACTGTTAATTTAGTAAAAAGGGTGTACTAGGATGAATCATGAATAACAGCTCTCAAAGATGTCCTCATTCTCATCTCCAGATCCCGCAAATGTGCTATCTTCACGGCAAATGACACTGCAGATGTGAGTAAATTAAAGGCCTTGGTGTGGGGGATTGTCTCAGATTACCCTGGGTGGGCTTGATGTGCTCATAAGGCCCTTCCAAGAAGGACGCAGAGAAAATAATCAGAGAAACAGATCTGAGGATGCTACTCTGCTGGTTGTGAAGATGGCTGGGAGCCAAAGAATGCAGGGAACACAGCCCAGGCAGAAACATGATGGAAACCAAACTCCCCTCTTGAGGCTCCGCAGAAAACAGCCCCGTTGACACCTTGACTTAAGCTCAGTGAAACTGGTTGCAGACTTTTGGCTTCCAGAACCATAAGGGAATACACTTTTGTTATTTTAAGCCACTAAGTTTGTGATTATTTGTTACAACAGCAATACAATACAAAGGGAAGCTAATACAGAGGAGAAAAAAGGTAGGGTGCAAATACTCTTACTCTTTTGAATACTTTGGTTTGTTTTTCATTGAGAGATGCAGAAAATCCTTTTGCTGAGTCATTTTTTATGTCAAAGATGATTTCCATATCAATAAAGGTATTATTCTCTCCTGCTTAAATGATTCAGGCATTTCAGTGAAGAAATCAACACTAACATATTTTAAATTAATACTAAGCATTTTTTCAGCTATAAAACTTCCACGTGATCCTTGCATAAACTAGATAAAGAAACCAAAACTCTCCTTTAACAGCTCAGAATCAAAACTCTTCTGGGCTGCCCTGAGCATTCTCACATCATTATCTGGGCTGACAGACCCACATGGAAACTGGACTAAGCACTTTCAGTTTCCAACATGTCACTATTCACAGTATTAATAGTTAGTGAACAAGAAAAGGAAGGTAGGATGGTTTCTTCCCTTCCCTGGCTCACCTGCATTTGGCATGAGAACAGGTCAGCTGGAAGAGCAATGCCCCCTGGGAAATCATCCTGTTCCGCCTACGTCCCCGGGGGATCCAAGTTGCTCAGTGATCACCGTGCTCCCTTCTCCATGCTGGAGATTGAATAGGCTTGAGTGGGCTACGAGGGGAGTAATCTTCCCAGGTAGCACTAGTGGTAAAGAACCAGCCTACCAGTGCAGGAGATGTAAGAGACAAGGGTCGATACCTGGGTTGGGAAGACCCCTGGAGAAGGAAATGGCAACCCACTCTAGTATTCTTGCCTGGAGAATCCCATGGACAGAGGAGCCTCACAGGCTACAGTCCATAGGGTCGCAAAGAGTTGGACACGACTGAAGCGACTGAGCATGCATGAGCTGAGAGGGAAGGTTGGGGGCTAAATGCTTCAAAAGTGAGAATCCTCAATCCCAAAGCAGGCAGGTAAAGGCATGTTACTGGAGCCGAGGCTGTGTGCTTTTGAGAAGGCTGATGTGTGTGAGTTGAATTCTCTCTCTGCTACATTCCTTCAAGGGGTGGGGGGCGGGGGTGGTGGGAAGGAGGGGCACGGAGAAAGGTTCATGCTATCTGGCAATCATTAAAGTCAACATCAAGACTTGGGAGTAAATGGGTCTCAACTCTAAAATATGGGCGCAGAAACTCTGCCCATAGTGTCTGCATGGAGTTCTGAAACTGGAAAAAAGCTTGTAAGGGGACACTGTGTGTGTCTGTGTGTTCATTTGGGACCAGTAAGAGACAAGTTTGTGTTCACAAGTTCCCTAGGTATTTATACTGACCACTATTTACACAACATGAACCTAGCAGCCTGGAAAGAAGCCCAGGGAGGATGAGGTAGCTCTTTTCCTTTCTGTCCTAAATACTTTCCTTTAAGATATCCAGCCCCTCTGAACCCAGGTGTGGACACAGAGCTCAGGGTGGGCCAATCATGGTACCCAGCCACAGTGACTGGTCCAGGAAGGCGCATGTGACACAAGACCTTCTCCAGGGTGCTTCTTTAGAAGCCAAAGAACAGTCTCACCTTTCTCGTGGGTGTGCCTCTGATGTGGAAATGGCCGATGACCAGGTTCCAAGCCAAGGAAGGGAACCTGGAGGCATCAAGTTCCAAGCAAAGCCTTCTGGGCTTTGAGCCTGGATCTGTGTATGAGTTACAGACCACTCTGGGGTTCACTCATGCATGAGGCCCACTCCACCCTTCTTGAGGTTTGGTTATGAGAGCTAGAATTTCATCCTTTACTGTTTCAGTTAATTCACTTTGCATATCTACCCATCAGAATGAAAAAGAAACTGACAAGTGGACTCTTATGGAAACACAAAGCACAGATGCTGCCCTCGGAGAACTTAGGATTCATATGAAAAAATAGGGACAATTACAGAAGAAAATAAAAGTTAAAATATACTGAAGGGCTTCCCCGGTGGCCCAGTGGTAAAGATTCCACCTGCCAATGCAGGAGATATGCCTTCAATCCCTGGCCTGGGAAGATCCCACATGCCACGGAGCAACTAAACCCATGCGCCACAACTACTGAGCCTGTGCTCTAGAGCCTGGGAGCCACGATACTGAACCCACATGCTGCAACTACTCAAGCCCACGTGCCCTGGAGTCCACGCTCCGCAACAAGAGAATCCACTGAAATAAGAAGCCCACGCAGCACAGCTGAGAGTAGCCCCTGCTTACCATAACTAGAGAAAAGCCAAAGCAGCAACAAACACCCAGCAGAGCCAACAAATTAAAATATATATACATATACTTAAGCATCACGTAGTACTTACTTCACATATACCTGTACAGTGAATAATTCTACTGTCAAATGTATGAAGAATGAGCTAGAGTGGACAAGCTGAGTGGTTTACAACAATGCCCATTATTCAGCTCCCCTTGGGACTCAGAAGTTTCTGGCCTTTGTTTTAAACAACTTCACTTTCTGAAAGACAGTGGAGTGGAAAGCACACATCTGAGTGAGATACAGGAAAAAATCTGGACCTGACACTCCCAGCTACCTATTCATGTCAATCTGGATGTCTTCATCTGAAAATACCACCTTGACTCAAAGTGCATGAAACAATACAGAAATGGATTTTTCCAAACTGACAAGTTCAGGGGTGGAGTGACCTTGAGGTTAGTTAAAGGCTTATTCACATCATCATAGACCCTGGTTCTTCAGCTTCTCCACTTTGCTATTTCAGGTCACAAGATGACTGTATTTATTCCAGGCATCATACCTGGGAAACATCAAATCCAGAGATTCTACATTTTTTAATGTCCCCTTAGGAATTCTACATCTTTTTCAGGACATCCAAACCCCAGCATTAGTTTGAACTGAGTCACATGTCAAACCCCAAATTAATCACTTAAAAAAGGAACAACTTCACCCTGATTGTCTTAAATTAGTCAGGACGTACACTTGGAATGTGGGCTAGGAATGCCTTTCTCTAAAGCATGTGAGGGTTAGGGGTAAGGTGGTGTGCAATATACTCAACATAATTCAGGCTCTACCGGCAAGGAAGAAGGGGAGATGCAAGCTAAGCTAGCAACTAAAAATGTCTGATGGAGTGACACAGGTTTCTTACAAAGCCTCTCTGAGCCTTGATTTTCTCATCTATAGAATGGATGCAAAATATCTATGATAAAGGTCTGTGAGGAACAAATGGAATAGTAATTTGCTTAACATATAGTAAGTTCTCAGTAAGTATTCACTTTCGCCTTTCCCTTCTCATTCAAAATACACGCGTTCAACCACACTTTTTTGAACATTTACTATGCACTAGGTATCAGGGACATGGTTGTAAATAAGACAAACACAGTCCCTAGTATATTTACATTCCGCAGGAGAGACAAAACACAGCAAATGGTAAGAAAAGTAACTGTGATCATGGTAACGCTGAAAGAAGTAGAGGGAGATGTCATGTTCCAGGAATCTTTTGATTCCTTTCAATTTGGGGCGGGGGTGGGGTGGGGGGGGGTGGAGAATAGTATCTCATTTCTCCTGAGCATCAAATATAAAGAGAAACGTTCACCATATACTGATCTTTGCTCCTTTAGGCTCAGCTGATTTTAAAAACTGAAAGATTATTCCAGTTGTACTTTCCTATCTTAATTCTGCAGTGGTAACTTAAATTTTTGTATACTTCCATCACATAGATTTTTTTTTTTTTTCATATTTGAAAATTTTATTTTCTCAAATGAGCACCAACACAGATTGGAAATATGACAGAAACAATGCACTTTTCTCTAATACTGAATCACTATGTACAAATACAGGAAATGGTGAAGACAAATTACTTGAAAATAATTTTCTTTGTTATTGAAGCAAAGTGACCTGAAAATGCCACTAAAAAAAAATAATAATAATAAAGATAAAAGAAAAACAAAACCCAATACAGTTTGTAAACACAAGCATAAATAGGCAGAGTCTGTATTGAAAGATAGTCTCTGCAGGTTGGAAAAGGGAACTGACTCACTTTCACCCAAATGTTATACAAAAACATATGGGCAGGTAGAATTTGATACTATGAGAACGGCTTGTTTATTCTTGGCTTTATCTTTCACTGCTGGCTGATTTCATGACGTTATCTTAATTTTAAATATTAAATATTAATATATCTCTTTCCTCGACCTAGACCACTAGCATGTTTTCTCATTTGAGGCAGACTCATTTTTTAAAAAAATATCTAAGTTGATTGTGTTCAATATTTGATTTCCCAGCCTCTTCCTGAACCTGAGGCAATGTGACCTTAAAAAAAAAAAAAACCTGTTTACCTACAAAATATGTGTATTATTTTATTGACATTCTTTTCAACCCAAACCGGTTTAATGTTTAACATGATGTGGCTTCCACAACAACTGGAGCCCTGGGTCCATGATGAGTACCCTCACCTCTCAGTGAGGGACACAGCTGTGACTGCTGGGTCTTCACAAACAACAGATTTCCTTTAAAGTCTGTAAAAGCTGAGCACACAAAGACGAAGGGGCAAACTCGCAACAGCTCCGTGCTCGGGGAAACAAACTCCTCGAGGGTTGTGCTGTTGGTCCACTCGGAAACAAAACCAGCAGAGAGAAAGAGAAGAAAAATCTTATGTGCCCAAGGTGTAAACTGTAGGTATAGCATCACATAGATTTTTTAAAAATCTCTCTGCTTATCTATGGTTAAAAGAATAAAAATGATTTCCTCAAGGAAAGTTCAACCAATGGTAACAGCCACAGTTGCACCACAAGGCATAGGCATAGCTTTTAACATTTTTTTAAAATTAGGGCAGGACATTAAATCTAAATGTATTTTGAAATTTTTATAAGTTTTGTACTGTCACAAATAAAAGCACTACCTCACATTCACAAATTATATAATTCAGAGGTTCCTCAATTTGGCTGTGTATCACAGTACCACAGTACCACAGAGAACTTGTTAAAAATATAGATAGCGTCAATCCTCATTATTTGTGGATTCTGTATTTGCAAATTTATACTAACTAAAATGTATTAATGATCCCAAAAGCATCACTCACGGCACTTTTACGATCACTCACCAACAAATACAAAGAGGTAAAAAATCTCAGTCATCCCATATGCACCTTCCTGGCTGAGGCAGAAAAAGGCAAGGCTCTGTTTTCTCGTTTAGGCTTTCATACTTTTTCCACACACTTTCTGGAAAAATTAGTCCTTTTTGCAGTCTAATTAGTGGCCTGATTTTTGCATTTTTGTGCTTTTTGTTCAGCACCCCCCCTCAACCCGTGCAGTCCCCCCAGCAGAGCTGAAATATTGTCTAGCATCCCTTAGCACCAGAAGGCCATGTGCCTTACAGAGGAACATGGGTGCCAGGAGCTTGGTTCAGGTACAAGTGCTGTTGGCCATGAGTTCAATATTAAAGAATCAACATCCAAAATAGGAAGAGAAAATGTGCTGATCTCTGTGTAAGGCCTCTCGGGAAAGTGCCAGAGTAACACCTGTAGTGCATAATGAAGCTATGGGAAAGATGGAGAAGTAGCTAAATTTGTGGGTTCATGAGACAACGATAGTTGTTTTGTTTAAGCAGAGTGGGTAGCATTACTGTGAGGGTGAAAGACAAAGAAATTTGTGGTCATGTTACCCAGAGTCAAGAAATTCTAAACCCTACAAAAATAAATAAGATACAAGGATATATTGTACAACACAGGAAATGGAGCCAATTTTATAATAACTATAAGTGGAGTACCTATTGAGACACCCTCCACCCACCTATCCACCTTCTCATCCACCAAATGTAAGCATCAAACGGGCAGCATCCATGAATATTTGTCCACTAGAGTGACTCTAATAACCACTCAGTGATTTTTCACATTATAGTCACTCTTTCCAAGCTGTGAGGGGAACTGAATTCTTCCTATAAATCAGTGGTTCTCAAAACAATGGCGATTTTGCCTCCCAAATGTCCAGGGGATATTTGGCAAATCTAGAGCCATTTCAGTTGCTACTGGCATCTAGAGCATAGGGGACAGGGATGCTGCTAAACATCATACAATCCACAGAACAGACTCCACCCCCAAAATAAAGAATGACCTGGCCCCTAATGTCAATCATGCCCAGGATGAGGCAAATCTGCTTACAAGCATGGATGTAGTAATCACAGTAGGCAATTTCTCACCCTTGGACACTGCACTCCTGCCATATTTTGCTGTTGAAATGACACAGCAGTTTTGAGTCACATTACCTCCCAACAGCATGCCTACCATGCAGTATGTGTTAGTCACTCAGTCGGGTCTGACTCTCTGTGAGGCCATGGGCTATAGCCCACTAGGCTCCTCTGACCATGGAATTCTCCAGGCAAGAATACTGGAGTGGGGTGCTATTTCCTTCTCCAGGGGATCTTCCCAACCCAGGGATCAAACCTGGGTCTCCTGCACTGCAGGCAGATTCTTTACCGTCTGAGTCCCCACTATGGAGTAGTTGTGTGGAAAGGTGCCTGGGGAAGGCGTTTCTCTCTCCTGTCTTACTGGTTTATTGTTACTCATCGTAAGCCAAGAAGCCATAATCTTCAGACATCTATCTTTCCCATCTGCATTACCCATCCCTATTTCCTTCTTTGCATATCATACAAAGTGCAGTCCAGCATCATAGGAAACAGGTGTACCCTGACCCTGTTTGTGAGTTTCCATAAAGGGTCTGGGGTGAGGGGAAGTACATCCAGGGGCCCATGACCATGCCCTGTGCCTCCACCTCCCTCTTCTTCCTCCGGAGAATGAAGGGAACCTTGACCTGCCAGAGATGCAAACTCTGTGATAGCCCATGAGATCAGACCTGCTCTCCAGCTACCTCGGTCACATGCTCAGGCAGCGAGCAAAGAACAACAGATTAAAGATCGTATTCCCTGAACAGAAATATCTGTGGGCAGGGCAGAATACTTGAACTCAGGTGCAGCATTTCATTTTCAGTAAGGTCTTATTTCACAATGAATATGGGATCTTCCTGGACCAGGCATCGAAACGCTATCTCCTGCACTGGCAGGCAAATTCTTTACCACTGAGCCACCAGAAAAGCCCCCCAATAGACTATTTTTTAGAGTAAGTTGTAAGTTCATAGCAAAATTGAGTGGAAGGGGCAGTTTTCCTCTGTATCCTGTCCCCTCATTACATCCCTATCCTTCCCTACTATCAACACCCCAAACCAGAGTGGTTGATTTGTTATAATAGATGAACCTACCTTGACATATCGTCTTCACCCAAATCCATAGTTTGTATTAGGGTCCCTTGTAGTATTGTCCGTGCTGTGGGTTTTGACAGGTGTCCACCGTTTCAGACCATGCAGAAAATAGTTTCACTGCTCTAACAATCCTCTGTGCTCTGCCTGTTTATTCCTCCCCTCCCCATCCCTAACAACCACTGAATTTTTTTTTTATGGTCTCCATTCAGGATATATAACCTTTTCAGATTGGTTTCTTTCACTTGGAAATGGGGGGTGGGGCACAAAAAACCCCAGATGAGACCTATTGGAAGAGACATAAAATAGTATCCTGTGTTCAGAAAACCAGGGCTTCCCAGGCGGTGCAGTGGTAAAGAATCTGCCTGCAAGTGAAGGAGAGGCAAGAGATACGGGTTTGATCCCTGGGTCAGGAAGGTCCCCTGAAGTAGGAAATGGCAACTCATTCCAGTATTCCTGCCTGGAAAATTCCATAGAGAGGAGTCTGGCAGGCTACAGTCCATGGGGTCACAAAGTCAGACATAACTGACTGACTGAGCACACAGGCGTGTTCAGAAACCACAGGTGATCCAAACAGAGCATCATGTACAAACAGGAGGACTGGAGAGGTACACAGAGGTCAGATCAGGAAGGGCCTTTGCATTATTTGAAGAAATCAGGCCTTATCTTTTAGGCAACAGGCAGTCATTGAAAGGTTTAAGAAAGAATGTGAAATTACCAAATTTTCACTTCTGACAAATCACTCTGATGGTGAAGGTGATGTGTGACTTGGTCAAGTAACTTGACCTCTCTGAGTGACTTTATTCCTACATTTGTAGAATGTGGACAATTGTGTGCATACCATAAGACTGTTGTGAGGATTAAATGTGCTAATATATTTTGTTATTATTGTTGTTGTTATTGCTGCTGTTATCAGAAGAGTGAGAGGTCAGAGGGAAGGTGGTGAGAAGCAAATTCATCTGCTCCCACATGGTCTTCATCAACACAACATTATTATTCCAGAAAACGCTTGTCCTGAAAGGTAGAAGTGGCAAATAGCTTCATTTTTAACTGCAGGAACATCCTCTAAGACCAATGAATTTTGCAATAAATAAAAAGCATCAAATGACGGTTTAAACCCCAGGACTGTTTGAACCCTTTCCCTCAAAATCGTCACCTTCGCTGCTTCCTCCAGTCTACACTACTCTTCAGTGTCATTATCCAAGACCCTACATCATCAGACCCACCAAGCAGAATTCAAAACCTCTGAAATAGCTGGGCTAAGCCCTCCTCCCTCCAGATGCTACCAGGAGCCTGGAGATGGGGCCTTCCTTCACTGGCCATCAGCAAGAGACTCCGCTCTGTCTTATGACCAGATTGCTGGTGACATTTTCAGGAAGGCAGCATTCAAGAACAGGCGGCCTGGCAAGTAGCAATGCTGAAGGTGAGAGAGGAAGAGAGACTGATGATGATGAGAGAGGAGCGACTGAGTGAAGCATTATTGAGAAACCTTAGGGATAGGCTTACACTTCAGGATGAAAATTGAGTAACTGGGTAGGTCATAGAAGGATTTTCTCAAGTAGAACCTGCAGTTTGGTGGGTATGATCTGGTATGTGCACTGACACCTATCAGAATCAGTTTTGTTGGGCTTATTCTGATTTCTACCCATTCAACAAGATGTAACCCCAAAGACCCCATCAGAGGTGGGAAAGCCTGGATGCAAACAGTTCAGCTGAGGCTTCTCAGGTTCCATAAATGAACATCATCTCCATGCTCCGCTTGGATAGAATTCTCTCAATGAGAAACTCCACCTGTACATGGCTGGGTCTGCTTGTGGGCCCTCTGTCCCTTCTTGTGCCTGCCTACAGGCTCTCTCATGTGTGGACGTGAGAGCTGGACCATAAAGAAGGCAGAGCGCCGAGGAATTGATGCTTTTGAGTTTTGGTGTTGGAGAAAACTCTTGAGACAGCAAGATGATCAAACTTATCAACTAATCAAACAGCAAAGTCAATCTTAAAGGAAATCAACCCTGAATATTCATTGGAAGGACTGATGCTGAAGCTGAAGCTCTAATACTTTGGCCACCTGATGTGAAAAGACCCTGAGACTGGGAAAGATTGAAGTCAGAAGGAGAAGAAGGTGACAGAGGATGAGATGGTTGGATGGCATCACCAATTCAATGGACATGAACTTGGGCAAACTCCAGGTATTGGAGATGGACAGGTAAGCCTGGCGTGCTGCAGTCCATGGGATCACAAAGAGTTGGACTCGACTAAACGCCTGGACAACAAAGGCCAATTTCTAAATTCCTAATGCTCAGAAAGCATAAAATCCATTCTCACTGATGCAGATTTTCCTGAAGATTTGGGTGGAAAGACAAAGGGTGAACAACTCCTCCTGGTGTTAGCAATGGAGGTCTGAGGTCCCAAGAACCTCCTCCTCCCCTACCACCCCTGGGCAGAGCAGGATGATGGATCACCTGACCATCAAGGAAAAGGTGAAGGCTCCCTTCGCAATCTCCCTCTGCCCTCAAGTTCCTCTCCGTAGGCTAACCCACTACCCTGCCTCCCCAGTAGTCCTTTCTGGTCTTTCCAACTGATAACTCCTCCGCTCACATTCCTTAGCAAAATCCACGCATTTACATAATTCCCTCAGCAACACAAAAGCAAGCAAATAGGGCTCAGCCAAACAAAAATTATCTCACCATCCCCAGGCCACCCTTCTTTCTTTGTCTGAAGGTATACTTATTAGTTAGAGAAACAACGCTGACTACAGGAAAAGTATACTTAAATGAAGACTAGTCTCTGGAAACTGGAGGTTGGCACTTGCAATATATTTTATGCCCAAATATTTCCCTGTCCAACCTCCCAAACCTTCTAGTGTGAAGACTGATGGCACTTGTTAAAACTATTCCCCTTTGCGGCTTTAAGACTCCTCTCCCCAACCCTTTCTTCTACCTTTAAGACTATAAGGGCTCAGGATTTCTGGCCCATCTCTCCCTTTCAGTCGCCCTCATCAAAATGAAGTTCACCACACTCCTCTGCTCCTGATCTCAGGTAGCCTTGGTCTGCAACCGTTTGGAGCAAGGCTTGGGTTCCCAGCCAGAGGCTAGGCTGGGTCGCAGCGGTGAAAGCGCCAGATCCTAGCCACTAGACTAGTGGTCAGTCAAGGGCCCTGGTCCTTCAGCTTTGCAGAAAGGAATTCCCACAAAGATGAAAAGTAGTGAAGGTAGTAAAGCAGTTATTAAGACGAAAGAGGACAGTATGTGTAGACAGGCCCATGAGCCGACGCAGAGGGAGAGTCCTTGAGTCACACCCTTGTGGCAGCTTGAATTACTTTTATGGAGTATTTCTTCTGGGTTTCATTTGGCCAATCATTTTGATTTGCCTGGTTCACAGTCCATATTTGATATATCTCAGGAGCCTTCCATGTGTGCGCACACATCTCTTAGCCAAGATGGAACCTACTGCAAAGGCATCTGGGTTGACATTGCTCCCCCTCTGGCCTGCAAGGAACCTGTTCTGTGCATGTGTGCTCGGGGCAGTCTCCTGAACAAGAAATATGTGGTTTTGGCAGGGCCCAAACTCCTCCCTCAATTGTCCTGCTATTCTTGACTCAGTTTCAGTCCATAGGGAATGACTCTCCAATTACTTTACCCTGGGTGGCAGTCGGCGGGGGGCGGGGGGGCGGGGGGAGGGCGGGTGGAAAGGGCATCTACCTCCTGCCTCACTCCCACACACTCTTTTGGGAATAATTTCAGCATGAGTCAAGGGTTCTTTCTGTTTCCATCCTTTGCATGTCTTCTTTTTTAAAGTGCTACACTCAGAGCAGCACAGAGTCTGGGGAATGGATGGGACAGTTGAGATAGAAAGGAGATGAACAGATCAGAAGAAAATCTTTTTTTTTTTTTTTTAAGGATGTGCCATTTGTTACAGATTCACATACTTCTTTACCCTCTTTCTAAATTAGGCCAAGAGTAGCTCCCAAGGTTGTTATGAAGTGAGTATTAAAAAGTGCTTAGAACATGCAGAAAGGAAATGCTCAACAAATATTAGCTGTTGTCATTATTCTCTCAAAGGGTTTCAGGGAACATATTTGAAGGGGCATTTTCCTTTAGAAAGAGAGGTAGGGAAAATTTCCCCAAGGGAAAACATGTCTCCTTTGAATAAAGTTAAATGAAGGAACTCTGACTGGGCCAGTGAGAGTTTACTAATAAGTTTGACAAAGTAAACTGTAAATAGCCAGTAAGTAATGTTTAAGCTCTTGATTAGCTCTGCAGAAATCTTAAAAAAAAAAATTGTGTGTGTTTTTTAAAGAAAGCATTGGGTTTTGTTTCTTAGCTAATCTTAAAGGTAGTGAAGCCTTCACATGGAATGCAAGAAAACTATGGAGTTAAACAAGATCCTCCTTCTGTACCAAGATTGCTCATCCAAGTGACTCCCACGCTACCCATCTGAATTTTTTCCTGTCCTCCTGCTGAAGAACATTTGTTTTGCCACTGGTATGCAGCTAAAGGAACCAAACTATCCTCACCTAGTAAGCAATTAACATCTGGGATCAGAAAATGAAATTCCATCTATAGAGCACCTGGGATCCTGAAGTCAGGTTGACAGTCCTTTGAGACTGGTTCAATGATTCTTCTGGAAAAAGTTCTCTCCACCCAGGATATACAAATGGAGTATCTTACAGGGTTGCCTAGAGTATAAGGACTCAGGACACACTGAAAATCACCAAAGCTTAAATCTAAAAACATTTCTGTAGGTAAAAGAGGATTGCTCCAGGAAATGAGAGCTCCTTTCCCCCAATCCAGCAAGTAAAGGCCAGGGGTAAGGAGTCTCACTAAGACTCCCTAAGGCAAAGCATACGTGGAAAATGCTCCAAATAAATATTTGGCAAGCATCAATTTTATAGAGCTGGAAGGAATAGTTCTCAAAATATCAAGATGTGATATTTCAGGGAAATTCTGAATGCTCCTTTCCGTTCAGCATCATTTTTTTTTAACATAATTGAGATCACATTATAGGTCCTGTTCAGTTTGTTTACTTCATTTAAACTACAGTAATTTTCCATGGCATAGGTATACTATAAGAATATTTCATATTCCCAACATATGTTTTGTAAAATAATTATTCCTCTATCACTGGAGATTTATGTATTTTTACATTTCACCATAAATAAAGAGCTGATAAAAACTGGGTTTAAATGTGGCTCCACATCTCTGGTTATTAGCCTAGGATATTTTCCAAGAAGTGAATTATTGATCAAAGAATTTGAGTGTTTTTAAAGACACTGAATGGTAGGTTTTAACACTGCTCCTGCAGTAAGTGCATGCGTTCCTCAATACAGTCTCATAAATAAAACCAAAACTGATGCCCAGGAATTGGTTTTAGCTTATTGAATTTGAGTTTTCATATTAGCAATTTGTATTCTTATTTCACCCTCTGTGAATACTTCCTGTAGCTCAGATGGTAAAGAATCTGTGTGCAATGTAGGAGACCTGGGTTCAATCCCTGGGTCAGGAAGTTCCACTAGAGAAGGAAATAACAACCCACTCCAGTATCCTTGCCTGGCAAATCCATGGACAGAGGAGACTGGCAGGCTACAGTCCATGGGGTTGCCAAGAGTCGAACATGACTGAAATGACTTAGCACTAACACTCGTTCATTTTACTCTGGGCATCTTAATAATTTTTAAAAATATATTAATATAAGGGTTGGGAGGTAATGGTGAGTAACAACTAAAGGGTACAGAGTTTCTTTTTGGAGTGATGGAAATGTTCTAAAATTGACTGATGTTATACTAAAACCCACTAAACTGGAAACTTTAAATGGGTAAATTGTATGGTATATGAATTATATCTCAAAAAGCTGTTTTTAAAATAATATTAGCAAATGGAGGAGGGAGGAAGGTTCAAGATGGGGAACATGTGTATACCTATGGCGGATTCATGTTGATATATGGCAAAACCAACACAATATTGTACAGTTAAAAAAAAAATAAAAATAAAACCATTTATTTGCAAAGAGAAAAAAAAATAAAAAATAAAAATAAAATAAAATAATATTAGCAAAAATAACTTCCATATTTCCCTCTTTCAAAATTTGTTGGCAAATTTTCCGAGTCTGTTTTTTGCCTTCTCATATTTGGGAAATACACACTTTGAATTAAATCTATTATCTGTTCCTTAATGAATCTCATTGTTTTTATCTGGAAAATTCCCTTACATGTAAAGACAGTCACCAACAAGTTCTTCCAATTTATTTTCATCCTTAATCCATCTGGATTTTGGTGCACATTACAAAGTTATAATTTAATGTTCTCCAAATAGGTATTTATTGAATAAGTTTATCCCTGTCCCCTCTTCCTCACCATGTTCCGATGCTTGCTATTCAATGTTTTATATATACCAGTATCTATTTCTGGGCTATTACTGTTTTCAGTCTGAGAGTTTAATTATAACTTATAATACTCTCTTAACATTTATCTTTAAAATATGGCTTTATATATAGTATTAGTTGACTTCATTAATCCCTTTCAAAGCATTCTTAGCTATTCTTGTACTTTTTTCCTTCTGGATGAAATTTAGAACAATTTTACCAACCCTTTGAGAATATGACACTGCACTTATATTTGAAGGATGGATTAATCTGGGCAGAAGGGTCATATTTAAAATATTTACCAGCTAGGAGCAAAAATTTTTTTAATCTACTGAAGTATTTTATTCATCAGGTCCCACACATATCTTAAGTTTGTCTATACATTTTACAGAGCTTCTTGCCATGATCAAAGATAACCTATTCCCCTAACATCTTAAAACAACTTTTTTTTTTTTTTTGCTTGAATATGGAAAAACTGGTTTTTGCATGTGTGGCGATATTTGCTAATGTCTTATTAATTTCAAGTCCAGATTCCCAAGCATTCAACTTGGACTATCATCTGCACTAATGAAAACAGCCTTTTCTTTCCCAATACTTATAACTCATTTCTAGTTTGGCTTTTATTACACTGAAAAATAGTAAATCAATATTCTGATGACAAGCTCTGAGAACCTTAAGCATATATTAAAATTAAATCCTTGACAAGCAGACTTAAAAAGGATACATAACGCTCTCAAGCTTTCAAGAAAGAGCTGAGGTTAATCAACTGTGCTACATTGTAGAGTCTGTTTCATCTAAAACAAGGCTAAAAATTATGTATACATATAGCTGATTCACTTCATTGTACAGCAGAAACTAACACAACCACTGTAAAGAAATTACACTCCAATTAAATAAATAAAATAAAATGGGGCTAAAGAGCACCCAGAGTCTGCCTGGTGGCTCAGACGGTAAAGAATCTGCCTACAATGCAGGAAGACCCAGAGTTCGATTCCGGCGTCAGGAAGATCCCCTGGAGAAGGGAATGACAACCCACTCCAGTATTCTTGCCTGGAGAATTCCATGGGCAGAGAAGCCTGAGGGGCTACAGTTCCTGGGGTCACCAAGAGTCAGACATGACTGAGGGACATTCATGAACTGCACACAGAAGGGTTTACCAGATCAGGTGAGGAGACATCTGGAGCTGGCACTCAATACTTGGGGAGGGGGGTTACTTCCCTTTTCCCTCTGGTGTGCTCTCCACATCCAGACCGCATGTAACAACCTGTTAGTATCTACGGTCACTGTTCCTCAGCAGACCTAAGCTTTCTCAGCAGATATAAGCTGAAGCTAGTGACGCCCAGAAAGTAACACTGGCTATTAAACTGCATTCTTCTAAAGTTCCCTGTCTAGCTCTTTTGGCATAAACTGTGTTACACTTTTTACCATGACAATACCCTCTCTCTCAGACATTTCTGCCTAAAGAATAAATTTTTATGTTTTGAATAACTACTCACACAAAACCCTTGTTGGTTACAAACTATCAGATCCAACTACTAAATTTAATATTGGAGTGCTTGTAGCTAACAAAAAAGTAGTAACTTATGTAGCTAACAAAATAAGACTAACTTGTGGAGACAAGGCACTAGTTTCTGAATATCTGATTTTAATGGTGATATGACTACTTCCAAATGCATTCAGTCATACTCATATTCAAAAGAGTAAAACCCACAGTAACCACACATGTCATGAAAGTCTTGCATTTACTGATTTATTTTTACCATAATGAGAAATGATTTTTACTTTTCTAAGCCAACTAAAAAAGTTCAGGTCAGTTTACTCTACTGGTGAAATGAAGTAAAACATGCCTTCCTCCTCCACCAAATGACTACAAAGGAAAATCCATGTATGTTCTTTCATTTAAGTAAATTGTACTTGAATGACACAAATATCAACACATGTTTAGAGACAATAGTAGTAGATTTTCAAGGCTGAGTGGTGGGTTACCATGCTCTGAGAAAAGCCTAGGTAATCGCCTGTCAAGGAAGAACCATTTTTGTTAACTCTTATTCTTAACATGAATCTTGATCAGCACTTCATTAACTAGAATACTTCCATTTAAAAAACTGCAGTTTCTGTACACTTAAGGATTTATTTGGGAACACAATTTCTAGTAATTCCCTATAAAAGACCTTAAATGACAGTAAAAGAAATTAGTGTTTAATAACTGACATATAGAAGTTTAAGTAATTTATATTTGCCAAAGAACTTACATTTCTGCTCCTCCTGAATGTAGTATGGGTTTCCTTTTGAAACCATCTTCTTGACTCTTCCAGTTCTTTGTCCCACTAGTATGAATTTCATTTAAGTTATGTTGAAAAGCATAAAATGAAGAGTCCTAATGGCTATATAATCCCTGTAAAGCTATTAGCAATAGGGTAATATTCAGACACATTTAAGTAAACTTTCTAGAAAGAAAAGGTACCACAGTTTCATAAAAGACGGTGGGTCCAAAGTTTTAGTGTGGGGCTTGGGGAAATGGATTCTAAAATCATTGTTTTTATGTCTATGGGGAGGAAAAAACCCCTCAAAGCTGCCAATTTAAACATTAACAAGATTTAGTCACACTACAATAAGAGCATTGCTCTGAATAAAAACTTCAGATATTTATAAACTTTAACTTTCAATTTTCAATTTTGTTAAATTAAAAAATCCATACAATTGAAAGCACATAGGCACGAGGCTAACAACCAGTGACTCCAGGTGAAGGTTATATAATGTTCACTGTACCATTACTTTTAGCTTTCCTGTAACTTTGCAAATATTCCAAATAAAAAGTGAAAAGGTCTATAGTAGTCAAGACACCACGAGTGAAGTTAAGAAAACACAAGACAGAGACATGAAGTATGTCACTGAAAATCACGAGTTGTAGAGTTTTTTTTTTAAAGGCCTAACTTACAGGTAAAACTTTTCTTCTAAAAGAGAGCATGAGAGAGACACGCAACATGCATTAAAAGAACAAGATGGTTTAGAAGTCAACAGAGACAGAATGCTATGCATATAACGCCCTCATTGACATCACGTCTTGAATTTTCAATGTGGGTATATTTTTCTTGGTCCAACACTGGCTGCCATGTTAAATCATGCAAACCATAGCAATCCACTGACTTGCATGTTTACAAATGATAGTCTCCCAAAGTGCGAAACTTTCATTCAGGAGGGTTGGTATAACAAATCTCTCCGTAAGATAAAACTGTTTCCTAACTCTATGGAACAAAATGTTTTCTCAGCTGAATGCCTGAACACTGTGTGATATTATGAACTTCCCATATACTATTTAAGTTGGCTAAGTTTTAACAATAAAGTTCATGAATTTAATTCTTTTTTGACATCTCAGGTAATGATAAAAACTTCCTATGTCCTATTAGATCTTTGGCTGAATGCTATCACCTTAGAAAAAGTCCAAGTTGGTGCTTTTAAAAAAATCTTCATTTACTTTTAGAAATGAGATAGCAATAGCAACCACAAATCTATCTTTTGGTGAAAAGTAGAGTAAAAACTATATGCTAAAAATATCAACACTGAGACAATCTGTCTCAAACCTAATGCTCCCCTTTAGGATTCCCAGGCCTTCAAGCACACTAGGTGGTACAACAGACATCTTTCCCCTCCTCATAGGTTCTGAGAGAGAAGGGAACTTACAATGCAAAAGCTAAGGACTACCCAGTGGGCCGGTAACTTGAAGAAACAAGCAGTGGGGAAGCCAGTTCCTTTCAAAGGGTGACAGAGTGGCAGCTGGATGCAAGAGTCTGGAGCATGAACACAAGCTGATCCAAAGAGCAATATCCTTAATTTCTGGGGATAGTACAGACTGGTGCTTTTTAACACTCATTAGAAATTGTCTACATATGACTCTTCACCCTTTCTTAGTTCTACAGGCCAATTACTGCCAAACACAAGAGAACTGAGGCTGTAATATGGGTCACTATGAAAACTAGTTTATATACCGCTGGATAGCAGGGTGTGGGGAGACTGGAGGAGAAGAGAGACATTTGAAAAAATTGAGTGTTACTCTGTAGACACTATAACAACCCAAGATACCTTAACTTCTTAAGTAACCTGATTCACAGAATCAACTAGAAACTGCTTTTTCTTTTAAAAACACATATACATTGTTAAAAGCAAAAATGAGAAATATTCACATTCAGTCAAGCCCGTTTTTTCAAGTTCCCTGAGATGGCATATATAGATACACAACATAGCTCAAAGTAACAGCAGAAAGTCAATCATTTAAAAAGATCATTTAGAATACAGTCAAATTTCTTTTTCAACAAACATAATCTACAAGATAAATTATATCCCGATTGAGTTATTGCTATAAATCTATTCAAATCAGGAAAATCCCTCATATTTAAAGCTCTCCAAGTAATTTTGGCACAAGTCAAATCTTAGAATTCTGAGTTTAAAGTCCCTGAGCTCTTTAAAAGGCTAGCTTGCCTTCAGCCTCTTCTCCAGCTACCTTCCCCTACAATGCCTTGCAACCTGCCCGAGCCTCTCATTAACTCTAAGTCCAGGCTTAAGGATACAGCCTTTCTAACTGACTCTGCTCTGCAGAAACCATGCAGCTTCTCTGGCTTGAAGAATCCAGTTGGATTCTGGAGGCGGAAGAATCAAATGGGGGTAGATCTCCTGCCTCCTTATTAATATTTCTAAAACTGCCTACAACATTCAGGGTTTTAACGTCTCCAGGGCTTTATGCCTTAGATGCTCGTCCAAACACTGGATGGCAAAGAGGTCAATGTCCGTGTCGAATTTGTTGGCAAACAAGTGGTGCACGTGCAACAGCCAGTTCAAGTCACCAGCTCCGAAAACGCACACAGAGCGAACGTGGACGCCGCTGCACGGCGGGTAGGGGGCGCCCTTGGAAACGTCTCCTTCAAAGTACTGCCATTTAACAAACCTGGCAATCGCTTGCATGTCAGACGTGTCATACTTATAGCTTAAGGACAATGACCCTGGGACTTCGGGGATCCTCTGAATAGTGGCCCAGAGATACTCGTCTGGGCTGTATGTGTCTTTTGCCCACTCCATAAACTTTTGTATATTTTGGTTCTGGAGCACGTACTCCACATATTCCCTACTGACCACAAAATAGGCACTGCCTGAAAACAGAGGTGTTTCAAGAGGTGGATGTATTTTGTCAGTCCCCATGTTTGTCAGCTTTCCATTCACGACTTCATAATGCTTTTTCCACCTTTCTTTCTTATGGGATGGCATTTTCTCTGTTTCTAGGTTGTTCTCGCCCATCAATAGCTTGAGCTTCCTGACAATTTCCAGGTTGGTTTTAATAGGAAAATCCATACCGCAGAGATTTATCAGGTACTTCCAGCCTGCATTCATCTGGTAGAGGTCCTGCATGCAGTTAAGGTCAGCCTGAACCCGGCTCCAGGACGCATACACCACGCTCTCCAGCTGACTGGCGACAAAGACATTACTGAAGCAGGATGCGATGCCAACAGCTGCAGCCAAAAAGGATTTCTCTGATTTTGCATCCACGTGAATACAATAGAAATTCTGAGGCATATAGATGGCCCTCAGGAGCCTGTCAAGCATTTCAATTTTGTGATGAACCACTATAGAATATGCTATTGGAAATCCCGCCTCTTCTTTACTAAGTGGTTCTGTAATATATTTGCGCTTCTTAATGAAAGAAGCACAATCACCAGTCATGTTTATGTAGTCATAGTTTGTCCATCGAGCGCGCTTTTTAAATTTCACTGTTAGACTCTCAAGCTTTACCTTTTGGATTTCATCTACATCACCCTGTAGAATTTTGGTGCAATTAATATTACTACTAGGATTCTCTTCAAACAGCTCCAAATGTCCAAAATTTACAAATTCAGTCTTTTGATGAATTCTTAAAACAGTGAATGTGACCACCGAAAAAGCAAGAAGAAATAAGAAGTAGTATTTAGTGGGAAAAGAAAAAAGTTTCCTCCTCCACAACTTCCTCAGCATTTCAACAATTGGGGACTTGGCTTTATTAAGGGTAGTCTTTCAGGCTTCAAGCAGTACTGATTTCCTCTCTGTCGTGGTCTGGAGATTTGTCAGTTTGCATTTATCAAAAGTGCAAAGGCATCTTGAAATGGACGATAGCACTAAGAGAAAAATAGAAAGGGTACACACACATATATAAATAGAATCTTTTACGACATCTTCTCATCAGGTTCGAAAAGTGTCCTCTTTGCTATGAGGTCAGAAGACAAAAACAAAGTGGGTCAATCCGAGAAAAGTGTTAAAGGAAACCCATAATCTCTAGTATTAATGCCAGATTATCTTTTTTAAAAAGTTGAGTACAAGGATATGCTAGAATATCCTGTAATCAACACTTTACCTCTGAGGTATATTGAGGTGCAAAATACAGTTGAAGACCTAGGCTGTAATTATTGAATTCTCCATAGGGTGAGTTTTGGTGTTTATTTTGCAGGGGAGGGAGGGGTTATTGTTGCTTTTTGTTTTCTTTGGTTGTACTGCACAGCATGCGGGATCTTAGATTGAACTGCACCCCCTGAGTGGAAGCACGAAGTCTTAACCATTGAACCACCAGGGAAGTCTCAGTTGGTGAGTTTTTGATCCTGGGCCAGTGGTAATTAGCATCCCTTGCCTTGAAATTGTTACTAATCTGGGTTTCTCCAGACACATCCATTAGTGTCCATCAGTTGGCATCAGCAGCCCCAAATATTTGAAGAGATCAGATCCATTCTACTCTTCATCAACTTAGGAGTGGGGTCCACTGAAGGAGACATTCAGAAATGACTGTGGATGCTACGAATCTCTGAAGGAAAAGCAGGTCAACTGGATTTTCAAAGTGGAACAGAAAAGTTCAGGTGAAACCAGATCAGATTTGGAACTGTTTTGGGTTGACATCACTTTGTTCAGTTCCATACCAGCCACCACAGGAAGAGAAAATATACACGACCCAAAATAGAGAAGCAGCTTTGTATTTCCTGCACTGGTTATACCAGGTTATAATAATTAAGCCTTACTGAAAAACAACACTCGTATGCAAATTGTAACTTATGAAAGACTCTTTGTCTGGATTCAAATTCCAGGAGCCTAACCCACTTTTATTATGGAAAATGTTTACAAACATACAGATGCTGTTTCATTTTCAAAAGTCAATTTTATTACTTGGCAACTGGTTCTAACAAAGAAAGTCAAATACTATCAACTCTCTCAAAACCAGATTTATAGAGATTTGCAAACTTTTTAACACCAGAATTAGCACTAGAATTTTTAAATGCTTATTTAGGAAATAATTTGTGAATATTGATAATACAAATAAAAATAACTGACCATCATTAGTACAGAATAATATTACAAAAAGTACTTAGACTTTACCATTTAAAATCAAGAAAAGTCAGGATCATTTAGTTCTGATTCCAGGTAACATCCTGTGCCCATGTAGAGCGCTTCTTATGCAGTCAGGTTCCTTAAATGTACCAGGCATCCAGCAGTGGTGTTATGTCCCGTGAGTCTTTTTAAAAAAAAAACACATGTGAAACAAAAAGAAAAATTTTTGAAGAGATTCATACGCCCACGTAAGTATACATACACACTCATAAAGCATACTGGTCTACTAATTCGACATATTCACTTTTTTCTTCAAAATGATGGCTGGTCATATTCACTTTTTTCTTCAAAATGATGACTACTTGATGTCTCTCTCTTAAAATTTTCTTCTCTCCAGTTTTTTTTTTTTTAAAGTCTGTATTTGTGGATAAATATTTTAAAGGTTTGAAGACATCCTGCAATTTAGGTTGAACTTTAAAAGAAAACTCTGGTAGCATTTCCCAAAATGTGTGCCAAGGAACAGCTTAATAGTCCTATATGATTGGAAAAGTCAACATACTCTATGCCTGCTGTGAGAATTTCCAGTGCTCACTGGCCCAGTGAAGACAATCCTACAGCTGAATTAGCTGCTTATCTCATCTTCTTTCAACTGTCTTGTCTATTACCCCACTCCAAATCCTTAATGGAAAGCAAACATTGAGAGATACGGTTAAAATACTTAAGCATCTTAACCATTAAGACATCCCCAACTATTATGCCCCAATCACTAATGCTGAAGAAGCTAAACAGTTCTATGATGACCTACAAAACCTTCTAGAACTAACACCAAAAAATGATGTCCTTTTCATCATAGGGGACTGGAATGCAAAAGAAGTCAAGAGATACCTGGAGTAACAGGGAAGTTTGGACTTGGAGTACAAAATGAAGCAGGACAAAGGCTAAGAGAATTTTACCAAGAGATTGCAGTGGTCATAGCAAACACCCTCTTACAACAACACAAGACTCTATACATGGACATCACCTGATGGTCAATACTGAAATCAGACTGATCATATTCTTTGTAGTTGAAGATGGAGAAGCTCTAAACGGTCAGCAAAAACAAGACCAGGAGTGAACTATGGCTCAGATCATGAACTCATTGTAAAATTCAGACTTTAAATTGAAGAAAGTAGAGAAAACCACTAGGTCATTCAGATATGACTTAAATCAAATCCCTTATGATTATACAGTGGAAGTGACAAAGAGATAAAGGGATTAGATCTCAAAGCCTGAAGAATTATGGACAGAGGTTCATGACACTGTACAGGAGGTAGTGATCAAAACTATCCACAAGAAAAAGAAATGCAAAAAAGGCAAAATAGTTGTCTGAGGAGACCTTACAAATAGCTGAGAAAAGAAGAGAAGTGAAAGGCAAAGGAGAAATGGAAAGATACACCCATCTGAAGGCAGAGTTCCAAAGAATCGCAAAGTAAGGAAACTTAAGAAAACCTTCCTAAGTGAACAATGCAAAGAAATAAAGGAAAACAATAGAATGGGAAAGACTAGAGATCTCTTCAAGAAAATTAGAGATACCAAGGAAACATTTCACGCAAAGATGAGCACAATAAAGGACAGAAATGGTATGGACCTAAAAGAAGCAGAAGATGTTAAGAAGATGTGGCAAGAATACACAGAAGAACTATACAAAAAGAGAGCTTAATGATCTGGATAACCATGATGGTGTGATCACTTGCCTAGAGCCAGACATCCTGGAGTGCGAAGTCCAGTGGGCCTTAGAAAGCATCACTACAAACAAAGCTAGCAGGGGTGATGGAATTCTAGTTGAGGTATTTCAAATCCTAAAAGATGATTCTATTAAAGTGCTGCACCAAATCTGGAGAACTCAACATGGCCACAGAACTGGAAAAGGTCAATTTTCATTCCAGTTCCAAAAAAGGGCAATGCCAAAGAATGTTCAAACTACTGCACAATTGCACTCATTTCACATGCTATCAAGGTCATGCTCAAAATCTCCAAGTTAGGCTTCAATAATATATGAACCAAGAACTTCCAGATGTTCAAGCTGGATTTAGAAAAGGCAGAGGAACTAGAGATCAAATTGCCAACATCTTCTGGATCACAGAAAAAGCAAGAGAATTCCAGGAAAATATCTACTTCTGCTTCATTAACTACGCTTTGACTGTGAGGATCACAACAAATCATGGAAAATTCTTAAAGAGATGGGAATGCCAGACCACCTTATCTGCCTCCTAAGAAATCTGTATGCAGGTCAAGAAGCAACAGTTAGAACCGGACATGGAACAACAACTGGTTTGACTTCCCTGTACCTCAGATGGTAAAGAATCTGACTGCAATGCAGGAGACCTGGGTTTGATTCCTGGGTTAGGAAGATCCTCTGGAGAAGGGAATGACAATCTACCCCAGTATTCTTGCCTGGAGATTCCCATGGAGAGAGGAGCCTGGTGGGCTACAGTCCAAGGGGTTGCAAAGAGTCAGTCAGTAATGAGCAACTGACATTACTACTACTACGTCAAGACTGTATATGGTCAGCCTGCTTAGTTAACTTCTATGCAGAGTACATCATGAGAAATGCCGGGCTGGATGAAGCACAAGCTGGAATCAAGATTGCCGAGAGAAATACCAAATAACCTCAGATGTGCAGATGACACCACCCTTATGGCAGAACGTGAAGAGGAAGTAAAGAACCTCTTGATGAAGGTGAAAGAGGACAGTGAAAAAGCTGGCTTAAAACAACATTCAAAAAACTAAGATCATGGCATCCAGTCCTATCACTTCATGGCAAATAGATGGGAAAACAATGAAAACAGTGAGAGACTATTTTCTTGGGCTCTAAAATCACTGCAGATAGTGACTGCAGCCATGAAATTAAAAGACACTTGCTCGTTAAAGAAAAGCTATGACCAACCTAGACAGCATATTAAAAAGCAGAGACATTACTTTGCCAACAAAGGTCCGTCTAGTCAAGGCTATGGTTTTTCCAGCAGCCATGTACAGTACGGTCCAACATGTAAGAGTTGGACCATAAAGAAGGTTGAGCCAAGGAACTGACGCTTTCAAACTATGGTGTTGGAGAAGTACTTAAGTACTCTTAAGAGTACTGCAAGGAGATCAAACCAGTCAATCCTAAAGGAAATCAACCCTGAATATTCATTGGTAGGACTGATGCTGAAGCTGAAGCTCCATTACTCTGGCCACCTGATGCGAAGAACTGACTCACCGGAAAAGACCCTGATATTGGGAAAGATAGAGGATGAAGAAGGGGACAACAGAGGATGAGATAGTTGGATGGCATCACTGACTCGATGGGCATGAGTCTGAGTAAGCTCCAGGAGTTGGTGATGGAAAGGGAAGCCTGGCGTGCTGCAATCCATGGGGTCTCAAAGAGTCAGACACGACTGAGCGACTGAACTGAACTCATAGTTCAGGGCTTCCCTGACAGCTCATTGGTAAAGAATCCACCTGCAATGCAGGAGACCCCAGTTCGATTCCAGGGTCGGGAAGATCCACTGGAGAAGGGATAGGCTATCCACTCCAGTATTCTGACCTAGAGAATTCTGAATAGTCCATGGGGTCACAAAGAGTCAGACATGACTAAGCGACTTTCACTTTCAAGATGTACTTATTAAACACTAAATGTCAGAACACTGGGGAAAAAGAGTATCATGTAGGTTTCTGGGGTGGGGGAATGGAGATAAACCACATGAAAAAGATTCAGAAGCAGAATGTCTTCATATTTCATAAAAGCCAAACAAAAAAGCCAGATGATAATGGAGCAATGCCTCCAAAGTGCCAAAAGAAATTAAATTCTAGATGAGAATTCTTAGAACTAGATGAACTATCATGTAAATTAAGGGTAAAATAAAAACATTTTACATATTAAGAGAGGAAAAGCTTCAAAATACTTACCCTTCTGCATCCTTTTCCAGAAAGCTGCAATGAACTTTAATGAGCTCCATCAAAACTACATTGTAAGCCAAGAAGGAAGACAACATAAGAATCAGAAACTGTATCACAACACCAGAAGGAAGGAAAGGAAATACCACCGGGATGATAGTAAAGGAACCTTAGGCTGTGTGTGTAACAGGCCAACAGACAAACCCCGCATACGGCTGTGGGAGAGATGTTGAATGGAAAGAAAAGGAAATGGAATAACTGATGGCAATAAGCATACTGAAAGCCCATTTGAACAACTGGCAGAGTTTGGGGGTGAATCTGTAATAACTATTTTGAAAACAAAGCAAACAAAGGGGGTTAGGGAGATAATTATTATTGACCCCAAAGAAATTAGAATCACACAATGATGAAAAAAAATATCACAATGCAGTCCATGGGTTGGCTCGGAAAAGCACCAGTCTTAATAATGTAAATGCTGTTTTTCACTTGAGATTCAATAAAACAATATTAGGAGCACAGAGCAATGGGAGAGATGGGTGCTGAAACACAGGGGTTGTGTACTTTGCCCAGCATTACATAACTGGCCACAGCTGTGTGTTTAGAATTACACTGCTGTTCCAAGCAAAGGCCTCCTCCTTCTAACTTTATTCTTCTCCCAAGTGCTCTTTGTCTTCAACATGTCAAAATGGTAAGGAGCTAATCAAAAACATAAAGTAGAGAGAAAGGGTACCACCCAGTGCAAGCTTGTTTACACAGTGATAAACAGATAAGGAGATGCACGTAAGAGAAGTCCACAACTCACTGAGCATCAAATCTAGACTGGAATAATTGGAATAAGTAAGAAACATTAGAAGATTTCACAATGTAAAAGAAAAAGAAGTGCTAGAGTGGCACTTAAAAATTAAAATCTACTAGATATCACTAGCACATGCCTCTGTATTTTAAAATGAACCCAATTCTAAATGATGATATTCATCTCAATCACACATTAGTTTAATTTAGAGAACTATCACCATATAAATAAGACAACAAGGACTTCTCTTGTGGTGCAATGAATAAGAACCCGCCTGCCAATGTAGGGGACACGGGTGTTCAATCCCCAGTCTGGGAAATTCCACATGCCTCGGAGCAACTGAGCCTGCACGCCGCAACTACCGAAGCCTGTGCTCCACAACAGAGAAGCCACTGCAATGAGAAGCCCGCACCCCACAACAGTAGCCTCTGCTTGCCACAACTAGAGAAAGCCCGCTCACAGCAATGGAGGCCTAGAACAGCCAAAAAGAAAACAAACACACGGTTCAGATGTATAAACTAAAAAAGAGAGAAGATAATGAAAAAAATGTGTAACAAAGTGAGCTAAATGTGGCTCAGGATATAGTCTTAATTTCTTTTTAATAATAAAAAGAAAGGCAAAGCAGGAAGAGGGAGGGAAAAGGGAATAAGAAATGTTTCACTATACATTAATATGATAACACATTCAGAACTTGGAAGCAAAAGGATTTATCATATTTACATGACAATTCACATACATACATACACGCCTTTAAGAATGATCAGAATCTTCTTGTTCAGCCTCTAATTACACCTGTGACTCCTAGTCAGAGATGGTGTCCATCAACAGATAATAAAGATGTGGGGGTGCATTTGTGTGTGTATTTCTCAGCCATAAAAAAAGAATGAAACCCTGCCATCAGCAACAACATGGATGGGCTTGGATGCCATCATGCCAAGTGAAATAAGTTGAAGACAGACAAATACTGACATCACTTATATGTGGAATCTAAAAAATGCAACAAACTAGTGAATATAACAAAAAAGAAACTCACAAATACAGACAACAAATAAGTGGTTACCAGTGGGAAGAGGTAGAGAAAGGCAATGGCACCCCACTCCAGTACTCTTGCCTGGAAAATCCCATGAGCCTGGTAGGCTGCAGTCCATGGGGTCTTGAAGAGTCGGCCACGACTGAGTGACTTCACTTTCACTTCACTTTCATGCATTGGAGAAGGAAATGGCAACCCACTCCAGTGTTCTTGCCAGGAGACTTCCAGGGACGGGGGGGCCTGGTGGGCTGCTGTCTATGGGGCCGCACGGAGTCGGACATGACTGAAGCGACTTAGCAGCAGCAGCAGTGGGAAGAGGGGAGAGCCATTATAGGAGTAAGGATTAAGAGATGCATGCAAGCTCATTCAGTCATGTCTGACTCTCTGTGATCCCACGGACTGTAGCCCACGATGTTCCTCTGTCCATGGGATTCTCCCCTCAATACTGGAGTGGGTTGCCATTTCCTCCTCCATGGTATCTTCCCAACCTAAGGATTGAACCCACATTCCTGCAGCTCCTGCTTGACAGATTTTTTATCACTGAGCCATTTGGGAAGCCCCAAGGGATTAAGAAGTACAAACAATTAGGTAAAAAGTAAGCTACAAGGATACACTGTACAACACAGGGCATATAGCCAATATCTTATAATAACTCTAAATAGAGCATAACCTTTAAAAATTGTGGATCACTATATTGCACAACTATAACTTATATAATATCACGCATCAACTATATTTCAATTAAAAAAATTAAATTAGGGACTTCCCCGGTAGTCCAGTGGCTATGACTCCATGCTCTCAACACTGGGGGTGGGGTGCCCCGGGGTTCAATTGCTCATCAGGAACTAGATCCTGCATGCCGCCACAAAGATTCCTGCGTGCCACAACTAAGACCCAGTGCAGCCAAATACTTTTTTTTTAATATTAAGTTCAAAAAAGTGAGAAAAAATAAAAAGATAAAAAGAGCTCTCCATTGGTTAGCTTTGTTAACCTTTATGAAGGTTAAAGCTGACAGACATAACTGTCAACTATAATGAAAGAAAGGAACAGAATTTTAAAAGGTAAACTCTTTTTTCAACAATTTCCACCACAGTTAATTCTGGTTTAAGTCCAAATAAAACTATTATAGATAAGAATAATTCTGCCTGTTGCCTATTGTACCATTTTTTTCAGTAGTGGAAATATTTCACAAAAGAAGTACACACACATGCGTGTGTCCACACATGTGTGTGTCTGCATAAACGCATAGCTGGATGGATACATCAGGGTCCATGACCTGATCCTTCTGCATGAAGGTCCATGATCCTTCTGCAGCAGGAAGCTTTCAGTCTAGGTTGTCACCCTCGAGCTCCACTGAATACTCCTCTGGAGCTCAATTTCGCAGATGCTCCAAGGACCATTGTTCTTGTGGTCTCTGGAGGCTGTGACAGGAGCAAAATACCCACTACTGTGATTGATGCCAAGGTCATGTAAGATCTCAGAGGATTGGGACTCAAGCCAGGGTGCCTAAATGCAACCCTGAAGCATGGCCAAAGGAAGGAGAGGGAAGCAGGTAAGATCCCAAGGCAGAGGGTTTGCCAACTGCAGTTCTTTCTGCCCCCTGCACCCCCATGCTCTCGAATCACCTGGGAGTACCTGATCTCTATCTCTTGCCAGCTGTGCCCTTCCTGGAGGGTGGTCTCCGCTATCTGGCTGTTGTCTGTGACTCACTGCGGTGAGCTCCCTAGCTTCTCTTGAGAGTTCATGTTAAAACGAATTCCTGAGACCCCACAGTGCCTGCCCCTCCAAATTGACCAGGAGAAGCTCTCTGGGTCCCTGGACCTCATCTCCAAGCTCTACAGTTCAGGCTGTTGTCTCGTAGAATCCATCCTAGAGTTTTCTCAGGATCCAGCTAAGGAAACAAGGGCACTAGGGGACCTTCTATAAGACTGGACCACATTTCCTATGCATCTTGGAAAGGGTGCTTTCTACACGAATTAAAACCAGATGATGTGAGGAAGCGGAAAGAGGGCCCATGTCTCCCTTCTTCAGAGCCTCATGTCCTAGAATCAGGCACAGAAGGTGGCACAGAGAATCACAAAGTTATGTTTGTTGAATGAATAAATTCTCTCTCAAGTGAACTAGTTCCTCTGCTAGAAATTAAACACCTATCCTTTCTCCCTTTGGAATATCAGAGAAGAGTTCTGTCTCCAGTTCTCTACACTTGCTGCAAGGACTATCCTGTCTTAGAGAGTACAACCTAAAGAACATACTGTTTAAAGATGAAATGATGATAAATGATTGTGTATGTGTGTTAGTTGCTCAGTAGTGCCCAACTCTTTGCGACCCCATGGTCTGTAGCCCACCAGGCTCCTCTGTCCATGGAATTCTCCAGGCAAGAATACTGGAGTGGGTTGCCATTTCCTATTCTAGGGGATCTTCCCAACCCAGGCATTGAACCCAGGTCTCCAAAATTAAGGCAGATTCTTTATCATCTGAGCTACCAGGGAAGCCCCAGTAAATGACTAAACCCCTCAAAAAATTGAAGAAATGGCACCAAAATTTTGCAAGAGGGACTGAGTGACAGCTGACTTGGGAGATATCAGAAAGCTGACCCCTTGAAGCAGGCAGCAGAGAAAGCTGAGCAGCAACTCAGTCTACAGCACAGTTCCCCCAGCCCTCCCCTCCCACTACCAGCCACTGATTCCTCCCCTCCAAACACTCCAGAGTTGGCAACACAAACTCCTCTGGAAGCAGGACGAAGTGGAATAAAACTCCACTGAGTGGAAATCTACTTAAAAGACTCTTAAGACTCCCAGACCCCTCCCTCTATTCTTCATAATCCAGTAAACACCCTTCCTGACCCCACCAGAAAACTTCGGAAAACATGAAATAAAATATTTGACCTGGAGGGCACAAGGCACAACTGAGGGCAGGAGTACCAACTGGAAAACAAGTGAATTAAGTCAAAAGTCCTCATTTCCAGAATACCGGCAGGCCGGTATACATAGCTCATTCAGCCTCAGAGAACAGAAAACTACTTGATATCCAAGAAAAGCTCATGACACAAAAGAGATCAGAAACAAACAGAGGAGGTTATCAGGTTAACTATTTCCATATAATCAACCACAATCCTTAGTGACAGAAAATAAAAACTACTTATTATTTCTCACTACTTTTGGAATTGGTCGGGCAATCCTTCTGGTGTTACCTGGGCTCACCTAGGCAGTTGCATGCAGATAGAGGACTGTCCAGATTGGAGGGTTCCATACAGCTCGTTCACATCTGCATGCGGTACTCAATGTCAGCTGGGGTGCCTCTCATCATGTATAGGCTGGATGAGATTCCTTATCTGGCAGCCACAGGGCAGCATACCAAAAGAGCCCAGCAGCTCCAAAGCCTCATAAGGGCTAAGCAGCAGAATATACACAACATCACATCTGTTATATTCCATTAGAGAAAGTCACCAGGCCTGCCATGATTCCAGAGGAAATAAGGTTTACTTCTGGATGGGAAGGGATGCAAAATCACACTGCAAGGGGGCACGGATACTGCAATGGGAGGAATTTTTACCCATTAACTATTCTGTCACATGGAGAAATTAAGATCAAGAGATGACAACTGCAATGATGAAAAAATCCTAGAGTTTTTATCAGCAAAGACATAAGACAAACTATTACAATCATGAAACCAGAACAAGAGACTATGAAAACGGAACAGAGAATAAAAATGAGCTCTCAGAATCAAAAGTATGATAGCTAAAATTAAAAATTAAATTGAAGAATCAGAAATTAAAGTTAAGGAAAGCCCCAAGACAACAGAGCAGAAAGATAAATAAATGGAAAATAGGAAAATGAGAAAATTGATACAGAAGATCCAACATTCAAATAACAGGCATTCCACTGAGAAAGAAGATAATGAAGGCAAGAGGGGTGAAAAGGAATGGGATGTGGGAGGGAAGTTCAAGAGGGAGGTGACATGTATACCTATGGCTGATTCATGTTAATATAAGGCAGAAACCAATACAATTTCAACCTAAAATTCTATATAACCTGCTGGGGAATAAAGGCATTTTCATACAGTTGCATGTAACTTTTCTCAGCAGGCTACTGCAAGAAGCACACCACCAAAAGACAAAGCCCATCAGTAATTATAAAAACAGTACCACTATTTTGGAATGCTTAATATGTGCAAGGAGCTCATCTAAAGGATTTACCTAAACAACTCTTAAGATCTTCAGGATATACGTATAATATCATATATGAAATGAGTCGCCAGTCCAGGTTCGATGCACAATACTGGATGCTTGGGGCTGGTGCACTGGGACGACCCAGAGGGATGGTATGGGGAAGGAGGAGGGAGGAGGCTTCAGGATGGGGAACACATGTATACCTGTGGCGGATTCATTTCGATATTTGGCAAAACCAATACAATAATGTAAAGTTTAAAAATAAAATAAAATTTAAAAAAAAAAGATCTTCAGGATAACTCTAAACAGAAGACAATAACTACCAAGGTCACTAAAGGAGTTCTTATCCAAATTCCACTGGAGGAGAATATACCAACAAGTAATTCTCTAGACACCAACCAGGTGTCTTACAAGTCAGCTGAATTCTGACAATATCTAACCAGAGACAGTGTCAATTTCATGGTTTAAGAGTTCAGTCTCGCCAAGTCTGACCTTCAGACTATAAAATCAGAAATTTCCACAATCCCTTCCTCAGGTTCAATTAATTTGCTAGAGCATCTCACAGAACTCAAAGAAACATTTTACTAAGTAGATTACTGGTTTATTATAAAAAGATATGATAAAGGATACAGGTGAACATCCGGATGGAAGAGATGCACAGGGCATGGAATGGGAAAAAGATGCAGAGCTTCCATGCTCTGAGAGCCCCATTCTGCAAATCTCCACACTCGCACCAAGCTGTCCTGGGTTTCTATGGAAGTCTCATTACATGAACGTGATTGATTAAATCACTGGCCATTACCCAACCTCCAGACCCTCTCCCCTCCCCAGAGATGAGTGGTAGGGATGTAGGGGGTGGGACTGAAAGTTCCCACCCTCTAATCACTTGGTTGGTCCTCCTGCAACCAGCCCCCATCTTCAGGTGGGATCCAAGGGTCACCTCAACAACATAATAGACAATTTTTGTTGCTCTCATCACTTAGGACATTGCAAGGGTTTTACAGGAGCTCTGTGCCAGAAATGGACCAGAAAAACAAATATACATTGATTATAAATCACAGTATCAGTCACAAAGCTAGTAAGTGGAATAGCTAACATTCAAACCTACACAATCTAGCCCCCCAAGTTTATATTATGCAGCTGGCACTCCACATTTATGGACTCTGTATCTGTCAGTTCTGCATCCTTGAATTCAACTAAACTCAAATCAAAACTATTTGGGGAAATTCCCTGGCAATCCAGTGTTTAGGATTCTGCACTTTCACTGCAGGGAGCATGGGTTCAATCCCTGGTTGGGAAACTAAGATCCTGCAAGCCATGAGGGCAAGAAAAAAAAAAGTGATGTATTAAAAAGAGAGAAAGAAAGAAAAAATTACACGTGGCTCACATCCTATTTTTATTGGACACTGGGATTCTAGGGAGTAGGAAGTTTTGGGGGCACTGAGAAAGGATTATTTTTCATAACTACAACTTTTTGTTAAGAGACAACTGTCCACGGGTCCCTCATATTTCTGCACATCTTGCAGGTGAGGTACTAACTGCCTTTTCATTCTGGACTGTTTTTTTTAAGGCTATTTGTACAGTGAATAGCCTTGAAAAATAGACAGTGCTTCCCTCACTAGCAAAGGGCCAGTGTGCTTGCTGCTGATGCTAAGTCACTTCAGTCATGTCTGACTCTGTGAGACCTCATAGACGGCAGCCCACCAGGCTCCCCTGTCCCTGGGATTCTCCAGGCAAGAACACTGGAGTGGGTTGCCATTTCCTTCTCCAATGCATGAAAGTGAAAAGTGAAAGGGAAGTCGCTCAGTCGTGTCCGACTCTTCGTGACCCCATGGACTGCAGCCCACCAGGCTTCTCCATCCATGGGATTCTCCAGGCAAGAGTACTGGAGTGGGGTGCCATTGCTTACTGTTGGGATAATAAATGCAATACCTCTGGGAGCAAAGGGGAAGCACGTTCAATGGCCCACCATAAAAGATGCAGGTTCCCTAAGCTCAGGGTTCCTTCCCTGTAATGCAACCCACTCTCTGTGCAGATTATCATCTAGCTATGTTCATACTGCCCTGTGGGAACTAGGACTTAAGAACCTACATGAAAAATGCCAATACTCTGCTCTGTTATTGCTATATGTACTAAACTATGCCTTGTGTTTGGCCCAGGAATCTTAGGTCTTCTGCAAGCATCCATGAAAACTGACAGATCTGCTAGCTTTCAAGTAGGGTAAAATCTAAGCCCTTTGATAGGTCTAAGAGCTTTGATGTTACACTCTTGTGGATATATCTGCTTTTTCAAACAATGTGCATTTATAAACTTTGATTAACATAAAGGCTACATTTTTCTAGTCTTAAAGGTGGTGATAAAATAAGAGCTATAATGATAGTCAATGAGTTTTTAAACATAACTAGTATAAATTAATATTCTCAAGTCTTGGTAAATAAAATAATTTTAAAACATTTTTGCCTTTTTACATCTTCATTAACTGTTTAATCTCACATCAAAACATATTTAATAATTATATAAAATTGTGAAGTACATAGTAAATATAATTAATGGAAGTCTCAATGACCTGTCCCTAATTTAAATGAGATGAAGGTTTCATCCATGTGGTCATTTACAGAAGAAAAATAAATAAAAGGTTCTCCATGCCTGAATTAGAAGTATGAAATGGCAACCCACTCCAGTATTCTTGCCTGGAAATACATGGACAGAGGAGCCTGGTAGGCTACAGCCCATAGGGTCACAAAAGTGTTGGACACGACTGAGCGACAGAGCACGCGTGCCCATATCAATAACATGAAAAGTTTTACAGAAAATTTTTTCCATTTACTCATTATACTACTATAGGACAAAATGTCATTTAAATAACTAACTCTTGCATTTCATTCATGCCTGGAAATAGTATTCATTGTTCTCAACTGTCATCATTTTCTCCCCTGAGGCTAGGCAGCTGATGGCCTAAAATAAGAACTAAAACCTACCATTTCTGCACACAGGCTTGGCAGGACCCATGAAATACACCCCAGTCTGCACTATTTCAGAGAGGAAAGCTTTAAGTCCTCCTAGAGGAAAAGAAAGGATCCACAGAGGCTTCCTCAATTACAACCCACCTGAGTCCTGAAAATGGGTAGGATTTAGGTACTAGGAAAAAGGAGAGAAAATTTTGCTGATGGAGTGAAAGCCTGAAGCAAAGGAAGCCGGAAAGGAAGACGAGATAGTGATGTGTAACAGAAGCAGCTTTAACAAGAGGAGGAAGGTAAGAAATACTGGCTGTTTACCACTCAGGTTCCTTAACCCTAGGGATGTCCTTTTAAATTCTAGTATGACACGAGGTCTGTTTCTCAGTTATAGTAAACCACAACAATGAATAGATGTTTATATACATACACACACAGAGAGTGGAATATTCTTCACCCTTCAGAAGGAATCAAAATCTGACACATGCTACATTCATCTTTGTTTAGTGAATAAGCCAGTCACAAAAACACAATACTATATACTTCCACTTAGGAGGAGTACCTAGAGTAATTAAATTCATAGATGTGGAAAGTAAAATAGAGGTTACTACAGCAGTGGGAGGGGGAAAGGAGAAGTTATTGTTTAGTGAGTACAGAGTTTCTGTTTAGGATGATGAGAAGTTCTAGAAACGGACAATGCAGATGGGTGTACAACACTCTGAATACACTTAACGCCACCAAATTTTCCCCGACTCCATTAGTGACAGTTTTATACTTGACGGTTATTTTTTTTAAGCTCTGTTATGATTTTTAAAAAGATGCCACTGGCTTGTACCTTGACACCTTTGCAGTAGGTGTGTACATTTAGGCAAAAATGTTACTTAGAGGAGGCTTTTTAAATTAAGAGAAATTTGTTAGGAGTATAGGCAGGAGTGTCCCCAGGTGGTTTGAACACACAAAGACAGACCTTTTCAAGTCTCATGCCATGAAAATTTGGAGATAAAGAACAAAGATCATCTGTCTGGCTGTCTCTTAAAGACCAGTGTGTTTCCTATTGCATTCGAGGCTAGAGTATTAGCCCAATTTCCTTCAAGTACAAGTAACAGCTAAATGTGAAATGCAAAAAACCTATCCTCTAAGGCACTAAGTTCGTTCACAGAGGTGGACCTCATCAGAGTTAAATAGAGATACATCTATTTATGCACAGACATACACACACACACAGTTTGTTTTCTGAAGGAATCTTCAACCTCCTTACCACTACATGCCAAAATAAGTATAAAAGGTCTCATTGTTCACTTCAAAATTCCAGACTGAAGAGTAATAAACTTTTTTTTCTTTCCTTTTTTAAAAAATGAATAGTAGGTGGTTTATAATACTGAAGAGAGCACTGAATAGAGCATAGTTTCATAGAAACAAAATTTTAGATTTCAAAGGTATCTTAAGGTTCATTTTCCCCACTCTTACTAAATAATTTTAAAGATGAAAAAATCAGCACACAGAGTGTACACACCTGGCAAGGTCGCCCAGCAAGAACAATTCTTAAGCAGAAACATCTTACCAGTGGCTCTGGTTTCTGTCCCACCCAATCATCATGAAGCCCCACAGGTCCCGAATTTTTTGAAATCTCAATTTTAAATACTCTCAGGTTTAAACACTTGCTGGGTTCCAAAAATTCTAATTCTAAAATACTAGATTCTGTCTTGCTTTTAGAAGAATTCCCAAATTTCCAGATCATACCACCTGTCTGGATTTTCAGCTTGCTAAGCAAAATCGTCAGAGCAAATATTCTCAGTCCATACAGAAAAATAAACAACCATCAGCAGGAATAAGAAGTGCTCTCTCTTCCCAGTTTCCTTCAACATGTTAAAATCCAGCTCCACCTCTTGCACACGGTCCCTTCTCTGAACCACAGTGATTGCCCCCTTCTTCGAAATCCAATATCATTCACTATAGGAAGCCACAGATGGAAACAGCGGGGTGAAGTCAAACACAATTGAGAATAAATGCTAACTATGCCAAGTCCTAATGAGTGGCTTCAGTAAGCTACCTAACTTCTCTGAGCCTTAGTTTCCTCATCTGAAAAATGAAGCTTATAATCCCCTATTTGGTTGGTGGTGATTCAAAAAACAAAAACAACCTATAAAGCAACTAACATGGCAATTAGTATGCATCAGTTTGTCAATAAACAAGGGTTATCACCATCCCTGGTCACTTAATTCCACAGATCCCCATCTCTGAACTGATCCAGGCACCTGCTTGGTCAGCTCCTAGTAATCAGTAATCTAGCCTCACCCTTCATTCCCACCCCTCCACCACCACACCACCATCCCCCCCAACACCTACTCACACTGCCCCATGGGCCTTGCATAGGCTAATGCAACCAGTAAGGACTCAAAGAATGAACAAAACAAGTCTACATATTGCAAAATCCACTCCCTTCCACTCCAAAAAAGGTAGGGTGGTATCTTGGATGCTTCTTGTTAACTGGGCCTTCTACCTCAGTCTTTTCCAGATAAAGAATCTTAAGTACAGTACTTAAATGCTCCAAATTATAGCCTGTGAGTGTAATATGAATTCAAAGCACTCTGTGTTGGATCTCACAAAATGAACATCTACAACAAACCCCAAAGGACTGGCCTCATGCTGGGTGGCTCCCATCCTATCTTCAGGATTGACCTACCTTTCTTAACCTTTCTGCACTTCAGTCTCCTCGCCTGTGCACAAGAGCAGATGAGTTCAGTGAGGGGAACCTACACCTGAGTGATACAGCATTCTGCTGTTCTTCAGCAGATGGATGATGGACAGGACCAGGTGCGAGAAGGCTGAGTTTTGACTGAGTTGAGGGTCAAGAGAGCACAGAATGGTAGGGAAGTCCCACTGCAAGACAAAATCTTAATTAGAATGTATTTCCACAAGTCTGAGATCTTATTTTTCTTCCCACATTGACAGCTTTGAAAATGACAGGCATTTGATGCATTTATACACTATGTGTTCATTACTATGGTGGTTTCTTTTTTGTAATTTCCTTTGTTGTTGCTCAGTCACCGAGTCATGTCTGACTCTTTGCAACCCCATGGACTGCAGTAATTTCCTTAAGGACTGATATTAAGTGGATGATGCTCATACAAATGAAGTTATTGCAGAATTAAGGACATTTTAAAAAATTGAAGGAAATGTTAGGCAAGTTCTTTTTACATACATGTTCTCTTTAACAGTTAAGGAAACTGAGGCATTCACTGCTCTGATGACCATCTGCTGGTGATCTGCTCCAGCTAACCAGCAGGAAAGAGGTGAGGTGGGGCTCAACCCACAACTGACTCTGGGGAGAGAGGAGAGGGAGCAGAACAGTCTGACTTTCTAGCCAAGAACCACACTGGATCCAGTTACTAACAGCTTTGAATTATACCTTGCCCTACCTCCTCACCTTACAAGGAGCCCCAGAACCTTCCAAGTCTTCCCTCAGGAGTAACTATGACACAATCTCCTCCTAAAGACTTCAGACCAAAGGTACAACAGAACAACTTCTTCAACCCTCAGATACATGTATGTGAGCTGAGCCAACGTTCCCTTTAAGAAGCTTCATAAACTTGATGGGCAACCTTTATCTATCATTTTATCCAAATGACATTTAGGTCCAGTTGTTGAATTTGAAATTATTGCCCAAGAGTGAAGGAATTCTGTATGTAATGACAGAAAAAATAGTGTTTGAGATGATTCAAAGATGAACTATGGACATGTACGAATATACTTATATCTTTGTTTTCTCTTAGCTTTTCCTTGGAATTCCAGGAGGACTCTTAGATCAAAATTTATCAATTTCTATGGCTCTTAATGCTCTTTCAAATAGACTATAGTATTTACTTAAACTGAGTACCCTAATATCTGAGTATCATTTTCTCTATATTGACTCTATAATTATCTAAATTATGTAGTACATATTCATATACTGTGTAATTATTTTTGACCTATTCCAACTTTTAAAATGATACAGCAGAGAGGCTTCATTTTGTATTTCTTTTGTTGCTAGTGGCTCCATATGAGTATGTCTACATGTGAGAGAAAGAGTCTGGTAGCAATGATTTCTACTCTAGAGCCAGACTATCCAGTTCAAAAACTGGACACAGTCATCTACCAACTCAGACTTTCTTAAGCCCTTAACTGCTCCAAGTTTCAGCTCCTTCACTGGTTAAAATAATAATAATTTTAAGCAATTTAATTGGGTTAAGGATCCTACATACATTAGTTTTTAAAGACAGTAAGTGAGCCAACTGGTAATATGCTTAAACTATACTTGATACAAGTCATGCTCAAAATTCCCCAAGCCAGGCTTCAACAATATGTGAACCGTGAACTTCCAGGTGTTCAAACTGGTTTTAGAAAAGGTAGAGGAACCAGAGATCAAATTGCCAACATCCGCTGGATCATCAAAAAAGCAAGAGAGTTCAAGAAAAACATCTATTTCTGCTTTATTGACTATGCCAAAGCCTTTGACTGTGTGGATCACCACAAACTGTGGAAAATTCTTCAAGAGCTGGGAATACCAGACCACCTGACCTGCCTCTTGAGAAATCTGTATGCAGGTCAGGAAGCAACAGTTAGAACTGGACATGGAACAACAGACTGGTTCCAAATAGGAAAAGAAGTATCTCAAGGCTGTATATGGTCACCCTGATTATTAAACTTATATGCAGAGTACATCATGAGAAATGCTGGGCTGGATGAAGCACAAGCTGGAATCAAGATTGCCAGAAATATCAATAACCTCAGATATGCAGATGACACCACCCTTATGACAGAAAGTGAAGAGAACTAAAAAGGCTCTTGATGAAAGTCAAAGAGGAGAAGGAAAAAGTTAGCTTAAAGCTCAACATTCAGAAAACAAAATCATGGCATCTGGTCCCATCACTTCATGGGAAATAGATGGGGAAAAAGTGGAAACAATGACAGACTTTATTTTGGGGAGCTCCAAAATCACTGCAGATGGTGACTGCAGCCATGAAATTAAAAGACACTTAATCCTTGGAAGAAAAGTTATGACAAACCTAGACAGCATATTAAAAAGCAGAGACATTATTTTGCCTACAAAGGTCTGTCTAGTCAATCTATGGTTTTTCCAGTAGTCATGTATGGATGTGAGAGTTGGACTATACAGAAAGCTGAGCACCAAAGAATTGATGCTTTTGAACTGTGGTGTTGGAGAAGACTCTTGAGAGTCCCTTGGATTGCAAGGAGATCAAACCAGTCCATCTTAAAGGAAATCAGTCCTGATTGGAATGACTGATGTTGAAGCTGAAATTCCAATACTTTGGCCACCTGATGTGAGGAACTGACTCATTTGAAAAGACTCTGATGCTAGGAAAGATTGAAGGCGGGAGGAGAAGGGGACAACAGAATTGGTTGGATGGCATCATCGACTCAATGGACATAAATTTGAGTAAACTCCGGGAGTTGGTGATGGATAGGGAGGCCTGGCGTGCTGCAGTCCATGGGGTTGCAAAGAGTAGAACACAACTGAGCGACTGGACTGAACTGACTGAACTGATACTTGATATATAATGAACCTTCAATGAACATTAGCAGTTTATTATTATTGCTTATATTTCCTCACCTGGACACTGTTCAAATCTTTAACTTATATCTATTCCAGGGATCGAATCTGCGTTGCCTGTGTCTCCTACATTGCAAGTGGATTCTTTATCCGCTGGGCCATCAGGGAAACTTGTAACTTTTTTCAGAGGCCCCCAAATAAGAAACTGTATTTGAAGTTTATTAACAAATACCTAAATATACTTAATTTAACTCCATAGGAGCTATTATACAAAACACTATATTACACAAAAAGCTATTATACAAAGCCTATTATATAGGTTCTGAGGAAAATGCATCTCCCTAATCTCAAAGAATTCACACAAAGGTTATTTGCTGAGCCTTCTGGGGGAAATTATAGGCTTGGCAAAAAAAATACAGTAAAAAACTATTTTGGAAACAATGCATCCATTGTAAAGCTGAAACTTGAGATTGTATCTATTCTGCTAGAAACACCAGCTCTGGGGGCAGTTACTATGTTGTGAAGGTGGGGTAGATTCTGTGATCCAAAAAATTGTGAGAAATGTGGTCAGAAACAAAGTTAGACAAAATGCTGCATTCCTGGGCTTCTTCCTCCTCATAGCTCTTAAGATGGCAATGCTTACCATGAATATTTAAAGACAGGTACAAGGGGCAAGAGTATTCAGCATTTCCCAAACTTATTTGACCAAGAACAGACTTTAGAGCCACATTACCAGCCCGTAAGGAAAAAACTCAGCTAGTCCCAAGTCCCACCCTCCTCCTTAACTAAACAAGCTGGGCCACAGGGAAACAAGTGACTTTTCTAAGGGTCAACAATGAGAGGAAGGCTGAGCGTTCGCTCTGAACTTCACTGTGTCAGAATGTGCCTTTTCACACTCTACTGCTTTCCCTCAACCCTGTTTGGTGGGAGAGGGGAGTTGGGGGATAGGAGGGGCCATCCACAGAGGTCCAGAAGGGAAATCTGATTCCTATGTGGTCAATGCCATTAAACATCTTTTTTTCCCCATCTGCTTTCAATACAGGTCAAATTTCACAACCAAAAACAGGAGGAAAAAAAAACTCTTTGTGTGAGTCCACCAAGAGATGTGGTGTATGTTTCTTACATCACACTCCATTTTTAACCTCCCCATCCCACCTCACCCTCAACAGTATTAACAAGGAGCACGGTCAAGCTTCCGTGTAAGGCTGACTTCCACCATGTTCCAAAATCACATCTACCATCAAACACTGGGCCCTTTGCTAATGGCTCCAATTTAGCCCAGAGGACAATCCTCAAAGTGACCAGAAGCATCTAAGGATGTTACAGAACCAAACTCGGGTCCACGCATCTGTGCCAATCTACTGACACTGGGCTATGGTGAAGGAAAATGCATCCTTTATTGTTAAGTCTGGGGCTGCCAATGCTCAAAAAACCCTGAACTCCTCAATGGTTTGGAGGGAACAGTTTTTATAGGCAAAATTTGGGGACAGGTCTGCAGGGTATGTGGAGAAGGAAATGGCAACCCACTCCAGTACTCTTGCCTGGAGAATTCCGTGGACAGAGGAGCCTGGTGGGCTGCTGTCCATGGGGTCGCACAGAGTCGAACACAACTGAAGCGACTTAGCAGCAGCTGCAGGGTATGTAACCTTCCTCTGATTGGCTGGGGGTGAGGAAGAAACAGGGTGCTGTTCCAACAATCTCAATCATCAACCTCCTGGCTCTAACCAGTCAGGGGCCCACAGACCTGTTCTCAGCCTGAAGTTATCACCCTTCACCCACGTGGGAGGCCGTATTACCGAAGAAGAGCCTCAGGAGGAATGGGGATGGCCGCATCATTGTCTCTTGACTGCTTCTCCTTTGTTTCTGCTTACCTTCACTCCTCTAATGAGTAACTATTTGAATCTGCCCTTTGGAACACAGGGAAGGTCAAGGAGGCTAAAATCTTTTTCCTACAAGCAAGAAGTGGGGGTGAAGAGGAAAAGTTAGAATTTTATATAACCTCCTATTCCTTCTGCCTCTGTAACTCAGCTTGCTCCTTGCAAAGTCTGGATCATGTAGTTCTCAGAAAGTGGGGGCTCACAATACTAGGAACTGGAGCTTATCTCACTCACCCCTGTCCTGCTCTTTGCAGTTGCCTAGCCCATGCAAACCCACAAACCCACTTAATCACACCTGTCCATGTACAAAAACTCTTTTGGGGCTCAGAGCTTGGAGGGTCCGCCAGAATAATAAACCTGAGTTCTCCAACTCTCCAAGCGTGGTGCTTGGTTTCTGGAATACTGGTTTGTGCAACATTTCCGGAGGCCCCAGAGAGATTCCAATCACGCCCGCCCCTTGAGCCTTTGGACTGGTGGCTTGGCTAGGCTGGAGCGAAGGAACCCTGGGGTAAACGAGCAGGACACCACCGGACAGGATTCTGAGTTCTCTTTCGGACTGGTGTCCCGACTCTCTGGACAATCGAGCCCTGACTGGGCTCGTTGGAGGGACGGACCAACTCACCAGGAATGGCCACAGGATCAGCTAAGGCCCCGAGGCCAGTCCCCAGTCAGGCCTACCCCAGTGGGTAGGAGACTGATCACCTCCTTGGAGCTCCCAGGAAGGGAGCAACAGTTAAGGAAACCTGAGGACTTGGGAGAATGGAGGCGTGATAGACTCCAAATGATTGTGACTGCATAACTGCTGATTGAATGGAGTGAAACTTTTTTTCTTTTTGGAAACTGCAAAACTAATTCTTCTTGTATATGCAATTAAAAACTGGCTCGTTGAAAGGCCTGCCTAGGGAAAACCTTGAAGTTAACCCTTTCCATGTCCTTGAAACACACATCCAACTTTGCCTGAGACATCAGTCTTGGGCAAATGAGAACCTCAAGCAAAGAAAAAAAAAGGGGGGGGGGGGGGTCAAAGAGGTATTTTAAATCTCAAACAGAAAACTATAAGATCTCTGTCTGTCTGTATTTATGTATGTCTCAGTGTATGTCTTTTTTTTTTTTAATAATATTGTTGAAGTTGTAAATGAATTCTAATTTAATTGGCCTAAAAAAAGTAAGCACTTAGAAATCAAACAATTCTAAATACAAGAAAAATTAACCTAAATAAATTTCAGGTTCATGTAAACTGGGAAACATTCAATATTAAATATCTAGTATTAATGTTTGTTTGCTAATCTAATAAGGAAGTAGGATGTATGTTTTTAATAAAGAAGATATAAAAAACAAAATTACATTTTATAAAGGGAAAAGAAAGTAGGTTTGACTTATAGGTGGCTGTTATGGAAAGTGATTAAAAACTCTGTGGAAAATTGTGCATGGTTAGAACTAAGAAACCTATATGCAGGTCAGGAAGCAACAGTTAGAACTGGACATGGAACAACAGACTGGTTCCAAACAGGAAAAGGAGTACGTCAAGGCTGTATACTGTCACCCTGCTTATTTAACTTATATGCAGAGTACATCATGAGAAACGCTGGGCTGGATGAAGCACAAGCTGGAATCAAAATTGCCAGGAGAAATATCAATAACCTCAGATATGCAGATAATACCACCCTTATGGCAGAAAGTGAAGAGGAACTAAAAAACCTCTTGATGAAAGTGAAAGACAGTGAAAAAGTTGGCTTAAAGCTCAACATTCAGAAAATGAAGATCATGGCATCTGGTCCAATCCCTTCATGGGAAATAGATGGGGAAACAATGGAAACAGTGTCAGACTTTATTTTTCGGAGCTCCAAAATCACTGCAGATGGTGATTGCAACCATGAAATTAAAAGACTCTTACCCCTTGGAAGGAAAGTTAGGACCAACCTAGACAGCATATTCAAAAGCAGAGACATTACTTTGCCAACAAAGGTCCGTCTAGTCAAGGCTATGGTTTTTCCAGTAGTCATGTATGGATGTGAGAGTTGGACTGTGAAGAAAGCTGAGCGCCAAAGAATTGATGCCTTTGAACTGTGGTTTTGGAGAAGACTCTTGAGAGTCCCTTGGACTGCAAGGAGATCCAACCAGTCCATACTGAAGGAGATCAGCCCTGGGGTTTCTTTGGAAGGAATGATGCTAAAGCTGAAACTCCAGTACTTTGGCCACCTCACGCGAAGAGTTGACTCATTGGAAAAGACTCTGATGCTGGGAGAGATTGGGGGCAGGAGGAGAAGGGGACGACGGAGGATGAGATGGCTGGATGGCATCACCGACTCGATGGACGTGAGTTTGAGGGAACTCCAGGAGTTGGTTATGGACAAGGAGGCCTGGTGTGCTGCAACTCATGGGGTCGCAAAGAGTCAGACATGACTGAGCAACTGAACTGAACTGAACTGAGAACTAAGTTTAAAATAAATTTAATTAAGTTTACCTAAATGAGTTTAAAGTAAGCTGGTGTAAAAACTTAAATTTGGCCTTTCTCTCTGTTAAGAGGACATACTTTCTTCAGATGATGAACTGCTTTTAATTATAGATTTAACTTTCTTTACCTCTTAATTGATCTGTTCTATATTTACCTTTGAAATCTTCTGTTAAATTTGGCTAAGTAAATAACTTTTATTTCACAGTGACTTATATGATCCTGTTTGACTGAGTGTTATAAACCCTTCTGATATTTATTGACAAAACTTCCTAAATAACTTGACTTCCAGCTAAGTTTGAGATGCTTCAGAGGGCCCCTGAGACATCCCAAAGAGCTATTAAGCTGCCTGGGTTCATTGGACATGTTAAATTACATGGGAAGTACTGTTAAAGGAGTGAAAAATCTTTTTAGGTTATACTGCACGGTTGATGTTACTAATATAGATATCCTAAAATTGTATGAAATTCATATAGATCTGACATACCCTGATAAAATATGGTCAATTATAATTCTAGTTATCATATTAAAGTGTTACATATCACAACAATGACCAGGTTTCTTTGCCAATTATAATAGAATCAGATTTTAAACATGCCTTCTATGGTTTTACTCTCATGCCTTTAAAAGAATACTGCTAGTTCTTCAAGATATATGGAAAAGACTTTCTAAGATTAAACAGATAAACAAATTTTGTTATTAACAGTAAGCTGGTACCAGATTGGAATTTGGTCCTCTGTTTAGAGAACAAAGTTTACTTAGAATGCAGATTTTGATAATAGATTATGAATTTCTTTGCCTTTAAGTGATTTATATTTGTTTTAAAATCTTTTTGTTACTTTGGTAAGGTAAATAAAATTATTTAAGATTATGGCACATGTAGACAAAGTTCATTCTGCTTCTACAAAAAAATAACCCCTCACAGTAAGACTTTTGCTATCCTGATGTCCTTAAAACATGGCAATAGTCTGCTCCTAAATCAAGAAATTAAAAATGGATAAACAACAGCTAAAAATCAAAGAGCCAAGGCTATGGGAAATCCAAGACAGCCTCTTGACTTTCCCCAGCTCCCTGACAGACCTCATTTTTATTTGATGTGTTAAAGCCTTCCCTGGCTACAGTGTTAAGGTCCTCACAATGAGTTCTCCAAAAAAAATTATATTTCACTGAATATTAAGTTCTAGTTTTGTTAATTAAGGTCTATGCTTACTAAGACTCACTTCTGAGATAGTTCCTTGTTATGTTATACTGCTAAAAGGTTTAATTAAGTTATTAAAAAGGACAATCTAAGATAGTTTTTAAAGCTTATCTCAGTAACCAATCTTTGGATAAAGGTCAGATGCTCCATGATGCACAACCAGGAGATTAACACTTGCCTAGGAATGATGCTAAAGCTGAAACTCCAGTACTTTGGCCACCTCATGCGAAGAGTTGACTCATTGGAAAAGACTCTGATGCTGGGAGGTATTGGGGGCAGGAGGAGAAGGGGACGACAGAGGATGAGATGGCTGGATGGCATCACCGACTCGATGGACGTGAGTCTGAGTGAACTCTGGGAGTTGGTGATGGACAGGGAGGCCTGGCGTGCTGCGATTCATGGGTTCGCAAAGAATCGGACACGACTGAGCGACTGAACTGAACTGATAATCATTTAACTGAGTCAGATGACCTGGGGTATACCAGGCTACACCCAATGAAAGTTCTGGACTTAAATTCTTGCTTGTGACCTTACTAATAACTGCTAGCTATATTATTTTCTATGTAGCTTCTTTCAGAAGATTATTTCTTATGGTACCAAATGTGTGACTGAGCCTGTGATAAAATGCTGATGTACAGTTCTATATGAAGGCAGTAACTGTAATAATGTAACTCTAGATATGGGAAGAAGCAACAAGAGGAAATATTTTCCTGGACCAAAAGGCTAGTAAGACAGGTATGGTTCAGAGACTTTGGCTACTTACAAGGCCTGGTCTAGTGACAACTCATTGAGTGGCCTGTCAGTGGAATCTTTGTTAGACCCAGGAATGAGCCTTCCCAGCACTGTGGGACACAATGACCATTAAATGTCCCCAAAACATGGTCAAATATGTGGCTATGAAGGGGTCCTGCTGACTGGAAGTTGGCCCTTGCCAGCTGCCTCTACAAAGATTAAATCATGACCACTACAAGATGCTGACCTTCAACACCCCCTTGAAAGGAGTTCAGGGTGGAGACAAAAAACAAGGCACTCTGTGCTCTGGGAAAAACCCAGAAAAACAGGCCTTCAGATAGTCAAATGTTTTCAGGGAGACATTTTTTATGAGTCCAAATTCTTGCATCTTCTCATACCTAGAGACACAGTAATGTCATGAACCAATGTCTGGACCTGGTTCTCCTGGATAGCCCCACCACAGCTTTCCCTACTTCTGTTAATCTTTGGGCCATGTATCTTTAACTTTCTTAAGCTTGTTTTTCCAAGTAGCAGTACAACAAAAATATCCCCCAGCCAACACCCAGACAATGCGGGAACAAGCTGCCTTATCATTCTGTGGATTCATCTCCCTCCGTAAATGCACCCGAGGTCCTCCGGCTACTCTCCCTTTGAGATCTTATATGGGAGACCACCCCCAGTGATAAAAAAAAGCTCAAGGGAGACCACCAACAACTAGCCACCTGGAGATGTCCTGACACTTGGAAAAGTCTTCTGCCATATCATCCTTAGAAAGGACACCCATTCCTTTGGGCAATTGGGTTCATCCCTATCAGCCAGGAGAAGAAGTATGGGTTAGATTAAAAACAAATCAAACACTTCAGCCAGTTTGGACAGGCCCTCACAGGGTCATCCTGACAACCTCTACTGCTGTTAAAGTTATAGGTGTCATCCTTTGGATCCACCACACCAGAGTCAAGAAGGCAGTGACTTCCTGTGATGATACCTGGAAAGCAGTTCAGGACCCCAAAAACCTCAAGGTCCAGTCCCAAAGACAACAACCCTCACCCACGAAGGACGCTGAGCCCTGCTCTAGTCATTCCGGAAGCTGACTAGTCAATGCACAGCAGACGCCTGAGGATTCTTCAGCCTTGCTCCAGCCACACTCCGGCAGCTGACTGGTCAACGCATGGCGGAAGCTTGAGGATCCAGCTATTGAATTATTAATGGATTTTCATTGTCAACCCTGGCCTCTATCCCTGAACAGTATTATTGCTGCTCTTCATTACAGGACCAACTAGACTCCCTGGCTGAGGTGGTTTTACAGAATAGGAGAGGGCTAGACCTACTGACAGCTGAAAAGAGAGGACTCTGCCTCTTCTTGAATGAAAAATGCTGCTCTTATGTAAACCAATCAGAAATAGTCAGGGACATGGCCCAACAGCTAAGGGAACAAATCATAAAAAGGAGAGAAAAACTAGCTAATTCCTGGGGTAACTGGAACAATATCTGGAGCTGGGCATCGTGGCTTCTCCCTTTAACAGGTCCTCTCTTCATGCTCTTTGCAGTGCTCTTGTTTGGCCCTTGTAGTCTCAGTATGATTACCCAGTTCATATTAAATCCATAAAGTTACAAATGCTAATAGCTCAATATAGCCCCCCAAATGATGGGGAGCTCTGAATGTCTTACCAAAACATGAGATGATGCTTTCTACAATGAGTGATAGGAGCATCAAGGGGAATGAAGAGGAAAAGTTAAAATTTTACATAACCTCCTGCTCCTTTTGCCTCTGTAACTCAGCTTGCTCCTTGCAAAGTCTGGATCATGTAGGTCTTAGAAAGTGGGGACTCAAAATACTAGGCACTGGAGCTTACCTCACTCACCCTTGTCCTGCTCTTTGCAATTGTCCTGCCCCTGCAAACCCACAAACCTGCTTAATCATGCCTGTCCATGTATAAGAACTCTGTTCGGGGATCAGAGCTTGGAGCATTAACTCCTCTGGGCCCGCTGGCATAATAAACCTGAGTTCTCCAACGCTCCAAGTGGGGTGCTTGGTTTCTCGAGTACTGGTTTCTGCAAGGGGCACTAAAAGGCTCTGTCCTTGGGAGGGCCCCACAGGACCCTGCTTCATTTCATGAATACTCAAAGGAACTCATTTTGATTTGTGCATGTGTTTGAAAATCTTGGCTTTTTGTTTTTTTGTTTGGCCAGGCTGTGCAATGTGCCCCATCTTAGTTCCCCCACTGGGGCTAGAACCTGTGCCCTCTGCGATCAGAACTTGGAATCTTAACAATCTTAACCAGATGAGATCAGGGTGCTCCGTCTATGTGGATGGATTGGGATAGTCTAGAGGCATGTCCTATGCTTATACCAAAAGGACACATAAGCCTGACAAGTCAAGTAGCCTGGGACGGTGCCTAGGGCGCATTCCTGAGTCCAGCTGCTGATTCCACAAAATTCGTGATTCCTTGACTCCAACACGTTTGTCAGCTGAATCTAACAGTCAGCTGACTCCTGCTGGAATGTTTGATTCCCTGTGCCTCAAGTCAAAGATTCCTGGGAGGGGCAATCAGAGCCCAACACAGGACAGAACTGACCTGAAACTGGCTTTTTAACCTTTACCTGCCTGAAGAACTGCAGCCCTCCACCAATCTCCGCTTGCCAAAACTACCCAAACTGGCTGTGTGGGTTCATGGACAACAGCACTGACATGGTTAGTGAATAAAAGGATGGACAGCCACATGACTGAAAGCATTTACCTGCCCCAGAGCAAAGAACTGATGACAAGATTTCTGGAAATTCCATGGCTTTTTGTGTTTGTATCTTAAAGTGTTCAAACTGGCTTGTTGAAAGGAAGTTTATGTACACATTTCAAGAGAAGACAGTATTCAATACTTTCCAGAGTGTGAACATTTATTTTTACTCTTATAACAATTTCATTTTCCACTGAATGAACTACAGGAGCATGGGGAAGAGGCAGTTTTAGATTAAAGTTTAAAAAGAAGCAAGTTTCCAGACTACTGTGGGGCAGGGGGTAGGGGAGACAGCAGTTTGGCTCAAAGCGTTTAATGATAAGCTTGCAAAATTTTTACTATGAACAGCTAAGAGTAAAAGTTTTCAGTAAGTACATTCAACATATGCATATTTCTTTCAAAATTACAAGTACTACTGTACATATGTATCTTTAAATGATGTGCATTACAAAATAAAAAGATGAAACAGTTAATTCAGTTCAGTTCAGCTTAATTAAGGCAAAAAACTTCTTGCTCACTACAAATTTGTAACTAATACTTGTAATGGAAGCAATAAATTAAATATGGTTCATTATCTTTGAAAACCCCAGTTAATTACTTTGCCATCAAGTGCTTGAATGACTGCTTCCAAGCTCAATGGCCTGTAACATTTTGCTTTAATGGCCGTCTAGGGTGACAAGGATACACTGGAAAAACAGAAGAACACTCTTAGCTCTCCTTCCTAAATCTTGATACTTACTTCTCTATACACCAGTTACACAAAGCTCCTTGATGAGATTCAGCTGGTAAGTTTCAATCAATTGTTCTTGCAAATTAGTCAGGCATCACATTTTTATAAATTCAACAAATAGATTCAAAACTTACTGACACTCTTCACCTAAAACACTTTAACAGGTAGACAATTTTGCTTCCAAGCTTTTTCTTTGTGGAGGGGGAGAGTTTTGGTTTTCTAAAAACTTTTTATTTTATATTATAGCCAATTAACAACACTGTGATAGTTTCAGGTGGACAGCAAAGGGACTCAGTCATACATGTGCCGTTTTCCTCCAAATTCCAAAGTTTCAATGACTCATCTACCATATTTCTTGGCAACATGTTCACATTCAATGCAAACATTTCCAAATGGTTATTTCCAAATGCCTCTGTAGCCTAAATTACTTTTGAAATGTGGTCACTCTCCCTCTCCTTGTGTGAACTTCACATTTATCTTGGATTGTTCCTGCTCTACAAAGTAACAACAACTACTGATGCATGAGGGGGGTGTGTGTGTGCGCGCGCGCACGTGCTCAGTCACATCCCATTCTTTTGTGACTCTACGGACTGTAGCCCACTAGGCTCCTCTGTCCATGGGATTCTCCAGGCAGGAATACTGGAGTGGGTTGCCATTTCCTTGTCCTGGGGATCTTTCCGACCCAGGGAGAGAGTCTCCTGCGGCTCCTGCACTGGAAGGCAGATTCTTTACCACCTGGGTGGTCACCTGGGTCACCTGGGAAGACAATTGCAACTACCGACAGGCACAGCCAAACTGGGAAAGGGCATTTGCAAACCTTGTCTTTTGCTAAAGAAAAATGCAGACACCGGTAAACTCAATTACTCTTAGATGTGTGCCTGCAAGAGAACCAGGGAAGATAAGCAGTGGAAAGATGCCCTGCCCACAGCATTACAATGGATGATAAAGCATCTGCCATCTGAAGCTGCGATGCTTTTAGCACACATATCCAAGAAGGTGACTGCTCAACTTCAGCCCCCTGGCTGAAGGGAGATGGATGAGAGAGAATGAATCTCAGGAAACCTGGAACCCACTCACAGGTAAGTCTCCATTCACCGTTTGAGAGGTGCCATGATTTAAAGCCTTTGTGTTCATAAAACCTCATAACTCCATGATACTGTCACTGGCAAACTGCAACACTTCCCAATACACTTAGGGGTCAGGTGAGGATTCCTCACCTCTTCCTCCTGAGAAAATCACACTCCCCATACAAGACACCAAATCTAGAAGGCACCACACAACAGAGACTGGAGATGACATAGCTTGACTTCTTTCTTAAATGTTTACAAAATTATAAATAGAAGGTTTCATATGTTCCTTCAACATCCCATAGAATTGTCATTCACCTCCTTCTTTGGGCGCTAACCTATTTCATTCATAAGGGTCCGGACCTAACTGTTCATACACAACAGGCAAATTCCAGGCAATGGGCTGGAGCTCAATGGGGCAAATGGCTTTAACTGGTCTGGTATCCCAGTGAGCGGCTCTCAGCCTTGGCTGTACACACATTAGAACCACTGGGAGCTTTCAACAAATACCAATTCCCTAACCCAAGAGATTCGATGGAATTAGTCAGGAGTTTGACTTGAGTGCCAGGAATTTTTAAAGCTGCCAGGTGTTCCTACTGTACAGTCAACACTGAGAACCTGGACACGAACCTGCAAACTGACAAAGGAGCTAGGGAATACCCTTCCCCTCCAGAAGCCTTCCCGGCACCCACCCAGGGGCCTTGATGTTCAGCAAAAGCAAGCTCTCAGGTGATGCCTTCAGTCATCAAGTATAAGGTCAAAGGTGGTTTCAAGAAAAGATAGTGAGAGGCTATTTCAGGTGTATAGGGTTGAGCTATTTTTACAACACTTCTGACACCAAACGTGGGTTTTTTTTTCCCTCCAGATACAAGCCAATTCTGACACCAACTGGGTACCCAAATATTCAGTTCAATTCTGTCATAAACTAGCTGGAGTTAGCCCAGATCCCACATATTAAGGGCTTAGTCCCACAAGAATGCCTTCTGCAGGCATCAGCTGCAAACGGGGTGCCCAGGCAAATTATAAATTTGGGGGTTCTGTGAATTCAGGGCCTCTCATGAATCCCAAGGTGTGAAAATTTGCTTGCACAGCTCAGATTCCAGACAACATTCTACTTACTACTACAGTTTATTAGAAAGTATATGACTTACAAACAGTCAAATGGAAGAGATACAGAGGGTAAGGTATGGAAGGGGTGCCAAGCTTCCTGGCTTCTTCTCTGCACAGGCTGCCTCTATTAGCACCTTGATGTGCCCATCAACCCAGAAGGTCTCCCAACAGCTTCTTCAAGTGTCTGTGTAACTCAGTCCCTAGCACCTCTTTCCCTTCCAAGAGGTCAGCCTGTGGGGCTGAAAAGTCCCAGCCTTCTAATTACTTGGTCTTTCTGGTGACCGTTGATTATACAGTGGAAGTGACAACTAGATCAAGGGACTAGATCTGATAGACAGAGTGCCTGAAAACTATAGTCGGAGGTTCACAACATTGTACAGGAGGCAGTGATCAAGACCATCCCCAAGAGAAAGAAATGCAAAAAGGCAAAATGGTTGTTTGAGGAGGCCTTACAAATAACTGAGAAAAGAAGTGAAAGGCAAAAGAGAAAAGGAAAGATCTACCCATTTGAATGGAGAGTTTCAAAGAATAGCAAGGAGAGATAAGAAAGCCTTCCTCAGTGATCAAAGGAAGAAACAGAGGAAAACAACAGAATGGGAAAGACTAGAGATCTCGTCAAGAAAATTAGAGATACCAAGGGAACATTTCATGCAAAGATGGGCTCAATAAAGGACAGAAACGGTAGGGACCTAACAGAAGCAGAAGATATTAAGAAGTGGCAAGAATACACAAAAGAACTATACAAAAAAGATCTTCATGACCCAGAATACCACGATGGTGTGATCACTCATCTAGAGCCAGACATCCTGAAATGCGAAGTCCAGTGGGCCTTAGAAAGCATCACTATGAACAAAGCTAGTGGAGGTGATGGAATTCCAGTTGAGCTATTTCAAATCCTAAAAGATGATGTTGTGAAAGTTCTGCACTCAAAATGCCAGCAAATTAGGAAAACTCAGCAGTGGCCACAGGACTGGAAAAGGTCAGTTTTCATTCCAGTCCCAAAGAAGGGCAGTGCCAAAGAATGCTCAAACTACTGCACAATTGCACTCATGTCACATGCTAGCAAAGTAATGTTCAAAATTCTCCAAGTCAGGTTTCAACAATACATGAACTGTGAACTCCCAGATGTTCCAGCTGGTTTTAGAAAAGGCAGAAGAAACAGAGATCAAATTGCCAACATCTACTGGATCACAGAAAAAGCAAGAGAATTCCAGAAAAACATCTACTTCTGCTTTATTGATTATGCTAAAGCCTTTGACTGTGTGGAACACAACTGTGGAAAATTCTTAAAGAGATGGGAATACCAGACCACCTTACCTGTCTCCTGCAAAACCTGTATGCAGATAAAGAAGCAACAGTTAGAACCAGACATGGAACAATGGACTGGTTCCTAATAGGAAAAGGAGTACGTCAAGGCTGTATATTGTCACCCTGCTTATTTAACTTATATGCAGAGTACATCATAAGAAATGCCAGGCTGGATGAAGCACAAGCTGGAATTAAGATTGCCAGGAGAAATTTATCAATAACCTCAGATATGCAGATAATACCACACTTATGGCAGAAAGTGAAAAGGAACTAAAGAGCATTTTGATGAAGATGAAAGAGGAAAGTAAAAAAGCTGGCTTAAAACTCAACATTCAAAAAACTAAGATCATGGCATCCAGTCCCATCATCTCATGGCAAACAGATGAGGAAACAATGGAAACAATGACTGACTTTATTTTTGGGGGCTCCAAAATCACTGCAGATGGTGACCGCAGCCATGAAATTAAAAGACACTTGCTCCTTGGAAGAAAAACAATGACCAATCTAGACAGCGTATTAAAGAGACATTACTTTGGCAACAAAGGTCCACCTAGTCAAAGTTACGGTTTTTCCAGTAGTCATGTATGGATGTGAGAGTTGGACTATAAAGAAAGCTGAGCACCAAAGAATTGATGCTTTTGAACTGTGGTGCTGGAGAAGACTCTTGAGAGTCCCTTGGACTGCAAGGAGATCCAACCAGTCTATCCTAAAGGAAATCAGTCCTGGGTATTCATTGGAAGGACTGATGCTGAAGCTGAATCTCCAATACTTTGGCCACCTGATGTGAAGAATGGACTCAGTGGAAAAGACCCTGATGCTGGGTAAGACAGAGGATGAGATGGTTGGGTGGCATCAGCCACTCAATGGACATGAGCAAGCTCCGGAAACTGGCAATGGACAGGGAAGCCTGGCATGCTGCAGCCCATGGGGTCACAAAGAGTTGGACACAACTGAGCGACTGAACTAACTCTGGTGATCAGTCCCATCCTGAGGCTACCTAGGATCCCTCCCCACCCTCACCTAAGTCACACGTTAGCATAAAATCAGGAGTGGAATAGTGCCCCACTGTGAATAACAAAAGATGTTTTTACCACCCCTATCTCTCTGGACATGCCAAGGGTTCTAGAAGCTGTGGCAGGAACCAGAGACAAACATCGAATATATTGCTTATTATATCACAAGGGCCAACACTAATGCCAATCAACATCATTCCTGATACTTTCCAGGAAGCCTACCACAATGTCTGGCACTAGAAAATGCTCAGTAAATACTGCGCTGATGAAATATCTGACTTTATACACAAACACACCCACCTTGGCAAATGGTTCTGCCACCTCCTTCAGAGAAAAAGTCCTCACAATTCTGATCCCCAAATCTGAGACTACTTCATCCATCTTCTCCCTCCCACTTTCTATCAAAGCCCAATTTCCCCACCTGGGTTCTCAAAACCATCTTCTTTCACCTTCTCTGAAGCCTGGCCCTAGCATTTCTTTCTCATTCACATATCTTTAGCCTCTCCCTCTGTACCAGAAACTTTCCATCAGCATTAGAATGTGTTCAAGTCTCTTCAATCTCAATTTGAAAAAACAAACAAGAGCAGGCCACAGACCCCCCAATTCCTGCCTACCTTGTAGATAGGCCTGGCTTCTCAGTCTTAACCAGCTTCTCCTCTTCCTCTGAGCACAATGATCAAACTCTCCAAGGCCAGCCCCCTCTCCTTCTCATTCTACACCCCTCTTTGGGTGATCTTTTTAAAGCACCTCTTCCTCTTAGGAACTGAGCTAGCGGTGTTCTGGAGATCTTTTTCATATAGTGTGTGCTGTGCTTAGTCACTCAGTCGTGGCTGACTCTTTGTGACCCCATGGACTGTAGCCCAGCAGGTTCTTCTGTCCACGGGATTCTCCAGGCAAGAATACTGGAGTGGGTTGCCATGCCCTCCACCAGGGGATCTTCTCAACGGAGGGATCGAACCCTGGTCTCCCGTACTGCAGGCAAATTCTTTACTGCCTGAGCCACCAGGGATATTCAAGGACTATTTATTTGCAACGGCCTCAAAATATGTATTTCTATCCCAGATCTCTTTCAGGAGTTCCCTCTGCCTACTCCCCGACTCCATCTGGAATGCCTCAAAAGCAAACAGATTCAAGTGGAATTACTTTCCCTCCCCCACCTGTGCCAAACCCACTCCTCCCCTAGTCCCCTTCAACCGAAAATGGTTTCACCATCCTATCCCACTCAGGTATTTATGCCCAACTTTTTTTTTTTTTAATTTAAATTTATTTATTTTAATTGGAGGCTAATTACAATATTGTATTGGTTTTGCCATACATCAACATGAATACGCCACGGGTGTACACATGCTCCCCATCCTGAACCCCCCTCCCTCCTCCCTCCCCATACCATCCCTCTGGGTCATCCCTTCATTTCTTATATGATATTATACACGTTTCAATGCCATTCTCCCAAATCATCCACCCTCTCCCTCTCCCACAGAGTCCAAAAGACTGTTCTATACATCTATGTCTCTCTTGCTGTCTTGCATACAGGGTTATTGTTACCATCTTTCTAAATTCAAAATATATGCATTAGTATACTGTACTGGGGAGAAGGCAATGGCACCCCACTCCAGTACTCTTGCCTGGAAAATCCCATGGATGGAGGAGCCTGGTAGGCTGCAGTCCATGGGGTCGCTAAGAGTCAGACACGACTGAGCGACTTCACTTTCACTTTTTCACTTTCATGCACTGGAGAAGAAAATGGCAACCCACTCCAGTGTTCTTGCCTGGAGAATCCCAGGGGCAGGAAAGCCTGGTGGGCTGACGTCTATGGGGTCACACCGAGTCGGACCGACTGAAGTGACTTAGCAGTAGCAGTATACTGTATTGGTGTTTTTCTTTCTGGCTTACTTCACTCTGTATAATAGGCTCCAGTTTCATCCACCTCATTAGAACTCATTCAAATGTATTCTTTTTAATGGCTGAGTAATAATACTCCATTGTGTATATGTACCACAGCTTTCTTATCCATTTGTCTGCTGATGGACATCTAGGTTGCTTCCATGTCCTGGCTATTATAAACAGTGCTGCGATGAACATTGGGGTACACGTGTCTCTTTCAATTCTGGTTTCCTCGGTGTGTATGCCCAGCAGTGGGATTGCCGAGTTGTATGGCAGTTCTATTTCCAGTTTTTTAAGGAATCTCCACACTGTTCTCCATAGTGGCTGTACTAGTTTGCATTCCCACCAACAGTGTAAGAGGTTCCCTTTTCTCCACACCCTTTCCAGCATTTATTGCTTGTAGACTTTTGGATCGCAGCCATTCTGACTGTATGCCCAACTTTTAAATCATTTTTGATAGCTTCTCTCCAACAACTATACCCAAACAGTAACTACCTTCTTACTGATTTCTAACTACAAACTCATTATCTCTCTCATGCTCTCCATCCGTCCTCCATCTACTCCCCTCTCTACCCCTGGGTGGCTGCAAAAAGCCTTTGCACTATCAGGCCACACCCCATTCTCCCCCTCCCCAGCGTGTGTGGACAGGCTGTGCTCACACAAAGTGACTGGCTCAGGGGACTGCCTCTGACCTGACCTGGTGGGACAAGCAGTACATCTTTTCTAATTGGTCCACCCAGAAGGGAGTCTTTTCCTGGTTTGCACAGATACCATATATGCCAATAGGGCCTACCCCTCCAAACACAGCAGTGAGGATGATCATTTTTAAAACCCAAATCTAATCATCTTATCTCTTATTTAAAAGTTTTCAGTGAGTTCCCTCTACCTTTTCATTAAAGTGCAAAGTCCAAAAGATGGCCCAAGAGGCCTCATCCCAAGCTACATTCCTTCTTTGGTCTCAACCATTTCAGCCTGAACACTAAACCCTAATTCACCTCACTTCTACTCATTTTTAAGGCCTCATTTTAAGTACTTCTTTTCAGAAACACCTATCCTGAGAAATCCCTTCCCCTAATCTGGGTTAGGTCTCCAGGTTAAATGGTCTCCAGACACTTGTGCTTCTCTGAAGTACCACTTATGACTGTAATTGCCTATATGACTATGTGCTTGTCTGTCCCCGTCCTTGAGACACTAGACTAAATGGTTCGTAAAGGTAGAGCACTTCTATCCCATTCACAGCTGTAGGCCAGAGCTGACAATGCCTAGAATCGAATAGGTGCTCAGTAAATAGTGGTTCAATGAGTAAACAGGTCATTCAAGTTCACAGGACCCTCCCAAACAATCTGGCTCCCTCTTTAGCAAAAGAAAAATTCATCATGGGAGGACGTTCTTAGTAAATTTACTGCACTGATTATCAAATAACACATAGACTCCTGATTGGAAATATTAGTACAATCAATGAATCAGAAATTCTGGGTGCTTAATGGTAGCAGGAGCAGTTCTCTGGATTTGTATTCGTGATTATAATCCTCTTTTAAGCTACCAGAACCAGTTTCCTGTGTGCAATCACACAGGACCCTATGCTCTGCTTAATGCTCAGTTATCTGTTGCCATCTTAAAATTCATAATGTTTAAAGAAGGGGCCCCACAAACTCTGTAGCCAGCCTAGAGCCTTATAAATTAGTCTGATTTCTGCAAGGGGCCAATGAATAGCCAGTCCCCTAGCTAAGGATGCATCTTTTATAACCAAGGCAATGTTTTCAACCTCCATAAGGTCTATATTATACTTGCAGGATTATACACGAGGATTATACTTGCAGGACATTTTTTTCTTCTGGTAAGCAAAATCATATATTACTTATAATTCTCTTCCATAAAATTAGTATTTCTCAGACTATAGAAACACACAGTTTTCCTAGTTATTGATGTTAGGCAAAAAAATTTTAATTTCTTTTAAAACTAAATTCTACTTTAAGCATAATTTACACCAGGTCTCATTGTTAAATTTTTGCTTAGAATTTTGTTTGACGTTCTTATATGAGAGACTGTTGATTTTTTCAAATCAACAACCATCATTCATTGATACCCCATCACCTTAAAAGACAACTGAAAGACATCAAGCAATTAAAATGAGAAAAATGAAAACTGTTGTAGGATTCCTTTTTAGCTTCCACATTTTAAACTTTAGAAATTTGACACACAAAAAAAAAAAAGAAAGAAATTTGACAGCCACATCAAACACTTAAAATTTCTTTGGAAGCAAAGTCTTACAAGATATACATGGCCATTCAGAAAGAACCCTGATTCAGTCATCTTTATTATAAAAATACTTAAAGTGTTAGATAGCTTCTCTAGTCATTAGAAGTTTAAAGTTAATTATGTTCAGTATACACTTTAGTTCATAAATGTCTAAAGCATTTTAAATATTCGCTCATTTTTTTTGTCAACTAGGTAACTATGCTCCCCAGGGGATATCTAACAACGTCTGGAGACATTTTTGGTTGTTATAACTAGACGGAGGCAGTTAGAACTGGGACCAGTGGCATCCAGTGGGTTGAGCCAGGAACACTGCTGCTACACAGCTCACAATGCACAGGACAATCCCAACAGGAAATCATCTGGCCCAAAATGTCAGAAGTGCCAATAGTGAAGGAACTCTGGTCTAAGCATACATGTATTTGCCACATATAGGCAACAAGGACATGTGACAACCTCAAGCCATGTCTCCTGTGTCAAAGCCAGTGTGTTTAAAAATACAGACAGACCCAGGAGAAACACCAGACTTATAAGAACAGTCATTTGGGAACTCCCTTTTTAAGACAGGGAGTAAGGTAGCTGACAGCCTGAACTAGAACTATAAACAAACAGTAACACAATTCCTTGGTTGGCCCATAAAAAGACTACTTTTGTCAGTGCAGGTGACCTAATCTACATGTCACAGAAAACAGAAATTGAGACTGAGATCACTTTCAATAGGATTAATTTGTTTCCTGCCACCTCATTTCAGAAAAATGTACAACATATATATTATAGGTCAGAATTTTTCATTCACTTGAGAATGTGATCACCAGGTGTAGCAGTTTATAAGAGATTTGAAAACACGATGAATAAACCAAATTTGATTTGATTTCTTGTGTTTTAAGAAAGGAAAAAAGCCAACATTTAAAATCACTTTTTACATTTTTTTTTTAAAATAAAGTTTGTTCAATTATTGGGTAGGGAAGCTCTGGTCACACTGGGCTAGAATTCCTGTACGATTAGAGGGAGAGAATGGCCGATACCTGCCCAGGTGTTGGCAGGTCACGTGGAACCAATTTCAGTCCATTTAGTTCTCCCCATGAATTACCTATTTAGTTCCTGTAGATCTGTAGTGTGTTTTTTTGTTTTTTTTTTTCTGGCCAAACCAAACAACATGTGGAGATCTTTGTTTCCATATCAGGGATTGAACCAGTGGCCCCTGCAATGGAAGCTCACAGAGTCCTAACCACTGGGCCACCAGGGAAGTCCCTAAATTTCATTTTGTACATAGTTGATCCTGCTTGTGCTCAGTCACTAACTCACCTCTGATTCGACAATTTGGACAGTAGCCCACCAGGAGATAGTTCATAATTCTCAAGAGAAACAGTTCTTTAGTGTTAAGCAACAAAATTGCAAATGGAAAAGAGCTAGAGAACTTTTCTGGTGGTCCAGTGGTTAGGAATCCACCTGCCAACGCAGGGGACACGGGTCGGCCTCCTGGTCCAGGAAGATCCCACATGCCTCAGAGCAACTGAGCCTGTGCGCCACAACTACTGAGCCCACGTGCCGCAACCACTGAAGCCACGCTCTCAGCAAGAGAAGCCACCAAAATGAGAAGCCCCTGCTGGTGCCAACTAGAGGAAGTCCCTGCAGCAACAAAGATCCACATGACCAAACAGTAATAAAGAAGAAGTAACTAGTGACTGGAAGCTGTCCTATAATTGAAATCCAGTACATGTTTAGGGTCAAGGCTGAGAAGTTCCTTTCCAACATCAGGCTGAAGGAAAGGCAGAGGCGCTGACTGGAACCTTCCAACCCTCACCATGAGATAGAAGGGGGAAAAAATCAACTTCTTTTATCTACCAATAAAACTCTGTAAAAGTAAATTCACTGTGTGTTGCTGCTGCTGCTAAGTTGCTTCAGTCGTGTCCAACTCTATGTGATCCCATAGATGGCAGCCCACCAGGCTCCCCTGTCCCTGGGATTCTCCAGGCAAGAACACTGGAGTGGGTTGCCATTTCCTTCTTTCTAAACATGGAACGGTGTTTGAGAACTCCCAAGTTTCCCTGAAGGACCATCTTGAAGGTCTGCTAAAAATCCGTGAAGGCTTAATGATTAAGCCACAGCAGAAAGCCATTTTCCTTAATCCGGGGCAGTGGGGTTGGAACTGCCTGGGTTCCTAGCAGGTAATTTACGCTGATCTTTAAAAACCATTCAGCCCTCTTCCTCCCTTCTGTAAAACAAATCCGCCCTTCAGAACAGCTCTAAAAGGGGGGCAGGATGCCCAGAGAAGCTTACAAGTAAGTGTCCGGCCAGATGCTCACCTAGACCTCACCAAATGCAGACCACAAAAACCTGTGGCCTTGTTCTCATCTCCAGGCACCAAGCTTTCTCTGAACACTGTATATCCCCTCAATTTGCCTCCTGTCCTACTACTTGTAAAATGAAGACTCTCTTCCCCCTAGAACGAAATAACAAAGCCAACGAGTGTGCAGGATGCCAGGTGACTATAAGACTCACCTCCAACCGGGCAGCCCGCAAGGCCCAGCCTCGATGCACGGGCGACCTATCATCCACCGAGAAAGATGAGAAGTGGGTAGCAGGCTGGGGTGCCTGTGTTTTGCTCGGTATCCAGAAACAGAGCTGCAAGGCAGGGAGGGAAAGAGCTGTGAGGGAGAGCTTCTTCCACCTCAAAAAGCTAATCAACAAAAATTGGAAACATTTGAATCAGAAATTGGGCGCTAGCAACACAAAACCAAAAAGAAACCTAGGAAGGGAATATAATGCGTTCAAGAACAATCACCTGTTTCACCACAGAGCCAGCAGCAGCAGCACGCGTTTTCTAGACGTGGCGTGAAGCATGCAGAGCAAACAGGAAGGTGAGGAAACGCGTGAGGGCTTTGGAGCCCCTAGAGTAGCGTCTCTTTTCCAGTGGTTAGCCCCTAGGATGAGTCATTTAACATCCCGGCGCAGCCTTCTATCTTTATCAGTAAAATGGGGGTAATAAATACCTCTCCGCAGGGCCACGATTAGGCTTATTCGAAGTTAAAGCCTCTGGACCCCAAAGCACAACAGTGAGTAACTGTTCGCGCCCGGCCTCTCCACGCCCGCAGCCGCCAACTCCCGATTCCTAAACTACTACTCGCTACGTGAACCAGGGGGAAAGACAGCAGAAACAAGTGGCTTCCAGGTGATACTGGGCACCAAAGTCCTAGCCCCAGGCTCCCCGAACCGGACGGAAGAGTTGGGTCGAGGCAGGGCGCTCTGCACCACCCCCGGTCCCGGACGCACAAGCTGGAAGCGGATTCCCACCGCGCATCCTCTTTCTCCTGCCCCGGCTCCGCGTCCTCTTTCCCGGAGGAGCTGAGCCCACTCGCTGCAGCCGGGCCCTGGTTAAGTGGCGGCTTCCTCTTTCCCGCCTATCCTTCCCATTTCCTCCCCTCCAGCCAGGCAGCCAAGCAGGAGACCTGGTGGGGCGTTGGTTACCTGCAGCGAGCGCCTGGCCCGGAAGACGCTGGAGGGTGCTGGGCAGCACGGGGACGCTCTCGCCCGGCGCTGCTCCGCGCTAGGCTGACTGAGCTCTTGGCGCCGGAGGACCGCGCAGCCGGGCCTCGGGCCGCCCACCCTCGCGCCCGTGCGCCACGCCCCTGGGCCCGCCCCGCTAGGCCCCGCCCAGCGCATCCCTGCTTCGCAGACCTCTGCTGCCGTGGGCCTTCTGGCCCAAGACAGCGCGCCCTCTGGGCATTTCGTTGTCTGGTGGAAGTGCTTGACTCTGCGTGCTTCCTTTTTCTCCTTCCTTAGGTTGACTTGGGTTCTTAGATGGGAGAACCGCTTAGGGACTGAGCACTTGAGTGGGGTCTTCAGAATTTTATACCCCCTTCCTGGGAGGCAGGAACCGCGGGAAGCGCTGTCTTTTCTGATTTTAAAAATAGAGTTTACAACCAAAGGAAAAAAAAAATTCCGGAGGTCTTTATATTGTGTTAAAATTAGGTGTGACCATTGGGTTTGTTTGTTTTCCGTGATGAGAGACGTCTACAGGGTTCTGTGGGTCTCCTGAACACAAGGCCTTTCTGTGTCCCCCAGTTCTTTGATTATAGGAAACAGCCTCCATTCAGCTTCCATGACCTTCCCTGAGTTCCACTGAGCAGATTCAAGCAGTTATTAAGACCAAGGATAAACAATCAAGAGCAGCCCTGGGGCAAGGTCCCTTTTCCTCATCAACAAATACACACACGATATCTTTGAACTGTTCCACAAATACTGAAACACAGTATGTTGCCCAGGAGCATTTAGACCCCAGTGCCGTTAGACCTGAAGGTTGATGATGCTGACTTATCTCACCACCAACCCATCAGAAAAATGCTTGCGAGCTAATCACACCATCTTTGAATAGTTAATGCAAAACTTCTCACTATCCTCCCCAAGTTGGGACATACAGTTTTGAGGGCAGTTAATACACTGTGTCCCTTTTTGCCTGGAAAAGTAATAAAGCGATCCTTTTCTACTTCACCCAAAACTCTGTCTCCAAGATTCAATTAGGCAACAGTGTACAGAGAAGCTGAACTTTTGGCATCATGAGGTTTACTTACTAACAAATTTAGTATTTTAAAAACTCATTACATTCGTGTGTGAGTGTGTGTGCACGCGTGCCAAGTCATGTCTGACTCTTTGGGATTTTAACTCCTGGAGTGCAGGTTATTTATCTTCCTATCACTAATTCACCCAACACATATGCATTGAAATAAATGAAGGAACTAACTGAATACAGTCATTTCCCTACCCACCGGTTCCTGTTGGGGCTGTGGGGTAAAGCTGAGGTGCTGTGAGTGGGTGGGTTTCCCTGTAACAGGAAGTTTGCCTAGTGTTCATCATTCTAATCAAAGGGGGTCACTGCTCAGGGGAGACGCATGAACACAAAGAGAAGGGCTGGTACCCACTGACTCTCTGAGGCTCACCTTCCTGGGCTTTGGACTTGATGGGGTTAGATGCCCTCAGGACAGGGGTGTTTGTATAGATATATCCACACAGAGCAGAAGGTGACAGTTCCAGGTAAGTGGAACATATATTAGCCACTCGGCAGCGCACACAGGTTTCAAGCCAACTCACCTGTCTCTTTTATGGAGACCTGACCTTTTCTCTTCTAGACAATGGAACATTCTGAGAGGACTGCTATGGACTCTCCTCCTCCCCACCCCTGTGCCAGAGCATTGCTAGGCGAAGCAGCAACAAGCAGGCCAGCCATCCTGACAATGGGGGAGTCACTAGTGAGATATTCCTGGGGGGATATAGATCTTGCCTGAGGATATTCCTCCTCCTCCAATAATCTTGGAACATCTTGCTTTAATTTTATTTAGGAATCTTCTTAAAATGCATTATGTGCAAGACCTAGAACAAGGAAAGGGAGCTCCTTGTTCATGAACCTCTAAGCCATGGTTTATATTTTTATCATGGAAACAAAAATCAGAACCCAAAATATCTTCTGCAGATATACACAGCATGTACATATTGGTCAGAGTTAGAGAAAAAGTAATTGCAACTTTTTTTCAATCTATTGCCAATCCAGATGACGTTTTTCACTAAAAGACAAAGTGGTGTTTTAAAATTCCTTAAGTCAAGCCATTGTGAAAGCAATTATACTAAAACTCTAATACTGCATTATGAAATTAAATTCATAAATTTTATTAATTCAGTGTTTGAAACTAAGCCTGTCACTTCCACTAGATTAAACATGTTTCCTCCACCCTCACTTGACCAGTTTTTTTCTTACTGTGCTTTCAGCAAGACTATTTTCAGTTTTTTGGGTTTTTTTTTAATTATCAATACTTAGTATTCCTATTTAGGGGAGCAGAATATGCCATCCCAAAACACGTCCCTTTGTCATAAGAGTCATTTTAAACTGGTTATTTTTAAGAAACTTCAAACACAAGAAAAGCTCTAAAACCAAGTTAAAGTTACTCTTGTGTGAAGATATTTTTATATATAAGAGAAATCATATGTGACACCTTTGTAAAGGTGTCTCTCTCCCTGTACTAGGAAGAGGTAGTGTGGAAGTGTTAGTCGCTCAGTCGTGCCCAACTCTTTGCAACCCCATGGACTGTAGCCCCGCAGGTTCCTCTGTCAATGGGCTTCTCCAGGCCAGAATACTGGAGTGGATTGCCATTCCCGTCTCCAGGAGAACTTCCCAACCCAGGGACCGAACCCAGGTTTCCCGTGTTGCAGGAGGATTCTTTACCCTCTGAGCCACCAAGGAAGCCCTACTAGGAAGAGAGAGAATGACAAACCTCTAAAAATTCTTATCAAAGCATCACAACACTCCTTTTGTTCACTGTGCTTTTTTTTTTTTTGATGACTATCTAAAGTGACTATGCCCTACCCCGCCCACATCTTCTTTCATCTTTAGCTGAAGATGGTATTTAAGGTGAGGGCTTAAACCATTTGGGAAAATTACTCAATTTTACCAGGCCTTTCCCAGTAAAGTGTAAGATACACAGCCAATTTTGAAGTCTTAATATGAAAAAAAAAATTTAGTATCTCATTTAAATGTATTAAAAAATATTAATTATAGGTTGAAATGACAGTATTTTGGATATATTGTTTATAAAAGTATTTAAACATTTTTAATTAAAAGAGCAGAAGAGTGAATACAATTTGTTGCTAGTGTTACTGAACCAAACTTGAGTCTACTCACCTATTTTGCAGCAAAATCAATTTACTGACACCAGTTTTGGTGAAGGAATGCACAGCATTTATTCTCAGGGTGCCAAGCAAGGAAAACTGGCAGCCCATGATCAAAACTCTCAGACTCCCTGACAGCCTTCAGGGCGGGGCTTTTAAAGAAACCATTTTGGGTGAGGGTTGCAGCTCATGGACTTTTTTCTGACTGGTCAGTGGTGCTGTTTCCAGAATCTTTATCATCAACATTCTGGTTCCCACTAGTCTGGGGTCTACTGTTTCTGGTCAGCTTGTAGACAGCATCCTGGGTGGGTGGGGGTCTTAGAGGTTCTTGACGACAACTCAAAGATATGTATCAGATGGTTCTTTGTATCCCTTGAGGAGGAACTGGGACTTTGTTTTATTGTTGCATGCTGTAGTGTTGCACTATTGCTTTTTGCCTGCTTTCCCTCTGTTTCTGCATTCCCTCACTTTCCTAATTGATAACTGCTTGAGTCTGCTCTTTGGCATACAGGACTAAAGCCTTTTTCTACAAACGAGAAACAAGCAACATGGAAGGGTTTTTGTACCTGGGAAGGTCCCACAGGGTGGTGATCAGTTTCAATCCCCCCTTTGCTTGATACTCTTCGATCTTGAGGGGAACAGGGGCATGACAAGAAAGAGAATAAAGTTTTGAATAGAGAGGTTAGTCATAAATTTGACAAGGGAACTCATTTTTAGGGGGCTTGGTTTCACTAGCATTACAGTTGCAACTTTGAATATATATTGCCAAGCAACGCTAGTTCTGTTGCCTAACACAATTTGCATAGTTTGTTCAGTTATATTGTGAACACTGATGAATTGATCATCTGACTTAATGTGTAGTATTCTTGTGTTAGGAAAATTCATTTCAAGATCCAGATAGTGAATTTATAAATTAATTTTTAGAATATATCTTTGTCAGTTGGATGTGGCATATATCCTATGGATATAATCCACTTATTCTTAATTATCACAATAATTTATAATCCATCATAAATCTATACAAGTTCAGAAAGTATTTCTGGATCTCTTAGGGGTTATAGCAGTTATTTTTATAGAGAATTTAAGAATTTAAGGAATTAAACATATAATGGAGGATTGAAAAAGCAGAAAGGGAAACATGGGCAGTGACAAAGAGATGCCCATAACTGAGGGGAGCAGCCGCCACTGGTGGAGCTGGAGCGAGAAGTGTGGCGTTATCAGAAACTAAGAGCTGGAACAACGTTATGTGGCAGCCTGGATGGGAGGGGAGTCTGGGGAGGAATGGATACATGTGCGTGTATGGCTGAGTGCCTTTGCTGTTCACCTGAAACTGTCACAACGCTGTTAATCGGCTAGACTCCAGTACAAAACAAAACGTGAAACAAGAAGAAACTAAGAGCTGGGAGAATGCGCCTGAGGAGCAGCACTCAGACCTCTGAGGTTGGGGAGGGGAGGACCCAGCTGGGCACGCTACTTCTGAAGGCAAGTGTTGAGGCTGGAAGAGAGGGTAGATTAAAAATTGGAAAATTGGAACCAACTGCCGCAGCCGGGTAAAAGAGCCGCTGCTTGGTGACACTGGTGGGAATGATTACCTGAATTGTTTTTCCTCACTGACCAAATATCAAGGAGCAAATCCCTTCTCCCTCCACCAGCTCTCTGCTCTGCTCGAGCGCCCCCTATTGGCAAAACCTTGCAGGAAAAGTCGTTGGCTTTGTCACACCCACAGCATCCCAGAAGAGTACAGAAGAGTGGGCTTGAGTCACAAGATAACACCTTAATAACCAGCATGAGGAGTAAACTCATAATTACAATTTTCAACTATCCTAATGTTATAGATTCAGGGTAGGTAGGTAGGTTTAGTCACTCAGTCATGTCCAACTCTTGCAACCCCATGGACTGTAGCCCACCAGGCTCCTCTGTCCCTTGGATTTCCCAGGCAAGAACACTGGAGTGAATTGCCATTTCCTTCTCCAGGGGATCTTCCTGAGCCAGGGATCAAACCCAAGTCTCCTGACTGAGCCACATCTTAATAACCAGCACGAGGAGTAAACTCATAATTACAAGCTATAACTATTCTAATATTATAGATGCAGGGAAGTGCTTATAAACAGAGCTGTTACAGTGATGACACTTCTGATACATTTTTTTAAATATAATAAAACTGATTAAAAGCACAACTCAAATAAGGAGACAGTATTAAACTTAACTCAAACCCTGTGCTCTCGAAAGACAGTGGAGGTTTAAAAGAAAAAACAAACCGTCATCCCCACACCATTTTGTGTTCCAGGAAACAGCTTACTGCAAAGAACCACCACCTTTCCTCAAGTAACTTAGATAAAACTCACCCAGAACTCCCTATGATAAGACCAGACACAGAATCCTCCAAATTCCCTTCTTTGTTTCGTAAAATCAGTAGCTGAACTGTTTTTCCTACTTACCTATCTGGACAAAATGCCTGCCCACTTGACTTTAGTTAGGCATTCTTCTTTTCCCAGTTTTTCTTTCATTTACCCTCTACTAAGCTAACATTGAGAGGCAGGAAAAAACCCTAATTGCCCCTACCAAGAAGCCCCTTCCTGGGAATTCCCTACAGGTCCAGGAGTTAGGGCTCCATGCTTCCACTGGAAGGGCATGGGTTAAATCCCTGGCTGGGGAGCGAAGAGTCTGCATGCCACCTGATGGACGTTGGGGGATGGAAGGGGAGCCCCTTCCTTTCCTGACCTCAAGGAAAACTTTTCCTGGTCAGTTGCCTGGTCAAGACAGCTGTTCCTCTCACTCTTTCATTCTAGCCCTGTTGACTCTCCCATGAAAGAAAGGCTCTTTGCTGCCTGACCTTTCAAAAGCTTGTAGAGCTTATAAATGGAGTACTCTCCATTATAATCTCCCCTCCCCCTAGTGCAATAAACCCCTTTTCTGAATTGCAATAATCCTTTTGAGTAAAGTCTCCCCTTACCAAACCTGGAATTGGTTTCTGTTTGACAGTATTCTGGTGCTATGACTTGGCTCAAAAACTATGGGCCTCTACCTACAAAGGTAGAGATTCGAGGCAACTTTGGTGAGTTCAGGAAACCTTGGTAAATTCAGGTCTTGAGCCAGCGCTCTGGATTTCTTTGTTGTGCATGCTAAGTCGCTTCAGTTGCGTCCAATTCTTTGCAACCCCATATACTGTAGCCCACCCGGCTCCTCTGTCCATAGGATTCTCCATGCAAGGATGCTGGAGTGGGCTGCCATTTCCTTCTCCAAGGGGAGCTTCCTGACCCAGGGATTGAATCCATGCCTCTTTTGTCTCCTGCACTGGCAGGTGGGTTCTTTACCACTAGTGCCACCTGGGAAGCCTCTCTTGTTTGTTTGTTTGTTTGTTTTTAATTAATTAATTTTAATTGAAGGCTAATTACTTTACAATATTGTAGTGGTTTTTGCCATACATTTACATGAATCAACCGTGGGTTGAACCACAGTAAAGTTACTTTTATTCTTTCCAACAAAAAGAGAGTCTTTGCTTGTTACAATTCAGTTTAATATCTTCAAAAATGGCAACCTTTACCAAAAGCAATTTAGAACTTCAGAGGCTTCTTTGGCAAACATGGGATCTTGCCAAATTCTCCCTTCCCATCATTCCCCCATTCCCTTTTATCATTGGAACCTTCTCTTCAGCTTCCTTGAATCCTTTGATCTGTCCCCCTTCAATGCCCATATCTCCTCCAACCCCATCCACCGTATGGGACCCCTCCCTACCCATCGCAGGCCCTCAAATCCTTACCTCTTAAGAGTTGGGCCCCTTCTGTTCTGCTCACCTCCTCTTCACTCCATTGGTGAAGGAAGGACCTCCTGTCCTAAAGAGAACCAGACGGTCAAAGACATGACACCTGGTATTAGACAGGTGAGACTGATAGAAATTTATTAGTAGGCTCAGCTGGGGAAGGAGAATACAGCATGTCATTCAGGACCTCCTGGGAGTTACACTCACCATCAGAGTGAATCAGCAGGGCCTGTGAGAGGCAGGCTCTGTGGCAGAGACACAAGTGATGGTGACCCTTGGTTTCCGTGGGAATATGTGATATCTTATTTAAGTAATTGTGTGGGCTGGCAGGGAGGTAAGACTCCTCCCTGAGGAGTCAGCAGAGCATCTGGTCTGGCTGATAGGGGAACTAGCTGAGTGGAGACGAAAGCAGGGGAACTCAGGGTGAGGCCCTTGAGTATCAAGGCAGCACAGGGAACGTCAGGCCTTCAAGTACACCCTCCTCCCATCAGGGGCTCTTGAGGGCCTCAGGGAGCCCAACGGTAACACTTGCCTGAAAAAAAGTCATTGGAAACAGACTGGATATTTTAGCTACTCACATAGGCTTTGGAGGCACACGGATGACCACTTGATCTTTCCTTGGTCCCTTTCCCCAAATTTAGTCCACAGACTCCATAAGATTACACATCAGGGCAGAGGAAATCTTAAAGGTCTGCTTTACCAACATGCATGGTGATGCTTAAGCCTCATATTGAGCAAGTAATTCTTGGCTAGAAACACAACTGTGGTCAAAATATAGAGGTGGGAAAAAGATGAGAGCTGCACACCCACTTACATGAACCAGTGAGTTGAAACGTTGACATTGAAGCTGTAAACTTTCTATTTGTGCCTGTCTCTATTTGCATGTATATGTGTACATACATAAAAGAATATATGTATTATCTGTGTTAGCTATGTGCTCAGTTGCTTTAGTCATGTCCAGTTCTTTGCAATGCTATGGACTGTAGCCCATTATAGACTACAAGGCCATATCTTGTCTATGGCTTTCTCTAGAAAAGAATCTTGGAGTGGGTTACCCTGCCATCCTCCAGGGGATCTTCCTGACCCAGAAATCAAACCCGCATCTCTTGTGTCTCCTGCTTTGTAGGTGGATTCTTTACCAATAGTGCCACCTGGAAAGTCCATATATGTTTATGCATATACTACTTTCCTAAATACAGATGGTATTACCAAATTAGATGATAAAATCCCTTAAATGTCCTCAGTTCTGACTGACGTAGAAATAAGTTAGTGCTTATGTAAATTAAATATTCCTAAAATTCCCAGAAATTAAAGAAATTGAACTTCTAATATATTTATCCCTAATACTTCTAAAATGAAATTTTCATACTCAGGTGACTGCAGCCATGAAATTAAAAGATGCTTACTCCTTGGAAGGAAAGTTATGACCAACCTAGATAGCATATTCAAAAGCAGAGACATTACTTTGCCAACAAAGGTTCGTCTAGTCAAGGCTATGGTTTTTCCTGTGGTCATGTATGGATGTGAGAGTTGGACTGTGAAGAAGGCTGAGCGCTGCAGAATTGATGCTTTTAAACTGTGGTTTTGGAGAAGACTCTTGAGAGTCCCTTGGACTGCAAGGAGATCCAACCAGTCCATTCTGAAGGAGATCAGCCCTGGGATTTCTTTGGAAGGAATGATGCTAAAGCTGAAACTCCAGTACTTTGGCCACCTCATGTGAAGAGTTGACTCATTGGAAAAGACTCTGATGCTGGGAGGGATTGGGGGCAGGAGGAGAAGGGGATGACAGAGGATGAGATGGCTGGATGGCATCACTGACTCGATGGACGTGAGTCTGAGTGAACTCCGGGAGTTGGTGAGGGACAGGGAGGCCTGGCGTGCTGCGATTCATGGGGTCGCAAAGAGTCGGACACGACTGAGCAACTGATCTGATCTGATCTGATCTGAAGAGTACTTTCAAGGTACTTCTGCAGAAACTATCCCAAATATTTAAAGAATTCAGGTTCACATAATTTAGGTAAATATTTGGAAAATAACACTAGCCTGATATTGTCAGTTTAATAAAAGTTTTTAATAAAAACTTGTCTTCTGAGTTATCATCATCAAGCATAAAAAAAGCACACATTTTTTATTCTATTTGGACACATTCTTCCTAAAATTATCTAGATTTTCTGATTAAAAAGCTAACATTATTGGAAAAGTCTCTGATGCTGAGAAAGGTTGAGAGCAGAAGAATAAGAGGGCGTCAGAGGATGAGATGGCTGAATGGCATCACTATGGATGTGAACTTGGGCAAACTTCAGAAGATGGGAAGAGACAGGGAGGCCTGGCTTGCTGTAGTCCATGGGGTTGCAAAGAGTTAGACGTGACTGGGGGACTGAAAAACAAAAATATCTACTATATGTTTGTGGTAGTGGTGTAGTCACTAAGTCCTTTTCGATTCTTTACAATCCTATGGACTGTAGCCAGCCAGACTCCTCCTCTCCAGGCAAGAATACTGGAGTGGGTTGCCATGCCCTCCTCCAGAGGATATTCCTGACCCAGGGATCAAAGGAAACATATGGCTATAGAAAAAAGTTTTGAAATGTATATTCTTTAGCTTGGCTAGTCAGCTACAATATGGCAATATATAAAAGTTTGCAGTTATTTACATCATAGTTCTGTCTGTAAGTGTATTATTAAATAGTTTTCTAAGGCTACACTAACCAAGTATCAGAGACTGGCTGGCTTAACCAACAGCACTTTATTTTCTTACAGTTCTGGAGGCTGGAGGCCCCTAGGCTTGACACAAGTCAAAGTGTTAGCAAAGTTGATATCTTCTGAAACCTCTGTCCTTAGCTTGTAGATTATTGTCTTCTCCCTCTGTCTTCCTATAGGGACCCTGTCTGTATCGGATTAGGACCTACTCTAATGACCTCATTTAACTTACTATTTGAAGACCCTATTTCCAAATACAGTCATATATGGGGACACTTAGGTGTTAGGTCTAAAATATATGAATTTTAAAAGAACATAATTCAGCCCATAATTCATGGCATCCGGTCCCATCACTTCATGGCAAATAGATGGGGAAACAGTGGAAACAGTGGCTGACTATATTTTTGGGGGCTCCAAAATCACTGCAGATGGTGACGGCAGCCATGAAATAAAAAGACGCTTACTCCTTGGAAGGAAAGTTATGACCAACCTAGATAGCATATTCAAAAGCAGAGACATTACTTTGTCAATAAAGGTCCATCTAGTCAAGGCTATGGTTTTTCCAGTAGTCATGTATGGATGTGAGAGTTGGACTATAAAGAAAGCTGAGCACTGAAGAATTGACGCTTTTGAACTGTGGTGTTGGAGAAGACTCTTGAGAGTCCCTTGGACTGCAAGGAGATCCAACCAGTCCATCCTAAAGGAAATCAGTCCTGGGTGTTCATTGGAAGGACTGATGTTTAAGCTGAATCTCCAATATTTTGGCCACCTGATGTGAAGAGCTGACTCATTTGAAAAGACCCTGATGTTGGGAAAGATTGAAGGCAGGAGGAGAAGGGGACAACAGAGGATGAGATGGTTAGATGGCATCACCAACTCAATGGACATGAGTTTGGGTAAACTCCGGGAGTTGGTGATGGACAGGGAGGCCTGGCATGCTGCAATTCATGGGGTCGCAAAGAATCGGACATGACTGAGCAACTGAACTGAACTGAATTCAGCCCATAACAGTGGGTGAGACTCTACTTGGAGGAATACTACCAGAAAGAGACAACTTTGTATGTAAGGTCTACAGGATATATTTTTTTTTAAGAAAGGGAAAGTAATTTTGCCTAGAAGATAAACATTTTAGATCTTATCATAGTAACTTCCTGTGCCTTGGGTTGACTTTATCATGTTCTTGATTATGTAAAAGAAAAACAAAGTTGATTCACTTTTGAAAGAGCCATGGTTCTTTAGAGCCATGTTACCTCCTATATTTACTTTTAAAATCTTCTATTGCTACTGCAGGCAGATAGCATATAGGTCCCCTGGAAGAAGAGAACCAGACATAGCTCTCTTGACATATCGAAGACAATGTATCAGTTGTAAAGACTCCCAGTTCTTTTTTGAAGGTAAAGATTAGTCTGAAAGACATTTTTGAGGAGTTCTGTGGAACCCAACACCCTGGAACACTAAGGGCTAACTGGAACCTAAGAAATGTTATCGTTGACTTCACTGACTCTCCTAGATCTCAATCAACTGGAGCCTGGACTCTGTCAACCTTTACCCCACTCTATGCCGAATTCTCCTGTGTTCAAGACCCTTCATGAATATGCATGTACCCTTAACTTAAAACTTTCCCAATTTTTTAAAAATTTATTTTTGGTTGTGCTGGGTCTTGGTTGATGGGCAGGCATTTCTCTAGTTGTAATGATTGGGGCCTACCCTCTAGCTGCTGTGTGAGGGTTTCTCATTGTGGTGGCTCCTCTTGTTGGGGAGCACAGGCTCTAGGGCACGTGGAGTTCAGTAGTTGAAGCACATGGGCTCAGTAGCTGAGGCTTCCGGGCTCCACAGCACAGGCTCAATAGTTGTGGTGCATGGGCTTAGTTACTGCACGGCATGTGGGATCTTCCCAGATCAGAGGTCGAACCCATGTCTGTGGCATTGGCAGGTGGATTCTTTACCACTGAGCCACCAGGGAAGCCCTCCTGCTTTTACCGTTCAGGGAGACACTTCTTTGGGAAACATCCTCGGGTTTTCTCCTTACTTGTTGCAAGTAATAAATCCTTCCTTCTGCTCTTGGGCTTGATTGTGTCTTTTGGCTCCACATCCACCAAGAGGCAAACCCTATTTTCAGGTAAAACCCCTTTGATTTTTGGATTGACTTCATTCTTACATTGCCACATAAACAAATTTTCTTGCTTCTTGCATTATTTTTGTCATGAATTCTCATCAGATCTTCCACTTTTGAAAATTACCAGGTATAAGTTAACCCTGGTCATTCTAAGTGTTTCATCATCTACAGATAGTTCTTTTTGTTTTACTTTGATGCTTCTTTAAACGTGCCTACAAATCAGTTACAGGTCAGAGTGTTTTGTCTTCTGCAGAGAAGGACTATCCCAGAGACCCAGGGAAAAGAACTCTGCCAACTGAGCAATCCTGTGCACAGACTTCCAATGGTATCATTTAAGTGCCTTTGAGGATATACTAGTGGAATGAGTCGAGATTTCCAGAACTCTAGAGAAGCAGATGCATTCATGAGATTGCAAACCAAGATCAATCAGAACATTAATTACTTAAGACTGAATGAAGATCTGATAAAAGATGATTCTGAGTTTTATTTAAAATATTACTGATTCCCCAATATTCTATTTTTTCTGGATATACAGAACCTCTTTCTCTTTTCCCTTAAGCTATCTCTAACTCATAACAATTTAGTAGACTACATTTTTATAAACAGAAATGAAATTTAGGGACTTTTCTGGTGCTCTAATGGTTAAGTCTACACACTGCCAAGGCAGGAAACAGGGATTTGATCCCTGGTCAGGAAACTAAAATCCCACATGCCATGCAGCATGGCCAAAATATTAAGTAAATATATAAAAATAAAATTTAGAAAAAGAAAGAAGTTTATCTTTCTTTTCCCTGCTTTCTCCCTCAGAATTAAGAATCTCTTATTGAACATTCTTATTTTCATGACAATATAATTATTTGTATAGGCTCAGTAAGACTCTCTCCTCTTTGTTAATAGGATATGATAAAACCAAGGCTTTGGCTGGAATGTCAAATTTGAGAATTATGCTCACTTACTTTTATTCACTTTCAAGAAGCTAATGTTGACTTTATTCTAGAGCCAAGGCTTACTAAGCCCCTTTAGAAAAACTGGCCTGGTACCTGCCTTACAGGTTTCCAGCCTTACAGGTGGGCAAGAAAAGTCACTTTGAGAGGTCCAGGAATCTTAGAAAAATTTGAGGACATAGAGAAAGTGAAATCACTCAGTCGCTCAGTCATGTCCAACTCTTTGTGACCCCATAGAATGTAGCCTACCAGGCTCCTTCGTCCATGGGATTTTCCAGGCAAGAGTACTGGAGTGGGTTGCCATTTCCTTCTCCGGAGGATCTTCCTGACCCAGGGATCAAACCCAGGTCTCCTGCATTGTAGGCAGACGCTTTACTGTCTGAGCAACGAGGGAAGTCTAGGGACATAGAGAGAAGAGGGATTTATGCAAATCCATAGATACTGCAGGTGAAATGTGATGGCAAGTTCATGAGTTGGGTTCCTAACCTTCAGATGTCTGTACAAGTCCAACCTGAAATTCCCTATGAAAAAATTCCAGTAAAGCAAACTTTAAAAGGTTTATATGTCAAATTAGCATTCTTGCTGCACCCATGTAAATTATCAGGTTAATTTTAATGAGGCCAGTCTTATTTTGTGATAAAGAATAATCTTTCTTTAAGGCTATTTTTCATCAAAAGAGGAATGAACATAGAAATTTCATGTTTCATAGAAAATAAAATCACATCCTCTGGAGTGATCAAATTCTGGTTCTATTCATTGCTTTTGAGCTATTTTGCATGTCTTTGTAAATTGCAGGTCACTGATGGATGTGCAAACTCATTTGTCAGGTAGGAATTTCATTTGTTTCTTTATTGCTATGGAAAAGCCAATTACATTCCTTACCTGTGACTTGGACTAGATCCTGTCACCTAGTAAAAATTGTCAGCCCTTGCAAATTTTCAATTCTTCCAGTTTCATGCAACATCTGGTTACAGCTTCCAGACTAATGTTTCCTTTTTTCTCCCCTCCCTCTTGACCAAGAACTAAAACCTGACTGCCCAGACTGTTATCAGGACTCTGCCTTGTTGTTGTTTTTCAGCCACTCAGTCATGTGCAACTCTTTGCAACCCCATCGATTGCAGCATGGCAGGCTTTCCTGTCCTTCACCATCTCCTAGAGCTTGCTCAAACTCATGTCCATTGAGTTGCTGATGCCATCCAACCATCTCATCGTTTGTTGTCCCCTTCTCCTCCTGCCTTCAATCTTTCCCAGCAGCAGGGTCTTTTCTAATGAGTTGGCTCTTCACATCAGGTGGCCAAAGTATTGGAGTTTCAGCTTCACCATCAGTCCTTCTGTTGAATATTCAGGGCTGATTTCCTTTAGGATGGACTGGTTGGATCTCCTTGCAGTCCAAGGGACTCTCAAGAGTCTTCTCCAACACCACAGTTCAAAAGCATCAATTCTTTGGTGCTCACCTTTCTTTACAGTCCAACTCTTACATCCATACATGACTACTGGAAAAACCATAGGTTTGACTAGACAGACCTTTGTAGGCAAAATAGTATCTCTGCTTTTTAGATTTGTCATAACTTTTCTTCCAAGGAGCAAGCGTCTTTCAATTTCATGGCTGCAGTCACCATCTGCAGTGATTTTGGTGCCCAAGAAAATAGTCTGTCACTGTTTCCATTGTTTCCCCATCTATTTGCCATGAAGTGATGGGACTGCCATGATCTCAGATTTTTGAATGTTGATCTTTGCTCTCCTCTTTCATCTTCATCAACATCAAGAGACTAGTTCCTTGTTGCTTTCTGCCATGAGAGTGGTGTCATCTGCATATCTGAGGTTATTGATATTTCTCCCGGCAATCTTGATTCCAGGTTGTGCTTCATCCAGCTCAGCATTTTGCATGATGTACTCAGCATGTAAGTTAAATAAGCAGAGTAATGACAATATACAACCTTGCTGTACTCCTTTCCTAGTTTTGAACCAGTCTATTGTTCCATATCTGGTTCTAACTGTTGCCTTTTGACCTGCATATAGGTTTTGCAGGAGGCAGGTAAGGTGGTCTGGTATTCCCAGCTCTTGAAGAATTTTCCAGTTTGTTGTGATCCACACAATCAAAGGCTTTAGCCTAGTCAATGAAGCAGAAGTAGATGTTTTTCTGGAATTCTCTTGCTTTTTCTATGATCCAACAGATGTTGGCAATTTGATCTCTGGTTCATCTGCCTTTTCTAAATCCAGCTTGAACATCTGGAAGTTCTTGGTTTACATACTCTTGAAGCCTGGCTTGGAGAATTTTGAGCATTACTTTGCTAACATGTGAGATGAGTGCAATTGTGCATTAGTTTGAACTTTCTTCAGCATTGCCCTTCTTTGGAACGGAATGAAAACTGACATTTTCCAGTCCTGTGACCATGGCTGAGTTTTCCAAATTTGCTGGCATATTGAATGCAGCACTTTAACAGCATGGGGACTTAAATCTGCATAACAACCTTTTGGGTTGTCTAAGGGTTGCCTCATAGCTGGACTTTTTCTCCAGGATCTGAGGAAATGGTGGGAACTGAAGATAAGAAAGCCTTCCTCAGCGATCAATGCAAAGAAAGAGAGGAAAACAACAGAATGGGAAAGACTAGAGATCTCTTCAAGAAAATTAGAGATACCAAGGGAACATTTCATGCAAAGATGGGCTCGATAAAGGACGGAAATGGTATGGACCTAACAGAAGCAGAAGATATTAGGAAGAGGTGGCAAGAATACACAGAATAACTGTACAAAAAAGATCTTCATGACCCAGATAATCACAATGGTATGATCACTGACCTAGAGCCAGACATCCTGGAATGTGAAGTCAAGTGGGCCTTAGAAAGCATCACTACAAACAAAGCTAGTGGTGGTGATGGAATTCCAGTTGACCTATTTCAAATCCTGAAAGATGATGCTGTGAAAGTGCAGCACTCAATATGCCAGCAAATCTGGAAAACTCAGCAGTGGCCACAGGACTGGAAAAGGTCAGTTTTCATTCCAATCCCAAAGAAAGGCAATGCCAAAGAATGCTCAAACTACCGCACAATTGCACTGGCTTGGAGTGCATCTCACATGCTAGTAAAGTAGTGCTTAAAATTCTCCAAGCCAGGCTTCAGCAATATGTGAACCGTGAACTTCCAGATGTTTAAGCTGGATTTAGAAAAGGCAGAGGAACCAGAGTTCAAATTGCCAACATCCGCTGGATCATGGAAAAAGCAAGAGAGTTCCAGAAAAACATCTATTTCTGCTTAATGACTATGCCAAAACCTTTGACTGTGTGGATCACAATAAACTGTGGAAAATTCTGAAGGAGATGGGAATATCAGATCACCTGACCTGCCTCTTGAGAAACCTATATGCAGGTCAGGAAGCAACAGTTAGAACTGGACATGGAACAACAGACTGGTTCCAAACAGGAAAAGGAGTACATCAAGGCTGTATACTGTCACCCTGCTTATTTAACTTATATGCAGAGTACATCATGAGAAACGCTGGACTGGAAGAAGCACAAGCTAGAATCAAGATTGCCTGGAGAAATATCAATAACCTCAGATATGCAGATAATACCACCCTTATGGCAGAAAGTGAAGAGGAACTAAAGAGTCTCTTGATGAAAGTGAAAGAGGAGAGTGAAAAAGTTGGCTTAAAGCTCAACATTCAGAAAACGAAGATCATGGCACCTGGTCCCATCCCTTCATGGGAAATAGATGGGGAAACAATGGAAACAGTGTCAGACTTTATTTTTTTTGGCTCCAAAATCACTGCAGATGGTGGTTGCAACCATGAAATTAAAAGACTCTTACCCCTTGGAAGGAAAGTTAGGACCAACCTAGATAGCATATTCAAAAGCAGAGACATTACTTTGCCAACAAAGGTCCGTCTAGCCAAGGTTATGGTTTTTCCAGTGGTCATATATGGATGTGAGAGTTGGACTATAAAGAAAGCTGAGCACCAAAGAATTGATGCTTTTGAACTCTGGCATTGGAGAAGACTCTTGAGAGTCCCTTGGACTGCAAGGAGATCCAACCAGTCCATTCTAAAGATCAGCCCTGGATGTTCTTTGGCAGGACTGATGCTGAAGCTGAAACTCCAATACTTTGGCCACCTCATGCGAAGAGTTGACTCATTGGAAAAGACTCTGATCCTGGGAGGGACTGGGGGCAGGAGGAAAAGGGGACGATGGAGGATGAGATGGTTGGATGGCATCACTGACTAGATGGATGTAAGTTTGAGTGAACTCCGGGAGTTGGTGATGGACAGGGAGGCCTGGCGTGCTGCGATTCATGGGGTCGCAAAGAGTCGGACACGACTGAGGGACTGAACTGAACTGAACTGAAACCCAATAACTTTATACATCCCTGAAAGACTCGTCGTCACCACAGACCATGCATACACTGGCTGGAGTCTTCCCACACAAGCCCCTGGTTGGGCCACCAGAAGTCCGACAAAATAATGCTCATGTCATACATGCCCTTCTGTGAGAGGCAATCAAGATCATAGATAACACTGCTAAGGCCACTGACATTTTTGTTTTCAGAAACAATGACCAGTTCTTTCATAATCTAAAGATCTCTTAGACCGTTAACATGTCTTTTTTTCATTGTAAGTATATCTCTTTTTAGAGCCTGACTTATGCTACTATCTCTCTACACATGGTTCAACTGATTTGGCAGGAACAAAACCAATAAGAGACCTCAAGAAATTATTTCTTAGTCCCTGTCTTGCCTTGCTGAAGAGGTTCATGATTGCCTCTGGGTTGCTCAGCCATGATTAATATTCACTCTTCTTAAATCTGAAGGGATACAAAATATACCACCCCAAGGTATGCCTTGTTGGCATATTGATTATTTTAATCTGGTTATTTTTTCTATAAAAGCAGACACAGGTGAAGCTCTGAAAACTGAGTGGCAGTTGCCCTTCTATAAGAAATATTTACATTTATAAGGGAAATCTTCATTTGTAAAGGGTGTCTTCCTCTCTGTACCAGGAAGAGAAGGATATCCAAATTTCTAGAAAACTCTTGTCAATGAGAAGATGAGGACTTAAATCTACATAACAATCTTATACTTGTTTTCTGTGCTTTTCCTGGTAACCTCCCATGACTGACTCCACACCACTATCATCTTTTGTCTTAGCTGCCTATGGTATTTCAGATGGCAGTTTTAGCCATTTCAGAGAGTTACTCAGTTTTCCTGGGTTTCTGGCATGTATATAAGGAGGTATGTGCTCAGTCACTGAGTCAGTATACACATTATTAAACTTTTGCTTGATTTTCTATTAACCTGTCTTGTATTAATTTAATTGTTAGACCAGCCAAAGAATGTAGAAGGGAGGAAGGAACAACTTTTCTACCTCTACAGGTGGCAATGCAGATGGGACTCTGCCCACTGCAGGGTTGCTGCAACTGAGGGATCCCAGGACCTCTGAGACAAGTATGCAGAGAATGAGAATTCTCAGCATGCCAGGCAACACTGTTTTTACTGATTTAACCGGACAGAAATATGGATCGCACCCCATCTGCAGCTAGATCTTTCTTAGGGAGTGGATCTTCTGCATCTTTTGTACTTTCTTATGGACTACCTCTTGCAGCCTTGGTTAAACCATAAAAAGGATCATTTGTTTGAGTTGCTATTGAGGCTAATATTAGATGCAACTTGTCAGTGGCTACGTGATGGACCCCTTGAATTGGCTATGTTTAAGAGAGAAAATGGTAGAGGGCACAGCAGCCCGTTCCAGTATTCTTGCCTGGAGACTCCCACGGGCAGAGCAGCCTGGCAGTCTATGGTCCAGGCTAGGCTTGCAAAGAGTCAGACACAATGGAAGCACGCAACAGAGAAAAGTGGATACCTATGGAAATACCAAATTGAAAAGAAGACAGGGAAATATAATGCTAGCCACAAGGACTCCCCTAAGAAGAAGGGACAGAAATTATGTCCCTTAACAAGAAGAAAGGACAGAATTAATATCTACATCCAATGTAAATTCCCCTTCTAAAAATCCAGACCCATCTACCTGCTTTAGCTTCTTCTTCCCTATAAGATTTATGGACAGCATGGCAGGTAATCTCTAGACCCAGAGTATACAGGTTACTCATAAAAATGCCAAAAGTTAGGAATTGAATTTAGCAGAAGCACCTGGTACAGGCAGGAGGGCTCCCTTGCTGTCTCTTAAAATTCCCCCTACTCTGCAGGGCTCTATGAGGCTCTGCCAACTTCAGACCTTCCTATGAAATGTCCTTTGCTGATGTATCCTGGACCTCCATGGCAATGCATTCACGTATCCTGACCAGCAGCAGATCTTCTGATTTATGAAGCCCTTTTATCTCCACCTTCAGAAGATCCTATTAAATTTAGAGAGGAATTGAAAGATTAGTGCATTTCCAACTAAGATGGAAACCAAAAGATCTCTACATTTTTAGAACTTCAGGTTTTAGTATGGTAAGAATACTGGAGTGGGTTGCCATTTCCTTCTCCCAGAGATCTTTCCAACCCAGGGATTGAACTCACATCTCCTGCATTGGCAGGCAGATTCTTTACTACTGAGCCAGCAGAGAAGCCCAACTTAGGTGATTTTAGAGGGAAAAATTATGTTTCAGTAGCACATGTTTGTGGATTCGTGTGTGCTTAGTTGCTCAGTCATGGTCGGACTCTTGGTGACCCCACAAACTATAGCCTGCTATGCTCCTCTGTTCATGGGATTTCCCAGACAAGAATACTGGAGTGGGTTCCCATGTCCTTCTCCAGGGCTTCTTCCTGACCCAGGGATCGAACCTACATCTCCTACGTTGGCATGAGGATTCTTTTACTGCTGAGCCACCAGGGAAGCCTTCCATAGAAATGCTTCTTATTAAACCCTGATTCATGTAATACAGACCTGAAAGGAGCATCATTCACCTCCTGTAATGAGACACATCTCTTTAACTGAGTAGACTTACTATCAAGACAGACTGGTTCAATAAGATGTGGAGCAATCTATTAATTTAGCTTTTGAACTGTGAAACTTCTTTAAAGTTTTGAAAGTAGTACTGATGAGAAACAAAATATACTACCCCAAATTATGTATATTGATTATTGTAAACTGGTTATTTTTAAAGAACAGTAGTTTCTAGAATTTCTAGAGCTTTAGTCATCCTCCTATTCCTGGTACAGTGAGGAAGACACCCCTTCAAATGGAGATTCCCCTTATAAATATCCCATACAATAGGGTGGCTTCTATTCTGTTCTCAGAACTTCACCTGTGTCTCTTGTTTCTTAAAAATAACCAATCCAAGATAATCCTTATGCCAGAGAGGTATATCTAGGGGTGGCATATTCCGCTGCTGCTGCTGCTGCTGCTAAGTCCCTTCAGTCCTGTCCAACTCTGTGCGATCCCAGAGATGGCAGCCTACCAGGCTCCTCTGTCCCTGGGATTCTCCAGGCAAGAACACTGGAGTGGGTTGCTATTTCCTTCTCCAATGCATGAGAGTGAAAAGTGAAAGCTCCTCTTCATATATTAACTATACTTCAATAATACTGATTTTTTTTTTAATCTGTTTAAGAAAACTAGAAGGTATAAGGAGAAAAGAGAGAGATTTGTTGAGCAGGACACACTGCGTTTGCAATGATGATGAATCTCAAAGAACAGAAGCTCTCTAGGCTCCTAGAAATATACCTGGACTTCATCTGTTTCCCATCTAAAAGTCACCTAGGAAGGGACAAGAGTACTTAAGAGAAGCTGCGAGGAAGTTTCACATTTAGGAAGCGTTAGTACAGCAAACAGAGAAGGCAATGGCAACCCACTCCAGTACTCTTGCCTGGAAACTCCCTTGGACGGAGGAGCCTGGTAGGCTGCAGTCCATGGGGTCGCTAAGAGTCAGATACGACAGCGACTTCACTTTCACTTTTCCTTCCATGCATTGGAGAAGGAAATGGCAACCCACTCCAGTATTCTTGCCTGGAGAATCCCAGGGACGGGGCAGCCTGGTGGGCTGCCGTCTGTGGGGTCACACGGAGTCGACCACGACTGAAGTGACTTAGCAGCAGCAGCAGCAAAGGAAGGGGAAGGGTTGGAGGCAGTGGAGGAAAAACAAATTAACATTATGCTTCCCTGGTGGCTCGGGTTTCCCTGGTGGCTCAGTTGGTAAGGAATCCAAATCCACCTGCAATGCGGGAGAACTGGGTTCTGTCTCTGGGTTGGTAAGATCCCCTGGAGAAGGGAAAGGCTACCCACTCCAGTATTCTGGCCTGGAGAATTCCATGGACTGTATAGTCCATGGGTTTGCAAAGAGTCAGACACAACTGAGCGACTAAGCACAGTCTGGACACCAGGAAGAGTGGGCTGACATGCTAAGGGAAACAGAAGAGCCAGGTAGGCTCACAGAGGATTTTAAGCTGAGGACTAGAGTTCTCTTTCTATATTAGCGGGAACATCCCAAAGATAAATTTGTTTAATTCTGACTTGTAAGTGGTTGAAATATGACTAAAGTGCCCTCTGCTGGTAGTATGCAAAGCCAGATGTGTAAACATAAAATAGTTGAGAAATATGAGGAAAAGCAACTCCAGTTTTTATGTGTATTGAATATAATAAACTTGGAAAATTCACTACAGCTAGCTAATTTTATCTAAAATAAAGGGCTTGATATAATTCAACTAGAAATGGAAGGAGGGAGCTAATTTACATGCTGTTAAAAACAAGACAATAGGCTCAAAATGGAATCACTTATATTAAGCTCCATGTCACCAAACCAAGGCTTAACTATAATTTTTGCTCTCCCAGAAACAGAAATTTCAACTAATCAAACAGGAATCACCTGTTCAATGTTAGTTAGCCAATCTGCCTCATTGGTCTCTGCCATCCCCTAGAGGGAAAGTAACATTGCAATAACCAATTTGAATTTTTTTTTTGCCTAGTATAACTTCCTTGTTCCTGTCTCCTATGAAAGTCTCTCATTTTGTACAGCTCCTTGGAGCTCCTTTCTTATCTGCTAGATTGGAATCCTATTTCTAGAATATTGAATAAAGCCAACAAAAGTTTTAAAACTTACTCAGTTGGGTTTTGTGTTCTAACACTTCCCATCTGAAGCAAATAAGAAATCGTACAAAATATATCAAAATTATTTTTGAAATAATGGTTTTAAGAAATTGGGCATTGGGCAGCACAGGACAGTGATTCTCTCGAAACAGGAAACAAATCAGGTGAGCCATGTGATTGCCCTGGAGAATGCTTCCTCACGTGTGTGAGACTGCACATCTTTTCATAGAATAACAATGAAAGACATATAAGTCTCTAGTGCTACCAAGCCCAACTCTTCTGCTTGAGCACCTGATCCCTATCCTTCCATGATACTTGAGAACGCCACCCAGCAATTTTTTTTTCTGCAACATCAATTTTTATTCTTTCTCCTGAATCTTTTCAGCATACACAAATGTTATTTCATTCTTCTTTTATTTATTCTGCAGCCATGAAATTAAAAGACACTTACTCCTTGGAAGGAAAGTTATGACCAACATAGATAGCATATTCAAAAGCAGAGACATTACTTTGCCAACAAAGATCCGTCTAGTCAAGGCTATGGTTTTTCCTGTGGTCATGTATGGATGTGAGAGTTGGACTGTGAAGAAGGCTGAGCACTGCAGAATTGATGCTTTTCAACTGTAGTGTTGGAGAAGACTCTTGAGAGTCCCTTGGACTGCAAGGAGATCCAACCAGTCCATTCTGAAGGAGATCAGCCCTGGGATTTCTTTGGAAGGAATGATGCTAAAGCTGAAACTCCAGTACTTTGGCCACCTCATGCGAAGAGTTGACTCATTGGAAAAGACTCTGATGCTGGGAGGGATTGGGGGCAGGAGGAGAAGGGGACGACAGAGGATGAGATGGCTGGATGGCATCACTGACTCGATGGACGTGGGTCTGGGTGAACTCCGGCACAGGGAGGCCTGGCGTGCTGAGATTCATGGGGTCACAAAGAGTCGGACACGACTGAATGACTGAACTGAACTGAACTTTTATTTATTTATTTTGGCTCTGCTGGGTCTTCGTTGCTGCACTTGGGCTATCTCTAGTTGTGGCCAGCGGGGGCTACTCTTGGGTTGCGGTGTTCAGGCTTCTCACTGCAGAGGCTTCTCTTGTTGCAGAGTTTGGGCTCTAGGGCTTGCAGACACAGTAGTTGTAGTTCTTGGGCCTAGTTGCCCCTTGGCATGTGGGATCTTCCCGAACCAGGGACTGAACCCATGTCCCCTGAGTTGGCAGGCAGATTCTTAACCATTAGACCACCAGGGAAGTCAAGTGGTCCTTAGGAAGCATCACTATGAACAAAGCTAGTGGAGGGGATGGAATTCCAGTTGAGCTATTTCAAATCTTAAAAGATGACGCTGTGAAAGTGCTGCACTTATGCCAGCAAATTTGGAAAACTCAGCAGTGGCCACAGGACTGGAAAAGGTCAGTTTTTATTCCAATCCCAAAGAAAGGCAATGCCAAAGAATGTTCAAACTAACACACAATTGCACTCATGTCACATGCTAGCAAAGTAATGCTCAAAATCCTCCAAGCCAGGCTTCAGCAGTACGTGAACCATAAACTGCCAGATGTTCAAGCTGGTTTTAGAAAAGGCAGAGGAACCAGAGATCAAATTGCCAACATCTGTTGGATCATAGAAAAAGCAAGAGAATTCCAGAAAAACAGCTACTTCTGCTTTACTTACTATCCCAAAGCCTTTGACAGTGTGGATCACAACAAACTGTGGAAAATTCTTCAAGAGCTGGGAATACCAGACCACCTTACCTGCCTCTTGAGAAATCTGTATGCAGGTCAAGAAGCAACAATTAGAACAGGACATGGAATAACAGACTGGTTCCAAATCAGAAAAGGAGTACATCAAGGATGTATATTGTCACCCTGATTATTTAACTTATATGCTGAGTACATCATGTGAAATGCCAGGCTGGATGAAGCACAAGCTGGAATCAAGATTGCTGGGGAAAATATCAATAATCTCAGATACGCAGATGACACCACCCTTATGGCAGAAAGTGAAAAGGAACTAAAGAGCACTCTTGATGAAAGTGAAAGAGGAGAGTAAAAAAGCTGGCTTAAAGCTCAGCATTCAAAACACTAATATCATGGCTTCTGGTCCCATCACTTCATGGCAAATGGAAGCAGTGACAGACTTTATTTTTCTGGGCTCCAAAAATCACTGCAGCTGGTGACTGTAGCCATAAAATTAAGATGCTTGCTACTTGAAAGAAAAGCTATGACCAACCTAGATTGCATATTAAAAAGCAGAGACCAAAAAAAAAAAAAAAAAAAAAAAGCAGAGACATTACTTTGCAGACAAAGGTCCATCTAGTCAAAGTTATGGTTTTTCTAGTAGTTATGTATGGATATGAGAGTTGGACTATAAAGAAAGCTGAGCACCAAAGAATTGATGCTTTTGAAATGTGGTGCTGGAGAAGACTCTTGAGAGTCCCTTGGACTGCAAGGAGATCAAACCAGCCAGTCCTAAAGCAAATCAGCCCTAAATATTCATTGAAAGGACTGATGCTGAAGCTGAAATTCCAATCCTTTGGCCACCTGATGAGAAGAGCTGACTGCATGGAAAAGACCCTGCTGCTGGGAAGGATAGAAGGTGGGAGGAGAACAGGACAACAGAGGATGAGATGATTGGATGGCATCACTGACTCAATGGACATGATTTTAAGTAAGTTCTGGGAGTTGGTGGTGGACAGTAAAGTTGGAGTTCTGCAGTCCATGGGTTTGCAAAGAGTCAGACACGACTGAGCAACTGAATTGAGACCATGAGGGAAGTCCTATTTCATTCTTTTTTAAAGCAAAACAAAACAAAAACCTTTTCTTAAACCCTTTCATCGTTTACTCACTGCCTTAATTCATTCTCTCTCTCTCCCTATTTCCAACAAAGCATGGCAAACTTTTCTGGAAAAGGACAGAGAGCTAGTAAATATTTAAAGCACCATGGGCTCTCTTGTCTCTACCCAAGACAACACATAAATGATTGGGTGTGGCACCCTTTGCATTAGTTTACCCACCCTGCCTTACAGAAAGCAGACCATCATTTCATCCTCCCAGTGACCAGTCAGGAAGCTGTCGTTATTCTATACCTTCCCTTGTGCAGGATTCTAGATGGGAGTTCTAGAACAGAACAGAGGGGCTGGGGACATAAACCTCCCTTTGAGCATGGCAAAGGGAGTTTCTGGAAGAACCTGATTGTTCATGTCTGTTAAATCCTCTCTAATCCAGGGTTTCCTCCTGTGTCCCCAGGGACATCACTCTTGTCAAATTCAACTCCACGTTATCCACCAGGCATTTATCTGAACTCATCTTATTCGTCATCTTGGCAGCATTTCAGGCAAATCATCACTTTGTCCTTGAAAAGCTTTCTTCAGCTGGGCACTGAATGCTCTCTTCCTCCTGTCACTCCTTCTAAGCCTGCTGGTTCTTTTTCATCTCCCTTCATCTTCCAGGCCTTTTAACACTGCGAAGCCTCAAGGCAGGCTTCAGATCTCTTCTCTTTTGTCCCTACAGTCCTTTATTATGACCTCACTGTCTTGTTTGGGGGAGGGGGTGCAGGCAGGGAGAGGCAGCAGGTTATATGAGATTGCCTTTCTTAATGTTTTATTTAACACAGGTCCAATGTGGAAATTACGATAATTTCACAAGTCAATAGCATAATGTCTCAATTAGTTGCATTACTGTTCCAAGCAAGGGAAGATGAAAGGAATTGTTGTTTGGTCGCTAAGTCATGTCTGGCTCTTTTACGACCCCATGGGCTATATAGCCCGCCAGGCTCCTCTGTCCATGGAATTTCCCAGGCAAGAATACTGAAGTGGGTCACCATTTCCTTCTCCGGGGGATCTTCCCAACCCAGGGACTGAACCCACATCTCCTGCATTGGCAGGTGGATTCTTTACCACTGAGCCACTGGGGAAGCCCTTCTCAGTACCATATCCACATTTAAGTCAAGAAGGAGAAACAGAGCAAAGATGGAACCACTAGTCACTTTTGCAAAAAAAAAAAAAAAAGTCTTTTCAAACCATATCCTGCACATATGTACAGACTTCCCTTAATGTCTCAATGACCAGGGCACTATACCCCCAGCTGCAAGAAAGTCTGGGAAAATGAGGAAATGATTACTTTAGACCAATCATGACCTAATGTCTGCTGATGGGCATACTGCTGCCAGAAAGAGAATTTCCATTTGGTTAGCAGAAGGGTTCCAGGTTTAATAAATAAATATACAGTATGCCTTGTTAAATTTTATTTTCTGTGAAAAAAATGTGGGTTTTTTTTTAGCATAGGGATATAATATTGGGGACATATTTATACCAAACATTATTCATTATTTATTTGAAATTCAGATTTAACTGGGCATCCTCTGCTTTATCTGTCAAGAAAAAGGGGAAGATAATGGTCACTGTGGAACTCTCAAGATCTTCCATGAGAGGGATGGCATTTTATTCTAAAGTTTGAATTTATGGTAGAAGAATTTCAGGTCTCATCTGCAGGCTGGTGGGGGAACTCTTCTGTAACAAGTCCTCTAGGAGAATGTTGACCTTCCATTCACATATTCATAGTTGCAGGATATTCTATATAATCTCCAGGTGAGACAAATCTTCAGGGAGGTTGATGGAGTTTTCCACTCTGATAATCCAAAATCAAAGGGCTTCTCCTTTCCAGTGATGTTTTCTGCTCTGCTCATCCCAGTGCAGAAATCGTTCATTTCTGGAAAGCAAAATAGAAAAGTGACAGAAGCAGCTGAAACGCAGTTCTGCTGAGAGTAATCCTGGCCCTTCTTTTGACTGAGTCAGCTACTGGTTATGATGAGGTCGAGCTGGGAGGATCCCCTGGAGAAGGGAATGGCTACCCATTGCAGTATTCTTGCCTGGAGAATCCCATGGACAGAGGAGCCTGACAGGCCACAGTCCATGAGGTTGCAGAGAGTCGGACACAGACTGAACGACTTTCACACTAGACGCTAATGATGAGATTAGTAATTTATAACCAGCACTCAATCAGAGAAAAGGATTATTAAAAATATGAAACTAGGGACTTCCCCTGACAGTCCACTAGTTAAGACTCCACATTTCCACTGCTGCAGGGCATGGGTTCAATTCCTGGTTGAGGAATTAAGATCTGCCTGCTGAGGACAAAAAAAAAAAAAGAAATGAAATTTAAAACTCTAATTTTCAGAATAAAAGCTCTGTCCCTATCAACTCCTTTCCTCTCATTTTTTTCCCCCACTGTAATTTAAATATTCTGTAACCATCCAGGACATGGATTCCATGGCCTGACAAGTCCTTTGGTCTGATATTTTTGACATTTGTTTTGAGCCAGAGCTGATGAAGAGAAATATCTCCAGAAACACATGGTATGAATTGCTATGGAACACAGTTAAAGTATTTTGATGTTGATTCTGACCACATGTGAGCATTTCCCACAGTTCTTAGTCAGATTTAATATTAAAACCAAAACCATACTGTTAATTTTAAAAATTCATGATCACTTTACTTCTTCAGGGTTCTGGTTTCTCACACAGAAAAGCTTAATTCAGAAATTAATGCATGATGATTCCATTCAAATTGCCTGCCTCCTTCATTTATTGATAGATTCTCCAAACTCTTTTTGGTCTCTGGAAACCTCAAAGACTAATACAGCATTTACCAAGTCTCAGTCCTTGATGAGAGCAGTGACATTTCTATAACCCCTGTAACAGTTCATTTGTGGCCCTCCTTTTGAGTCACATTTTCCTTTTATGTATCAAATTTCCCATCTGTGAAACAGCAAGTGACGACAGTATAACTAATTTAGCTATGTGAAGTGCTTTGAACAAGATGGTTATAATGTCTTAGGGTAGTATATGATTGTGTACACAGTCTGGTCCAGTGGCTCTCAAACTGGCTGCATTTTGGAATTACTCAGGGAGTTTTCTGGTGCCTAGGTCTGTACCAAAGATTCTGATTTAACTGATGTAGAGTATGGCCAGGGTGTCAATAGTGATAATACTCCCCAGGTGATTCTAATGTGCAATTAAGTCTGAAAGCAGATAACACTGCACCCCAGAAGCTATAAACTGACCTCTTTCAGATGTGCACTTGTTAGACAGAGTCCCTCAGTGACACCCTGTGGATACAACCTTCATTCTGCTCACTGGGCTTGGCTCCCTGTAACCAGGAGGGAGGCCGAACAGTGGGGGCAGGACCCGATCCACACTAAGGGGGCCTCACCCATGTTGGAACAGCCATGTAAAAGGAGGCTCTGGAGTCTGACTGGAACAAACCATATCATGGAAACATGATATGGTTTTAATTCAGGTTTTCTCTGCCAATGTAGGGAAACATCAAGTGATGTCACCCTTGCTCAGGACAGCTTTGGTGAAGCCTGGGAGCTGAGGGAGCTCTTTGTTCACAAGGCAAACAAAGCTTTTGGTCTTAATATAGTTCCTCCAGTTTCCTTGAAGATAGTATTAGCTTGCAGGTGGGTGTGGGATAGAGACTTTTGAAACTTTTATGGGCATTGAACTGAACTTAGAAGAAAATGTCAAAGAGAATGCATGGGGCCAGGAACTAGAAGAGAAAGACCGCCCAAAAGCTGCCAAGCCAAGAAGAGAGGTATGGGAGAAGAGCTATCTCAAGTAGGGGACGGGAGGAGATGGAGGCGTGTTGGGGAACGTGGGCAGAATTAGCTTTTTAAAAATGTTTTTTATTTATTTGGCTGTGTCGGGTCTTAGTTGTGGTGCACGGGCTTAGTCGCCTTGTAGCATGTGGGATCTTTGCTTCCCGCTCAGGGATCAAACCCAGGTCCCCAGCACTGCAAGGTGGATTGTTAACCACTGGCACCAGGGAAGTCCCCAGAATTAATTTTTTCAAAAGCAAAACCCTGAGACCACGCTACTCAGCCCCTCTTCTGGGGCTCTCCTCTAACATCTTGAGTATGTTTCATTTTCCTCACTAATGCACTAGTCCTAGTGCAGAGAGAATGCTGTTTTCAAAGATCTCACAAAAGACAAGAGAAGATCAGAGTATGAGTCACAATATAAAGAAACAGGCTGTCACCTTTTACAAAAGAGTGGTTTGCTCCCATCTCTACTAAGAACATGCAGACAAATATTTAAAGCCTGTCTCCTGGAAGGACTCAAAGGTACTAGTCTGCTAAGGCACCCACCTGTCTCCGTTCTGCACTGGGCAGAAAAATAAAAAGAAGGGTTATAAGGAGGCTTACAGCAGTGGTTTTCAAACCCTAGCAATGCATCAGAGTCCCAAGGAGGGTGGATTAAAACACAGATTGCTACTCCACCCCCAGAGTTTCTGATTTAGTAGATAAGGACATTTCTAACAAGTTCTCAGGTGATGCTGACACTGCTGATCTGGGGACCACCCTTTGAGAACCTCTGGTTCCTCATGCTCTCATAGAAATTTATTTCCTAGTGAAGTATTTATTATGATCTGTTTCTTGACATTTTAACGGGTTTTATGAGAGGAGAGTGAAAAAGTTGAGTTGGGGAAACACTGGATTGAAGGAAGTTTTTTAAATTATTTTTTATTTGGAGTATAATTGCTTTACAATGTTGTGTTCATTTCTGATGTACAACAACACGAATCAGCTATAAGTATACATACATCCCCTCCCTCCTGAGCCTTCCTCCCACCCTACAATCCCACCCCTCTAGGTCATCACAGAGCACCAAGTTGACTTCCCTGGGCTATACGGCAGCTTCCCACTAGCTAGTTATTTCACGCATGGTAATGTATGCATGTCAGTGCTCCTCTCCCAATTCATCTCACCCTCTCCTTCCCGCTCTGAGTCCACAAGTCTGTTCTCCACTCTGTGTCTCTATTCCTGCCCTACAAATAGATTCATCAGTATCGTTTTAAAAGATGTTAAAAGAGGTTTCTTTTGAGACACTGAAATAACTTCCTGTCTACACATACACAACTTTATTTGACGTTCCTATTCCAGGAAACTCTTAGAAAGATGAAACGCAAAAGAAGATTATTATTTGTTCTAAGAACTTCCTGAAAATCCATTAATTGGAACTCTAGACTACTCAGTTTATGTTCATAAAGTAAATATGCTTTCCCAGGAAAGTATATACACAGAGGAAAGATCATGTGAGAACACAGTAAGAAAATAGCTGTCTACAATCCAGAAACAGAGATCTCACCAGAAACCAACCCTTCCATGACCTTGATCTTGGACACCTAGCCTCCAGAACTGTGAGGATATAAATTTCTGTTAAGTCACCTAGTCGGTAGTATCTTGCCATGGCATCCCAAGCTGGCTAATATACTTTTCTTAAGGCTGAACTCTAAACCAATGCGTCATGACCATGACCCTGACCTATGGCTCAGAAAACTCCTTGCCCAGCTTATCCCCTGACATTATAGCTGTTTTATTTGTTAATTTATTTCTGGCATATGGAACTTCCTCAATCATGGATTGAACTCATGTCCCCCACATTGGAAGAGTAGAGTCTTAACCTCTGAATCACACGATTATAATCATTGTTTTGATGTTACTCTACAGATTCTTTCAGAGACATGAGCTCAGAGGCCCTTCACAACAATTGAGAGATGTAAGGAGTTTTTTAAAAATATATTTATTTATTCGACTTTATCAGGTCTTAGTCCTGGCATGCTGGATATTTTGTTGTGGTACACAGGCTTAGTTGCCCTGTGGCATGTAGAATCTTAGTTCCCCACATCCCCTACATTACAAGGTAGATTCTTAACCACTGAACCACCAGAGAAGTTCCAGATGAAAGGAATTTTACTGAAAGCCTGGAAACTGAAGACTTACTTAATAGTCACAGCCACTAGAATATAGAAGGGCCAGAACCCTGTGTTGTTCCAAATTTATCTCAAATCATCCTGTCTGGTAATACTAAACTAACTAGATAGTAAACATTTCTAAATTCAATTGCTGGTGTTTTCAATGTGTGTGTGTGTGTGTGTGTGTGTGTGTGTATGTGTGTAGTCACTCAATTGTGTCCAGCTGTTCATGATCCCATGGAGTGTAGCTCATCAGGCTCCTCTGTCCATGGGATTTCCCAGGCAAGAATACTGGAGTGGGTTGCCATTTCCTTCTCCAGGGGATTTTCCCAACCCAGGGATTGAACCCGAGTCTCGTGCACCACCTGCATTGGCAGGTGGATTCTTCACCATTGTGCCAGTTGGGGAGCCCAGTATTTTCAATAGACCATTTTAATTGTCATTGCTCACATATCTTTTGGACTGATGTACTATATTTTATGTTTCATAATAAAGAATTTATTGGGTCTTCATCTCAGGTTTCTGGCACAGAGCTTCTAAAAACCTTGGAATTTTCTCAGGGAAAAGGTATCTTTGTTATGCTAAAGAGATGATTTGTATTGATACTGGCCCAACCTCCTGAAGCTTATAGATGGCTGCAGATTGAGTTCACTTATGTAGGCAATGACTAAACCAGTCATACCTCCGTATTGAAATCCGAATAAAAATTCTAGACATGGAAGGTGATTGGAGCTTCGTATTTGGTGAATAGATGCACATTGATGTGCAGAGAGGGTGACATGCCTGTTTCTCCAAGAAGAGGGCAAGGATCTTGGTGTTCCCTCCCAGACCTCACTCTGTGTGTACCCTTTATAATAAAACTATAAAAATAAGTATAGCACTTTCCTGAGTTTTATGAGTCAGTCTAGTGAATTATTGAACCTAAGTGAGTCATGGGAACTCCTAAGTCTACAGACAATAGATCAGAAGTATAGGTGGCTTAGGGACCTTACTTAGGGCTGGCATCTGAAATGATGGCTGTCTTGTGAACCACAAAGTCTTTAATTTGTGGAGTCTGATGTTACTCTGTGTGGTTAGTGTCAGAACTAAATTGTTGTACACCCAGTTGGTGTTAGTTCTGTTTGGGATTTTACCAAAATATTTTAAATGAGAAGTTATTTCCCTCCTTCTGACTTACTTCACTCTGTATGACAGGCTCTAGGTTCATCCATATCACTAAAACACAGACTCAATTTCATTCTTCTCTGTGGCTGGGTAATATTCCATTGTATGTATGTGCCACATCTTTATCCATTCATCTGTCAATGGACATCTATGTGGCTTCCATGTCCTGGCCATTGGAAATAGCACTGCAATGAAATTTGGGTTACATGTGTCTTTTTGAGTTATGGTTTTCTTAGGGTATATACCCAATAGTGAGATTGCTGGGTCATATGGTAGTTCAATGTTTAGTTTTTTAAGGAATCTCTGTTATGTTCTCCACAGTGGCTATACCAATTTACATTCCCACCAGCAATGTAAAGGGATTCCCTTTTCTCCACACCCTCTGGTATCTAGAAAAATGGTACAGACAAAACTATTTGCAGGGCAGGAATAGAGATGCAGACAGAGAGCATGGACTAGTGAATGCAACGGGGGAAGGAGAGGTAGGACGAACTGACAGAGCAGCATGGGCATTCACACACTATCCTGCGTATGGACAGCTAGCGGAAGCTGCTGCGCAGCACAGGGAGCTCAGCTTGGCGCTCTGTCATGACCTAGACGGGTGGGGGGAGGACTCAAGAGGGGGCGGTGTATGTATATATGTGACTGATTCACCATGTTGTGTAGCGGAAACTAACACAACTGTGTAATGCAATTATATTCCAATAAAAAAAAATATGATAGGGCTGCCACAACAAAGTACCACAGACTAGGTGGTTTATACAACAGAAATGTATTTTCTCACAATTCTGGAGGCTGGAAGTCTGAGATAGAAGTGTTAGCGTGGTTGGTTTCTTCTGAGGCCTCCCTCCTCTTATAGATGGCTGTCTTCTCCCTGTGTCTTCACGTCATCTTCCTTACATGTGTGTCTCTGTTCAAATTTTGTCATATAAGGATATCAGTCTCATTGGATGAAGGCTTACTCTAACAACATCGTTTAAAAAATTTTTTTTTTGTTTGGCTGTATTGAGTTGGGGCATACAAGGTCAGTAGCTGTGGTGCATGGGCTGAGTTGCTCCACGGCATGTGGGATCTAAGTTCCCCAACCAGGGACCAAACCCATGTCCCCTGCATTGCAAGGTGGATTCTTAACCGCTGGACCAGCAGAGAAGTACCTGACAACATCATTTTAACGTAATTATCTTTCTAAAGACTTTTTCTCCAAATAGTCATATTCTGGGGTATTGAGGCTTAGGTCATCCATGCATGACTTTGGGGATAACACAATTCAGTCCATAACAGATAGTGAATGTTTTTTCATAGATTTAGTAACCAACTGAATTGTTCTATTGAAAATTTTTATACTTGTGTCCTTTGTCCTTTTATTGCATCTTCTTACAGGAACACCACCCTTATGGCAGAAAGGGAAGAGGAACTAAAAAGCCTCTTGATGAAAGTGAAAGTGGAGAGTGAAAAAGTTGGCTTAAAACTCAACATTCAGAAAACGAAGATCATGGCATCTGGTCCCATCACTTCATAGGAAATAGATGGGGAAACAGTGGAAATAGTGTCAGACTTTATTTTTTTGGGCTCCAAAATCACTGCAGATGGTGACTGCAGCCATGAAATTAAAAGACGCTTACTCCTTGGAAGAAAAGTTATGACCAACCTAGATAGCATATTGAAAAGCAGAGACGTTACTTTGCCAACAAAGATCCGTCTAGTCAAGGCTATGGTTTTTCCAGTGGTCATGTATGGATGTGAGAGTTGGACTGTGAAGAAAGCTGAGTGCCAAAGAATTGATGGTTTTGAACTGTGGTGTTGGAGAAGACTCTTGAGAGTCCCTTGGACTGTAAGGAGATCCAACCAGTCCATTCTAAAGGAGATCAGTCCTGGGTGTTCTTTGGAAGGATGATGCTAAAGCTGAAACTCCAGTACTTTGGCCACCTCATGCAAAGAGCTGACTCATTGGAAAAGTCTCTGATGCTGGGAGGGATTTGGGGCAGGAGGAAAAGGGGACGACAGAGGATGAGATGGCTGGATGGCATCACCGACTTGATGGACGTGAATCTGAGTGAACTCCGGGAGTTGGTGATGGACAAGGAGGCCTGGCGTGCTGCAATTCATAGGGTCGCAAAGAGTCGGACATGACTGAGCGACTGAACTGAACTGAACAGGAACTTTTGCTTATTCATTTATAAGAATTTATTATATATTAAACTACTTGTCACAAAAGTTGCATGTTGTTTAAAAAAATGATTAGAGAAGACAATTTAGGTGATACAAACAAACTTTATTTAATATTTCCTGAAGTGGATGGTCTCCATTTAAAGAACTGCAAGACGGTGCAGAAGACAGGAGCCTTTTTAGTATAAAGAATTAAGAAGAAAGAGGAAAAATGGAAAATAACTGATTGGCAGGAGTCACACAGTCAATCTAGTTTGGACTGAGAAGGAATAAGGAACTAAATAAATAACAACCAGAGTGGTTGACTAGTCATTTCAGGCAGAACATTTACAAGGACAGAAAAATTATTTAAGTTTCAGCTTGCAGACATGGTACCTCATGCCTAGAAAGTTTTTTCAACTATATTTTTTCCCAGTTTTTCATCGGTTATTTGACAGGATTTTGTTTCCAGGTAGAAGAATTTTGTTCCCATTCAGAAGTTTTATGTAGTCAAATGAAACAGTCTTTTCTTTTATAGTTTTCTGCATTAAGAGTACCAAAAGCTTCATCTTTATACAGTTTTTCCTTGGCGTTCACTTAGAATACCATTTCTCAAGAATGGTGGTGGTGGTGGGAATCTCAAAATCTAAGGAAGTTCACCTTTTTTATGTAAAATATCATAATATTTGCATATAACCTTTGCACATCCTCCCATATCTTTAAAATCATCTCTAAATTACTTATAATAACTAACAAAATGTAAATTACATATGCATGAGTGCTAAGTCACTTTAGTCATGTCCTACTCTTTGCGACCCAATGGACCTTAGCCCACCATCCTCTGCTGTCCATAGGATTCTCCAGGCAAGAATACTGGAGTGGGCTGCTATGCCCTTCTCTAGGGAATCTTCCCAACTTAGGGATAGAACCTGAATGTCTTATGTCTCGCATTGGCAGGTGGGTTCTTTACCACTAGCACCACCTGGGAAGCCCAAATTACATGTAAATAGTTGTAAATATAATGTAAATGCATAGCATACAGTTGCTAGCAAAGGGCAAGTTCAAGTTCTGCTTTTTAGAAATTTTAAGATTTTTTTTTCTGAATATTTTCAATCTGCAGTTAACTCCATGGATACAGAAACTGCAGCTATGGAGAGAAGACTATATATTTAACACACATTAAAAAACTTTTACTTGTAATTCATAGATAAATTTTACCTATAATTTACATTACTTTTATGGTTTGTTTTTTACATATAAACACTTAAGCATTTTTTACATGTAAGTATTTAATCCAGATGCAATTCATTTAGGGTGCATTATGAAATGTAGAACTAAAATTTTTCCTAGAATAGCCATTTGCCTAAACTTGGTAGTCTTTATTTTTGGTAAATATTAAGTATTTTAAAAGCAAAAAAAAAAAACAAAAAACTACTGTCTCTTCTTTTCGCTTCTCTTCTTTTCACAGCTATTTGTAAGGCCTCCCCAGACAGCCATTTTGCTTTTTCGCATTTCTTTTCCATGGGGATGGTCTTGATCCCTGTCTCTTGTACAATGTCACGAACCTCAGTCCATAATTCATCAGTCACTCTATCTATCAGATCTAGTCCCTTAAATCTATTTCTCACTTCCACTGTATAATCATAAGGGATAGCTGTGAAAAGAAGAGAAGTGAAAAGCAAAGGAGGAAAGGAAAGATATAAGCATCTGAATGCAGAGTTCCAAAGAATAGCAAGAAGAGCTAAGAAAGCCTTTCTCAGCGATCAATGCAAAGAAATAGAGGAAAACAACAGAATGGGAAAGACTAGAGATCTCTTCAAGAAAATTAGAGATACCAAGGGAACATTTCATGCAAAGATGGGCTCAATAAAGGACAGAAATGGTAGGGACCTAACAGAAGCAGAAGATATTAAGAAGAGGTGGCAAGAATACACAGAAGAACTGTACAAAAAAGATCTTCACAACCCAGATAATCATGATGGTGTGATCACTGACCTAGAGCCAGACATCGTGGAATGTGAAGTCAAGTGGGCCTTAGAAAGCATCGCTAAGAACAAAGCTAGTGGAGGTAATGGAATTCCAGTTGAGCTCTTTCAAATCCTAGAAGATGATGCTGTGAAAGTGCTGCACTCAATATGCCAGCAAGTTTGGAAAACTCAGCAGTGGCCACAGGACTGGAAAAGGTCAGTTTTCATTCCAATCCCAAAGAAAGGCAATGCCAAAGAATGCTCAAACTACCGTACAATTGCACTCATCTCACACGCTAGTAAAGTAATGCTCAAAATTCTCCAAGCCAGGCTTCAGCAATACGTGAACCGTGAACTTCCAGATGTTCAAGCTGGTTTTAGAAAAGACAGAGGAACCAGAGACCAAATTGCCAACATCTGCTGGATCATGGAAAAAGCAAGAGAGTTCCAGAAAAACATCTATTTCTCCTGTATTGACTATGTCAAAGCCTTTGACTGTGTGGATCACAATCAACTGTGGAAAGTTCTGAAAGAGATGGGAATACCAGACCACCTGATCTGCCTCTTGAGAAATTTGTATGCAGGTCAGGAAGCAACAGTTAGAACTGGACATGAAACAACAGGCTGGTTCCAAATAGGAAAAGGAGTACATCAAGGCTGTATATTGTCACCCTGCTTATTTAACTTATATGCAGAGTACATCATGAGAAATGCTGGGCTGGAAGAAGCACAAGCTGGAATCAAGATTGCCAGGAGAAATATCAATAACCTCAGATATGCAGATGATACCACCCTTATGGCAGAAAGTGAAGAGGAACTAAAAAGCCTCTTGATGAAGGTGAAAGAGGAGAGTGAAAAAGTTGGCTTAAAACTCAACATTCAGAAAACAAAGATCATGGCATCTGGTCCCATCACTTCATGGGTAATAGATGGGGAAACAGTGGAAACAGTGTCAGACTTTATTTTTTTGGGCTCCAAAATCACTGCAGATGGTGACTGCAGCCATGAAATTAAAAGACGCTTACTCCTTGGAAGAAAAGTTATGACCAACCTAGATAGCATATTAAAAAGTGGAGACATTACTTTGCCAGCAAAGGTCTGTCTAGTCAAGGCTATGGTTTTTCCAGTGGTCATGTATGGATGTGAGAGTTGGACTGTGAAGAAAGCTGAGTGCCAAAGAATTGATGGTTTTGAACTGTGGTGTTGGAGAAGACTCTTGAGAGTCCCTTGGACTGCAAGGAGATCCAACCCGTCCATTCTGAAGGAGATCAGCCCTGGGATTTCTTTGGTGGGAATGATGCTGAAGCTGAAACTCCAGTACTTTGGCTACCTCATGCAAAGAGCTGACTCATTGGAAAAGACTCTGATGCTGGGAGGGATTGGGGGCAGGAGGAGAAGGGGATGACAGAGGATGAGATGGCTGGATGGCATCACTGACTCAATGGACGTGAGTCTGGGTGAACTCCGGGAGTTGGTGATGGACAGGGAGGCCTGGCGTTCTGCGATTCATGGGGTCGCAGAGAGTCGGACACGACTGAGCGAATGAACTGAGCTGAACTTAACTGTCTTTTCTTAGCCTTTTGGTAATGTTTTACATATAAACTTATGTGGTGGTTCAATATGCTTTTTCCAGTGGAAGTTCTGGAAAAGTGTATCTGTTTGTTGATTTTAGTTGTAGGTTGACTGATTTCATTTTTACTGTTTCCTGAGGTGGAGTAAAGGAATCATGTTTGCCCTGATGTCAATACATAACTTCTTTCCTTTTCATTTTGAACAGGGTACACAAAGAGATTAGCTACTGTTCATCTCCTAGTTCTATGTTACTGAGATCAGTGTACAAATGCTTCCACTTATAGGTTCGGTTTAGTTTTCAAAAAAAAGAAGGAACTCTAAGTATTGAATTACTGAAGATTTCTCATAACAGTCAACAAGAGAATAAAGACTGATTTTTTTTTTTCTATCAGTGAGGATGAATATCCATTTCACTAGGGGAAAACACACTCTTCAATTCTTCCCCCAGCCTTGGTGTCTCCTTAGAAAGTATCACAGTTCAGAAAATGTTTAAACAGTCAACGCTATCACCTTTTATTCAAAGGTAAACCACTCTTTGAAATCTCTACCACGTAGTAGTGAATGCAAGGTAGATAGAAAAATGTAAAAACATAGTTCTAATAAGGTAAATTTAACTATGAACCAATTCTGTCCGATTTGAGCAAAAGCCAATGTTTGAATTATTTCAGAAATCAAAACAGTATTCTGTCTCAATAAACTCCTTGCCCATTCCACACTGGAAAGGTTAACAATAGCATCACATTGACTCACTTCTATGGATTTCACTCAACTGTATTATAGTGTATGCCATTCTTAGAAGAGTTGTAGAATTCTCACCCATGGAGGCATGAAAAGCATCTGTGATATTCTCCATTTCTTTCTTGTTGCAGAACTGCAAGGGACATGTCATTTTGGGGAACAAATCTAGCCATTCTTTTATTCATAAAGGTTTTGAAATGGGTTACTGTGGTGACCTGGAAAGAGGAAAACTTTGTGGTTAGAGGCAAGACCGGGAGAGGTGGCAGTAGTGGGAATTTACTTCTCATTCTATATCATATATTTGTACCTTTTCAATTCTATATGTTGTGCGTGTATAATATATTTAAATGAGTTCTCTTTGAAGTTATTTTTAAACAGTAATTTTTATGTTAGGGCCCAATTACATTTGGAATAAATGCAAGCCAGAGTGTAACAATAGGATGTACCACTGCTCCAGATAGAAAAAATTGATTTACATTTTAAACAATTTCTTTTTTTTTTCATTCATTCAACAAATATGTAGATAACAACTCTGCCAATAATCATGTAAATAAGCTGATGAAGATCGCGGTGGGGCCGTAAGGGATTCTGCACAGAGAATGGAGAGAGGGGGTTTACTGAGATTATACCATCTGCACACGAACTAATAAAGCCATCATACAGGTGAAGAGAGAGTGAGATTTGCTATAATCTTGCTGAGATTCAATTAGTTGCCAGAAAAGTACACTCTGAAAAACACTGAAATGGGTAAAAAAAATGATGACGCATTTTGTCAAATATCTGTCATGCTTCTTTCTCTGCTGCCGAGGTGACATTTTTCATCCGTATGCTTCTTGTGCTGTCTTCCTAAATTATGATCCTTGTCTTAGAGTCTGAAGAGGGGGAGTCAAGGGAGGATTCCTTGTATTTTACTAGTACTTATCGAGGCAAATAATTTGAGGAACTTCTAAATAACTTTATAATTGATTCCAAAGAAAATTGTTTCTTATATCATTGTTTAGATATAAAGCAGATAAAAGACAAATTTGTGACCAAATGTGGTTCATAGCTTCTAAACTGCTAAGTATCATAAAAAAAAGCATTCATTGTCTTCAACACTTAAAAAAAAGTTATACCTTTGAGTGCAAACAAACAGAAAACAAGCCCTGCAAGGCTTGCTTCAGCTAAATGCGAGGGCGTGGCTGTTTGCTCCAGTTCTTACTATTAATTACCAAGATGCAAAGGGTAAGCTTGGCAACAGAGTTCAAAACACTGAATAAACTTGATTTGAGGGCAGAACATAGGAAATCACATAAAAAGATAAATGCAAAATCTTTTAAGTTTTTTTCTGTTTGTCCTTTGTCTTGAGGAGGATGAAGAGAAATACTTTTCTAAAGCACAACTATTAAATTATCTTTCATATCTATTTTCCCCACTCAAATACTGTTAGAGTTACCTTCTACTATTTCTTTTCAAAACCAATATTTCCATTTCATTAAAAACTGCTTGACCTTCTAAGAAAAGCCCAAAGGCTATAAGAGAAATTTAACCACATTCTTCTCATGTTTGTAGTAAACTTCATAAATTCAGAGAAGTAAACTTTTTATAATATAAATAAATTTTACATCAAAATGACCTTTTGATATCATTATTTAGCATGTTTTTTAAGATATCAGATTTAATAGGGAGTTCTTATTCATTCCAGTAACACAGGGAAGCTAATGCAATTTTCCTATGGATTAGAGTTTTTATTTTGGAACCAGTGACTCACATTATATGCCTAGAGAGGAATGAGAACAGCTTGATGGAACCAAATGAGATAAGAAGGATCAAGTTCTCAACTAAACATCTAGTAATAATGTAATGAGTATTTTCAAATCAGAGCTTTCCTAACTATAAAGTAGAAAAACATTGGAATTGGTGCACTGATCTGTGCAATATTGTTTTGCTAAATATAGCACTCTTTCAATTTCATTCAAAAAGCTTAGCTCACTTCTGTCAAATGACAAAAACAGCACAATTTAGTAATGAGGTTGATGATTTTATTCAAGGGAAAATAATCCATGGATTGTGGGGAATACAGTGCCTCATAAACAGTAGAATGCTTCTGGATGGATTTTGAGCCAGAGCAAATTTTATAGAACGTTCATAGAGACAATGCGGAAGTGGACATGAGTGGCTAGGAGATCTAGGATTTCCTTGCAAGGCTGGCAGGTCTTATTTTCTAGGATAAGCTGAGCTGGACGATTGTGACTGGGGGATGTTAGATCTCCTTGATTGGAGTTTCCCATAAAGTGCAGACTGACTTAGGTTTTGATCTGTAACATGGGCCAGGCCACTGGGGTGGCCTGCATTTTGTGGGTCCTGATCCATATATGAGGGATTGGGGTGAATTGGGAGATTGGGATTGACATATATATACACTATTGATAGAAGAAGAAGAAGAAGTAAAAGTCGCTCAGCCATGTCCAACTCTTTGCGACCTCATGGACTATACAGTCCATGGAATTATTAAATAGATAATTAACGAGAAGTTCCTGTATAGGTCAGGCAACTCTACTCAGTGCTCTGTAGTAACCTAAATGGGAAGGAAATCCAAAAATAAGGGAATATATGTGTGTGTATATATATATATATATATAAATATATATACACAGCTGGTTTACTTTGCTGTACAGCCGAAACTAACACAACATAGAGAACAACTATCCAATAAAAATTAATTAAAAAAACAAATGAAAAACTTCTAAAATGTTTCAGTGAATAAGTTTTAGCAGTTCAACTTTATAACAATTATAAATAAACCTGTTACATTTTTTCTGGACAATGCAGTATTGATATTTTTTAAAACAAGTAAATTTTTTATTGACTGCAAAGTAGAAACTAAAAGAATTAGCTATCACTTCATTGTTTACCTGATAACAACCTACCCTGCGATATTAGCTGTAACATAAAGAGCAAACAGTTTGAGGAACTCACACAAAACTCTGTAACAGTGGGCAAAATTTTATATTACAGAATGTTTACTTTCATGTATTATATATTTAAATACATTCTTAACATAGCTTATTTTTAATGATAACATTTTTAAAGTAGTTTTTAAAATTAGCTTTGATAAGAAACACATGTTGAGTGAACATTCTCTTTCCCACCTCTATTAACTCCTCCCCACCCCGACCTCAGGTTCTCAGGACAATCAGCTTCTTGAGTAAGGAATTCTATACATACCTAAGCATTATGTATGTATGTGACACCTTGGTTACACAGGGGTGTGATTAAACTTTATATTTTCTTCCTCTTGTCCATTTGACATTAATTCAACAGGCTTTATTTTCCTGTTCCTGGATGAACACTCAGCAGCTAACACAGGACACATTCTTAGTTCAGTGATTTGTTCAGTCATGCATTAACAAACTCCAGAACTAACTTAAGGCTTCTTACTGCCACCACCCCATTCCCTTTGGTATTTTTATTATTATAAATTAATTTCTACTGTGGTATAGTTGCTTTACACTCTTGTGTTAGCTTCTACTGCATAGGAAAATGAATCAGCTGTACAAGTAAATATATCCCCTTCCTTTTGTTTTCTTCCGTTTAGGGCACCGCAGTGCATTAAGGAGAGTTTCCTGCACTGTGCAGTATGCTCCCATCAGTCATCTATTTACATAATATCAGTAGTGTATCGCTTCTCTTTGAAAGTGGTGGCTTCCTAGAGGACTGCAATAGCCATCTTCAAATAAACCTACTCATAAATCCTCCCTCCTCCCTATACTCTATTTTTAAACCATGATTTTAAACACATGTGTTGTCATTCCCAGACCCACGTAGAATTTTTCTTACCTGATCGTCTTTGGTCCCATCTACTACAACAGATTACTCTGTGTTTTGGAATGAAAGATGGGGCAAGAAGAACTAGACAAGGCTTTGATAAAACTTTTTTTCACATCAGCATCACAATTATACTGGCTAGAGGTGAAGGAAAAGTAGATGATGAAATCTTTAAGAGATACTTTCTATAATGTATATTTAGTACTCTCTTTCCTGCACTGCCTTGCACAGTGATGTTAGTATTCAACACAGTCTTATTATCTGATTAACACTACTTTAGCCACCAACTGATGAGAACAGAGGAAAGGGAGGAAGTAGGTGATTAAACAGTTAATCCCCCTAGGGGATCAGAGAGAAAAAATATGGGAGCCCTAGTATGTTAATGATCACCCAAGAAATTACCCTTACTTAACAACAAAACCAAACAGGCTTGCCTAGCAACAAAACCAAGCAGATTTGCTTAACAACAAAACCATGCAACGGTAGCATGAGACATGCCCCAAACCATAGAACAGTGGTGAAATGATACATACCTATATCCTGCCCATTGGAGTCAGCAAGTTAGTGATCCTTTCGGTTCAGTTCAGTTCAGTCATTCAGTCATATTTGACTGTTTGCGACCCCATGGGCTGCGTCACGCCAGGCTTCCCTGTTCTTCACCAACTCCTGGAGATTGCTCAGATTCATGTCCTTTGAGTTGGTGATGCCATCCAACCACCTCATCCTCTGTCGATCCCTTCTCCTCCTGCCTTCAATCTTTCACAGCATCAGGGTTTTCCACTGAGTCAGTTCTTCACATCAGGTGATTCTTTAGCAGCTTTTTCCACATGTATGAAACAGAAATATAGGGAAAAGGTGACACTGAAACCTGACATGACTTACTACATTCTAGTGTATGTTACTGCCTCATCGAAAAAGCAAGAGAGTTCCAGAAAAACATCTATTTCTGCTTTATTGGCTATGCCAAAGCCTTTGACTATGTGTATCACAATAAACTGTGAAAAATTCTGAAAGAGATGGGAATACCAGACCACCTGACCTGCCTCTTGAGAAACCTGTATGCAGGTCAGGAAGCAACAGTTAGAACTGGACATAGAACAACAGACTGGTTCCAGATAGGGAACGGAGTACACCAAGGCTGTGTATTGTCACCCTGCTTATTTAACTTTTATGCAGAGTACATCATGAGAAATGCTGGGCTGGAAGAAGCACAAGCTGGAATCAAGATTGCCGGGAGAAATATCAGTAACCTCAGATATGCAGATGACACCACCCTTATGGCAAAGTGAAGAGGAACTCAAAAGCCTCTTGATGAAAGTGAAAGAGGAGAGTGAAAAAGTTGGCTTAAAGCTCAACATTCAGAAAACGAAGATCATGGCATCTGGTCCCATCACTTCAAGGGAAATTGATGGGGAAACAGTGGAAACAGTGTCAGACTTTATTTTTTGGGACTCCAAAATCACTGCAGATGGTGATTGCAGCCATGAAATTAAAAGACGCTTACTCCTTGGAAGGAAAGTTATGACCAACCTAGATAGCATATTCAAAAGCAGAGACATTACTTTGCCAACAAAGGTTTGTCTAGTCAAGGCTATGGTTTTTCCAGTGGTCATGTATGGATGTGACGGTTGGACTGTGAAGAAAGCTGAGCACCAAAGAATTGATGCTTTTGAACTGTGGTGTTGGAGAAGACTCTTGAGAGTCCCTTGGACTGCAAGGAGATCCAACCAGTCCATTCTAAAGATCAGCCCTGGGTGTTCTTTGGAAGGAATGATGCTAAAGCTGAAACTCTAGTACTTTGACCACCTTGTGCGAAGAGTTGCCTCATTGGAAAAGACTCTGATGCTGGGAGGGATTGGGGGCAGGAGGAGAAGGGGATGACAGAGGATGAGATGGCTGGATGGCATCACTGACTCGATGAACGTGAGTCTGAGTGAACTCCAGGAGTTGGTGATGGACAGGGAGGCCTGGTGTGCTGCGATTCATGGGGTCGCAAAGAGTCGGACACGACTGAGCTACTGAACTGAACTGAACTGCCTTTTTGCTTATTTCCGTAGCATCATGACAGTTCTGGTTGGGCCACATAGGGTCAAAAACTCCCCTGCCCAACATGGAGGAAGAACTGATGACAGAAGCTTAGCGTCTACTCAAGAGAGAGGAAGAAGGTGGCTTTCTTCCCTCCCCACTCTTCCTTTGATTACAAAAATGTAGCCCACTAAGCTCTCAGTGCAGCATTCCCTTACCCTCTTGCTTGTATCTCTCACAACTATCCAAAACTAATACAGTTTCTTTCATTTAGTAATATGCATTGAAGTTTCCTCCATGTATTCTTATGACTTGATAGCTTTTTTTTTTTTTTTTTTTTAATGCTGTACTGTATTCCATTGTCTGGATGTACCATAGTTAATTTATCCATTTTCCTACTGAAGGACACCTTGGTTGCTTCCAAATTTTGGCTATTATGAATAAAGATGCTATAACATCCATGTGCTATTTTCTGTATGGAAACAAATTTTGAACTCTTTTGGAGTAAATACCAAGGAGTGTGATTGCTGAATCACATGGTAGAAGTGTATTTAGTTTTGTAAGAAACTGACAAACTGTTTTCAAAGTGGCTGTACCATTTTCATTCCCACAAGCGATGAAAAACAAAGTCCTATTGCTCTCCATCCCCAGCAGCATTTGATGTTATCAGTGTTTTGGAGTTTGGCCATACTAACCGTTGTGTGATAATATCTCATTATTTACCTTAATCCGCATTTCCCTGCTGACATATGAAGTGAGCATCTTTTTATGTGCTTCTTTGCCACCTGTATATATCTTTGATGATGTATCCATTTTGATCTTTTGCCCATTTTTAAAGACACTGTTAATTTACTTATTGTTGACTTTGAACTCTTTGTTTGTTTTAGGTAATAGTCCTCTATCAGTTACATCTTTAGCAAATATTTTCTCCTAGTCTGTGGCTTGCCTCCTTATTCTCTTGACAATGTCTTTGAAAGAACAGAAGTTTTAAATTTTAATGGTCTAGCTTATCAATTGGAGAAGGCAATGGCAACCCACTCCAGTACTCTTGCCTGGAAAATCCTATTGACGGAGGAGCCTGGTAGGCTGCAGTCCATGAGGTCGCTAAGAGTCGGGCACGACTGAGCGACTTTACTTTCACTTTTCACTTTCATGCATTGGAGAAGGAAATGGCAACCCACTCCAGTGTTCTTGCCTGGAGAACCCCAGGGACAGAGGAGCCTAGTGGGCTGCCGTCTATAGGGTCGCACAGAGTCGGACACGACTGAAGTGACTTAGCAGCAGTAGCAGCAGCAGCTTATCAATTGTATGTTTTATGAATCACATCTTTGGTGCTGTGTTAAAGTCATCACCATATGCAAGGTCATTTAGATTTTCTCCTGCGTCATCTTACAGGAATTTTATGGTTTTGCTTTCTTACATTTAGGTCTATAGCTCATTTTGAGTTAACATATTTTGTTGGATCTATATCTAAGTCTTTTATTTTTGGTGATACTAATATAAAGGGTAATGTGTTTTTTGTTTCAAATTCTACTGTTTTTGTATATGTACCATGTATCCTGCAACCTCAGTTTAATCACTCAATTAATTGATTAGTGGACTTTTTTCTCTCAGCACTTTAAATATTTCATTTCACTCCCTTCCAGGTTGTATGCCTCTGAGAAGTGGGATGTAATTTTTATTTTTTCTCCTCTATGGGTAAGATGTTTTTCCCTCTGGCTTCTTTGAAATTTCTTCTTTGTCTTTGATTTTCTGCAACTTGAACATGACCTAGTTCTTTTGACGTTTACTTTGCCTGATGGTCTCAGCTTCCTGGGTCTGTGGTTTGGTGTCTAACATTAATGGGGGGAAATTCTCAATCATGATTGCTTCATGTGTTCTTCTGTTCCTTTCTTTCTTCTCCTCCTGTTAGCCTCATTAGGCACATATTACACCTTTTTAGTTGTCTCACTTGTCTTGGATGTTCTGTTCCAATTTTTTTCAGGCTTTTTTCTCTTTACTTCTCAGTTTTTGAAGCTTCCACATATCTTCAAGCACAGAAATTCTTCCCTCAGCCCATCAAAGGCATTCTTTATTTCTGTTACAGTCTTTTTTTTGTTGTTTTTTTTTTGAGCTCTAGCATTTCTTTTTATTTTCAGAATTTCCATCTGTCTGCTTACACTGCCTGCCTATTCTTGCATGCTGTCTACTTTTTATATTAGAGCCCCTAGCATATGAATGGTAGTTGTTTTATTGATAGATTCACAGTGAGATAATTCTAACATCTCTGCTTTATCTGGGTCCGGTTCTGATGCTTGGTCTAGTTCTTCAAACTGTGTTTTTTGCCTTTTAGTATACCTTGCAAGTTTTTTGTTGAAAGTTAAGTTTGGTACACTGAATTTTAAAAACTGCTATAAATGAGCCTTTGGGCTTCCCAGGTAGCTCAGTGGTAAAGAACCCACCTGCCAATGCAGGAGATGTGGGTCCGATCCCTGGGTCAGGCAGAATCCCTGAAGAAGTAAATGGCAACCCACTCCAGTCTTCTTGCCTGGGAAATACCATGGTCAGAGGAGCCTGGCAGCTATAGTCCATGGGGTTGCAAAAGAGTCAGACATGATTTAGTGGCTAAACAGCAACTTAAATGAGCCTTTACTGATGTGACGGCAAACTGCGGGGAAGGGGAAGTCCTATGCTTAGGTCTCTGGTCTTTTGATGAGCCAGTACCAATGGTATGTGACCTACACAGGTGCCTCTTGTTTTTTCCCAACCTTAGGTGGGACAGGATGTCTGGAGGGGGATGGAGCTGAGTATTTTCTTTCACTCAGGTCAGTTAGACTCTGATAAAACTCAGTAAGTTAGGCCTTTGATAAAGTAGTTTCTCTGAAGGGCAGACTTTCTTCAGAAGAATGAAATGCTATGTTGTATTTGAAATGGTTACTTTCCCCTCACCCTGCTGAAAGCCCAAGGATATTTTCTCTGATATTTACTGTGAGCACCTTCCTGGTAGAGCTCCAGGCAGACTGGTAAGTATTGAAGTGAAGAAGAAGAAGTAAAGTCGCTCAGTTGTGTCCGATTCTTTGCGACCCCACGGACTGTAGCCTACCAAGCTCCTCTGTCCATGGGATTTTCCAGGCAATAGTACTGGAGTAGATTGCCATTTCCTTCTCCAGGGGATCTTCCCAACCCAGGGATCGAACCCGGGTCTCCCACATTGTAGACAGACGCTTTACTGTCTGAGCCACCAGAGAAGTCCTTTAAGCATTGAACATCCAGCAATTCACCAATTACAGCTCAGATTTTCCTACCCTGGCAATAATTCCATGGAGGTTTCTGCTCCACTGAGTTGTATCTCCCTAATTCCTCTTTCCATTTTGGGGAGCAGTCATTTGTCCTCTGAACTCAGTTTTCTGACAGATCTAAGAAGACTTGTTTATTTTTCAGTTTGTTCACATTTTTACTTGTTGGTCAAATGGAGTGGTGACTTCTAAACTATTTGCATGCCAGACCAGAACCTAAATTACCTTTCATGGTCCAGTATTCCTATAAACAAAAGGAAAATGTGATTTTGGAACCACAGAACACATCTCAGGACTCAGTAGAGCATGGGTTCTTCTGTCTTGACACAGAAAGCATTCAATGAGAGGCAGAGTGACAGGTGAGGAAAGAGTTTACAGTAATCTAAAGAGACTGCATCGGAGAAGAAAATGGCACCCCACTCCAGTACTCTTGCCTGGAAAATCCCATGGATGGAGGAGCCTGGTGGGCTGCAGTCCATGGGGTCGCTAAGAGTCAGACACGACTGAGCGACTTCACTTTCACTTCTCACTTTCATGCATTGGAGAAGTAAATGGCAACCCATTCCAGTGTTCTTGCCTGGAGAATCCCAGGGACGGGGGAGCCTGGTGGGCTACTGTCTATGGGGTCGCACAGAGTCGGATACGACTGAAGCGACTTAGCAGCAGCAGCAAAGAGACTGCATACTATATAATTTCAACTATACGACATCTGGAAAAGGCAAGCCATGGAGATTATAAAAAAAAAAAATCAATTGCAGACTTCCCTGGTGGTCCATTGGTTAAGAATCTATCTGCCAATGCAGGGGACTTGGATTCGATTCCTGTTCTGGGAAGATTCCACATACCACGGGGCCACTAAGCCTATGTGCCCCAACTACTGAGCCCATACTCTAGAGCCCCTTTGCTCTGTGACAAGAGAAGCCACCACAGTGAGAAGCCGGTGCACAGGAACTAGAGAACACCCCGCTGCTTGCTGCAGCTAGAGAAAGTCTGCACACAGAAACAAAAAGCCAGCACAGCCAAAAATAAATAAATTAAAAAAATGTTGTTTAAAAAGATCAGTTGCTAGGAAGCACAATATAGGGAAGAATGAATAGATAGAGCACAGAGGATTTTGGGCAGTGAAACTATTCTGTATGACAGTAAAATGGTAGACAACACATCATTACACATTTGTGAAAAAGCACAGAATGCAAAATACCAAGAGTGAACCTGAAAGCAACATGAACTTTGTGTGAAAATTATGTCAGTGCACGTTCATCCATTTTAAGAACTGGACCACTCTGGTGAGGGAGGTTGATTGGGGGGAAGCTGTGCACACAGGGAATCAGGGATATATGAAAACTGCTCAAATTTGCTATGAAACTGAAACCAAAAAAAAAAAAAAAAAAAGTCTTAAAATTAAAGTCTAACTAAAAGAAAAAAAAATGCTGGCAAAACAGAGTTCACTAGCTGGTTAGGCTATCTATTCCTGCAGAACAAATTACCCAAAACTTAATGACAAAACACTTTTAAAAAAATTATTTGTTTATGGCCACACCAACACATATGGGATCTTAGGTCCCTGACCAGAATCAAGTCTACACCGCATGCATTGGAAGCGCAGAGTCAACCACTAAGCATCAACAAGTCCCAATTTTTTTACTTTCCATGATTCCTTGGGTTGACTGGGGCTCAACTGTATATTTCTTCTTCTGGGATCTCAGTTGTGGCTGAAATGTCCATGACATATTAAGGTCTCTCTTCATACAGCTCTCTCACTGGCAAGGTGGCTGTACTTTTGATATGGTTAGCTTCTAAGAGAACATTCAAAGCATGTGAAGTGAATGCTGTAGATCTCTTTGGGTCTGTTCTGTGAAGTTACAGAGCATCACTTCTACCTAATTCTACTTGTCAAAATTACAGATTCAGGCCAGTTTAAAAGGGAGGGGAAATGGGTTCTGCCTCTCCGTGGAAGGAGCGGGAAAGAATTTGTGAACATTTAAAAACTACCATGCTATCTTTTATTCAACTGGTGACCACTTTTCAATCTGAATCACCCTGCGTATGTATACTTTTTTTGTCTTCAAAGTATAGCTGTCCATGATGAAAACAACATGGTGAATTAGAGAACTTTTCTGTGTAGAAATGTTTCATACTGGGAAGAAAAAAATGGCAGATTTAGAAATTTCATAGGCAGATTTAGGAATTTCATATCTTAATTGTGTAAAAGGAAACACTAGTAATTTTAGAGACAAACTGAAATAATTAAATATGTAATTAGGTTTCATAACATTGATATTTTTAACTTGATTGTCACATGGTGAAGGTATCATGAAGTTGAGAGAAATCAAGATAGGGGGCTCTCATTGAAGAGAGAATGTCCATTTTTATGATGAGTAAATCCTGCCTTAAAAAAGGAAGTTTTCTAGGAATTCCCTGGAGGTCCAGTGGAATTAGGATTTCATGCTTCCACTGCCAGGGCTACAGAGAACTAAGATCCCACAATCTGTGCTGCAGAAATAAAAAGGAAGTTTTCTGAAAAGAAGTTAAAATTTATCTCCACAATCTGAGAAGTATTTACTAATTATTCTGAAAATATTCCAGTGTCCTGGAAATTTTTTCTTACCTTTCTTTTCAGAAATTTTAGCATCTCTTTTACCCCAGGGCTTCTCTGATGGCTCAGATGGTAAAGAATCTGCCTGCAGTGCAGGAGACATGGGTTCGATCCCTGGGTCCAGAAGATCCCCTGGAGGAAGGCTTGGCAACCCACTCCAGTATTCTTGCCTGAAGAATTCCATGGACTGAGGAGCCTGGTGAGCTACAGTCCGTGGGTTGCAAAGACTCAGACATGATTGAGCAACTAACAATTTCATTTTCTCCTATATCATAGTCACACCAAATATATAATTTAAAACATTTTTTTAAATGGGAAAGAAGTCTGTATTCTTCTGTTGAATAATTCTGGCTTCTCTTCCATGTTATTCTTCTTAATGAATTCAAATGGAGCTTCAAAACTTATAAACTTTTCAAATTAGAACAATTGATTCTCAAATACTCTCATGATTGAGGAGAGTTCAAGGATCCTTCCTTAACAAAGAACCAAATCCAAGTGCAGGGGACAGTGAGTAAGTCAAAGTCTTCTGCTGAGGGTAGAATTCTCCTGTGACTAGTAGTGTCTGAAATGAACACGATTACTTCACTTTTGATTTTCTGCTGGCATTTCTAATTGTAAGTATCAGAGAAATAATAAAAAACAAAGTGGTAATGTGCCACCTTGTGGATGCACATGGAATGGAACGATTGTAGGATTTTTTTTTTCCCCATGATGAGAATTTAACATTGTATTTTTATGCTTTTTCCAATTATATAAGCAATAATTGTTCGTGGGAAAACTCAGAAAGGGTGATCTTAGGTCCACAACCATCAGAGGTGGATGGCTCCCCAGAATTCTAGAGATTCTTCATGTTCTTCTGGATTTAGCAAGTTTCAGGCTCTCAGTCTGTCTCCTTTTCTGCAAAATAATACTGTTAGACAAGATTAGTAAATTTCAAGCTGTGTGTTTTAGTTTCATTATAAATATATATTTTATGAACTTAGTTCATACAATATTTTTCTTATAATATATTGATACTTTCTGGAAGTAGTATGTTATAAAAATGTATACAGTAATATGAACCAAATTTGGAGATATTAGAGATTGTTAATGCATTAATGTTTCCTCATTGAAAAAACTTACAATATAAAAGTGGTCAAATAGGAGATGGCAAGAGTGAACGTTGATATTTTAGGAATCAGTGAACTAAAATGGACTGGAAAGGGTGAATTTAACTCAGATGACCATTATATCTACTACTGTGGGCAAGAATCCCTTAGAAGAAACAGAGTAGCCATCACAGTCAACAAAAGAGTGTGAAATGCAGTACTTGGGTGCAATCTCAAAAATGACAGAATGTTCTCTGTTCATTTCCAAGGCAAACCATTCAATATCACAGCAATCCAAGTCTATGCCCTGACCAGTAACACTGAAGAAGCTGAAGTTGAATGCTTCTATGAAAACCCACAAGACCTTTTAGAACTAACACCTAAAACAGATGTTCTTTTCATTATAGGGGACTGGAATGCAAAAGTAGGAAGTCAAGAAACACCTGGATTAACAGGCAAATTTGGTCTTGGAGTATAGAATGAAGCAGGGCAAAGGCTAATAGAGTTTTGTCAAGAGAACTCACTGGACATAGCAAACACCCTCTTCCAACAACACAAGAGAGGACTCTACACATGGACATCACCAGATGGTCAACACCAAAATCAGATTGATTATACTCTTTGCAGCCAAAGATGGAGAAGCTCTATACAGTCAGCAAAAACAAGACCCAGCATTGACTGTGGCACAGATCATAAACTCTTTATTGCCAAATTGACTTAAATTGAAGAAAGTAGGGAAAACCACTAGACCATTCAGGTATGACCTAAATCAAATCCCTTACAATTGTACAGTGGAAGTGATAAATAGATTTAAGGGACTAGATCTGATAGACAGAGTGCCTGATGAACTATGAACAGAGGTTTGTGACATTTTACAGGAGACAGGGATTAAGACCATCCCCAAGAAAAAGAAATGCAAAAAAGCAAAATGGCTGTCTGAGGAGGCCTTACAAATAGCTGTGAAAAAAAGAGAAGCAAAAAGCAAAGGAGAAAAGGAAAGATATACCCATTGAATGCAGAGTTCCAAAGAATAGCAAGGAGAGAAAAGAAAGCCTTCCTCAGCGATCATTGCAAAGAAATAGAGGAAAACAACAGAATGGGAAAGACCAGAGATCTCTTCAAAAAAATTTTAGAGATACCAAGGGAACATTTCATGCAAAGATGGGCTCAATAAAGGACAGAAATGGTATGGACCTAACAGAAGCAGAGATATTAAGAAGCGGTGGCAAGAATACACAGAAGAACTGTACAAAAAAGATCTTCACGACCCAGATATCACGATGGTGTGATCACTGACCTAGAGCCAGACATCCTGGAATGTGAAGTCAAGTAGGCCTTAGAAAGCATCACTACGAACAAAGCTAGCAGAGGTGATGGAATTCCAGTTGAGTTATTTCAAACCCTGAAAGACGATGCTGTGAAAGTGCTGCACTCCATAAGCCAGCAAATTTGGAAAACTCAGCAGTGGCCACGGGACTGGAAAATAATCAGTTTTCATTCCAACCCCAAAGAAAGACAATGCTCAAACTACTGCACAGTTGTATTCATGTTACACGCTAGCAAAGTAATCCTCAAAATTCTCCAAGCCAGGCTTCAATAATACGTGAACTGTGAAATTCCAGATGTTCAAGCTGGTTTTAGAAAAGGCAGAGGAAACAGAGATCAAATTTCCAACATCCATTGGATCATCAAAAAGCAAGAGAGTTCCAGAAAAATATCTATTTCTGCTTTATTGACTATGCCAAAGCCTTTGACTGTGTGAATCATAATAAACTGTGGGAAATTCTGAAAGAAATGGGAATACCAGACCACCTGACTTGCCTCTTGAGAAATCTCTATGCAGGTCAGGAAATAATAGTTAGAACTGGACATGGAACAACAGACTGGTTCCAAATAGGAAAAGGAGTACGTCAAGGCTGTATATTGTCACCCTGCTTATTTAACTTATATGCAGAGTACATCATGGGAAACCCTGGGCTGGATGAAGCATAAGCTGGAATCAAGATTGCCGGGAGAAATATCAATAACCTCAGATATGCAGATGACACCACCCTTATGGCAGAAAGTGAGGAACTAAAGAGCCACTTGATGAAAGTGAAAGAGGAGAGTGAAAAAGTTGGCTTAAAGCTCAACATTCAGAAAACTAAGATCATGGCATCCGGTCCCATCACTTCATGGCAAATAGATGGGGAAACAGTGGGAACAGTGACAAACTTTATTTTGGGGGGCTCCAAAATCATTGCAGATGGTGATTGCAGCCATGAAATTAAAAGATACTTACTCCTTGGTAGGCAAGTTATGACCAAGCTAGATAGCATATTCAAAAGCAGAGACATTACTTTGCCAACAAAAGTCCATCTAGTCAAGGCTATGGTTTTTCCAGTAGTCACGTATGGATGTGAGAGTTGGACTATAAAGAAAGCTGAGCACTGAAGAATTGATGCTTTTGAACTGTGGTGTTGCAGAAGACTCTTGAGAGTCCCTTGGACTGCAAGGAGATCAAACCCATCCATCCTAAAGGAAATCAGTCCTGAATATTCATTAGAAGGACTGATGTTGAAGCTGAAACTCTAAATACTTTGGCCACTGATGCGAAGAGCTGATTCATTTGAAAAGACCCGGCTGCTGCGAAAGATTGAGGGTGGGGGGAGAAGCAGACGACAGAGAATGAGATGGTTGGATGGCATCATCAACTCAATGGACATGAGTTTGAGTAAACTCCAGAAGTTAGTGGTGGACAGGGAAGCTTGGCATGCTGCAGTCCATGGGGTCGCAGAGTCGGACAGGCCTGAGAGACTGAACTGAACTGATACTATAGAAAGTGAATTTTCTACATTTAAACTACAAAATACAAGGTGGTAATGCATTTTTTTTTTTTTGCCTCATTTCTCTTTTATATTGGGGTTTCATGTGAGATCTTACACGTCTGTTTTCAAAAATGGCATTCTGAAGACATTTACACCTCAGCCAGCCCCTTTATGTATGACCAGGGCACTCAAGATGGCTGGTCTCTTGGTCTCTGTACATTCCTGCTCAACCAGTGCCTGCTTCACATATACCCTACTCACGTGACGGGCCTTTTTACACCCAGGCTCAGGCCAGTGATTGTTTTATTAATAGCTTTAGGTTGAATATCTCCACTAGGAGATCAAAGGGGCAGTGAGGGGCATGCCCACTGCTGGTTTCCCTGGTAAACAATGAGCCAACTGTTATCAGTTCCCCTATAACTGGTAACCTCCCTCTCCCTAAAAGGAGTGAAGGCTGGGGTGCTGGCCACTCCAGGACCTTGCTTCAGTCATGCAAGTTTTCCCCATCCATTAAACCATTGAGTCTCTGAGGCTGATTCCAGGCTCTTTCTTTGGTCTTGAAGCTGGGCAAATACAGGGCTTGCAGGCCTGTTGGAGGCAGCCCAACACCTGATTATAATAAATTCACTATAGCACATCAACAGGTATAGAGGAGAATAATAATTTTTTGTTTACATTCAGGTTCTTGGCAGAGACCCCTCTGTAATAAAAGGCAGATTAAAATGAGAAAAACAAACAGAAGTTTACTAACATGGATAACTCCTGTATACATGGGAGTTCTGGGGGTAAAGGGGTAGGAGAGTTTCAGAGAAAAGGAGAAATTTGACAAGAGAATCAGTATGGGGGATTTGAGGGTAGAGTGGAGAGGTAGCTGGCATAGAAGTGAAGGCAGAAGTGGTCCTAAAATCTTATTTTGCAGAGAGTAATTTTAGTTTACTGATGATGTTGGGATGCTTTTAAATAAACGTTCCACTGAACTCTGGAGATTTTTGAGTTATTGTACTCCAGTTCAATTTTAAGAAAATTAAGTTTGGAGATTTCAAAAATTCCCTATAGTGGTCACTGATACTCTAAATTGCCTTTGGTCATATTGGCCCATTTAGTTAGAAATATGCATGAAGAAGGGCCATGGATTTTAAACATAAAATTGGCCTGAGTCCCTGTGTGTGGCTGCCCTCAAAATACTTACATAACTGGAAACCCCCATCCTAGAGATTTTCCCTTTAGAACAAAGGACAATTCTCAAATGGCTTAAGCAACTTACAGCACAAATGGCTCAATTTAAACAGCTTGTAAGCTAACCCCAGCCAGTTTTAAGAAGACAGGTTGGTTTGGTGGGAGCCAGGCCAGAGACTTTTTTTCAGCCGTCTCCAAAAGACAGCCATTCCAAAGGAATAGGTCAAATCTGAAAAATCCTGGCCATTCTTCAGAAACAGTTTCAGAGAAACAACCCCTGATTTCGATGAATGGCCAGGACTAGCCAGTTTCAGTGAATCAGTCTGATCGCAAAATCAGAGCAAAGTGCCAAATGAATACTCTAATATAGAACAAGGCCCTAACCAGAACAGAGAAACCTTTGAATATATTCTGAGTAAAACCTGGAGAGGTAAAACCTGAGTAAAGCAAAGAGGGCGCAAACTCAGATCCAGGAGAAAAACCTTCAACTCTAGGGCCTGTGAGAAAGCGGTGAGTGGCAGTGGCTCAATTGTGGTCATCAGAACTGCGTGCTCACCAGCCCCAGAGCTATCAGGAGTCTTTTTTTCTTTGGCTGCATTGGGTCTTCCTTGCTGTGCGCAGGCTTTCTCTAGTTGTGGCCTGGGCTACTCTTCGTTTTGGTGTGAAGGTGTCTCTTTTTGCACAGCACAGGCTCTAGGACACACAGGCTTCAGCTCTGCTGCACACAAGCTCAGTAGCTGAGTTCAAGGGCTCTATAGCACAGACTCAGGAGTTGTGATGCCTGGGGTTAGTTGCCCTGTGGCATGTGGGATCTTCCCAGACCAGGGATTGAACCTGTGTCGCCTGCATTTGGCAGGCAGATTCTTAACCACTGGATGACCAGAGAAGACCCCATCAAAAGTCTTTTGTGGTCTCCTACTAGTCACAAAAATGTTGACTTGAAATGAATAGACTACTAGATATTTCTCCAGCAAAGATGGGTCTATTTGGGATTAGCAGAGAATTGTATTTGGTGTTAGCAACCATTGTAAATCATGTACAAGTCCCCTACATAGAAAGGGAAGAAGAATGCTTTTATAGAGAGGAAAAGGAATTTTGGAAAAATGAAAGTGTTAGTCACTCAGTCATGTCCAACTCTTTGCAACCACATGGACTGTAGCTTACCAGACTCCTCTGTCCATGAAATTCTCCAGGCAAGAATACTGGAGTGGGTTGCCATTCCCTTCTCCAGGGGATCTTCCCTACTCAGGGATCCAACTGGGTCTCCTGCATTGCAGACAGATTCTTTACCGTGCAAGCCACCAAGGAAGCCTATATAGCAAATAAAGAGTCTATGGCTTTTTTTTGGCTGAGTTCTTGCCAGGGAAGGAGTCTTCTTCCAGTTGAGCTCTGCTATCTGCCCAGAGATAAGGAGTTCCCCCTTATGGTCTTCCAACTCTATTTGAGGTTTTTGTTTAATTTTTTATACTTCTAAGTTTTGCAATTCTGAATGAAGCTACTATAAACATATAAACATAAATGTGCAGGGTTTGTGTGGATATAAGTTTTCAGCTCATTGGATAAATACCAAAACCGTTGGATCATACAGGAAGATTATGTTCACCTTTGTAGGAAACTGCCGAACTGTCTTCCAAACTGGCTGTACCATTTTGCATTCCTGGCAGCAATGAATGAAAGTTCCTGAAGTTCCACAACCTTGTCAGCATTTAGTATTGTCTGTGTTAGGGTTTTAGCCATTCTAATAGGTAGTGGTATCTCATTGTTGTTTTAATTTGTAATTCATTAATGACATATGATGTTGCATGTCTTCAAATATGTACTTGACATCTTTATAGATTCTTTGGTGAGGTTCTGTCCAGACTATTTGTCCATTTTTAAAAACTGGGTTGTTTTCTTATTGTTGAGTTTTAAGAGTTCTTTAAATTCACTTTTTAATTGTTCATTGTTTAATTATGGTGGGCCCTCTCTTTTTCCTTCACAAGTCTCTCTAGTTCTGCTCCCGCTTGATTCCCCACTGTGCTCTCTCTTCCTGTTGAAAGTAAACTCAACAGCAGAGAAGTATGCTCTTTGCCTACTGCAGAGGCAATGATGCTGCCAGTGGAGCTCATAGGGCAAATCGAAAAGCATATTTCTAACATTTCTTTGGCTAAAAGTTTGGAGCTTCATAAAGACACACAGACATACACACTCTAGATTTACATCTGAAAATGCTATAGCATATTTTTATAGTCAAAGGAGTGGGAAAAGCAATAAATCCATTAGGTCAGGGGTCCCCAGCATCCGTGATCTATTGCCTGATGATCTGAGGTGGAGCTTATGTAATGATAATAGAAATAAAGTGCACAGTAAGTGTTATGTGCTTGAATCATCCTGAAACCATCCCCCATCCCTGGTCTGTGGAAAACGTTTCTTCCACAAAACCAGTCCCTGGTGCCAAAAAGGTTGGGGATCACTGCTTTAGGCTACAGAATAATCACCAGAATTGTTTCAAGCATATTCTTTGGCCACTGAAGTGGGGTGTGTGTGTGTGTAGTGGGGTGTCTCTGACTAGACTAGCCTATAAAGTACTTGAGGGGAGTCCTTAGAGATAAAATCCAGATGGTAAATTGAAGGGGACCCTTGAAAGGCTATTTTATTCTGTTGTACCAAGGAGCCATTGAGGGCTATTGAGTAGCAGTAGAAAAGAGTTAGGCTTTTGCTTTTCATATCCTGTGCTGATAACACAGTATTTAGGCATAGTAATTGACATGTCAACACACAGTTTAAAAAACTGGAGCCCAAATGCCGCATCTTAGAAATTCTCCAAGTCTCCCTTTCCCTCTTTTTAAATTGGGGTTAATGCTTTACTCCAAAGCTGATATGAGGGTTACGTGAAATACTGTCAGAAGTACTTATTACCCATTTCATTAAGACCACTCCTCCTCATTTATCCCGACTCATTTAATTATTCTACTTCATTTAATTGTCACACTTCTTGTAATGTTGAAGGAGTAGGACCCATCATATATCCTTTCCCAGGCTCTGATCTCTAGGCTTTTCTTTTTTTTTTAATTAATTTATTTTTAACTGAAGGATAATTGCCTTACTACATTGTGCTGGTTTCTACCATGCATCAATAAGAACCAGCCATAGGCATACATATGTCCCCTCCCTTCTGAACTTCTCGCCCACGTTCCATCCCATCCTATCACTCTAGTAGTCACAGAGCCCCAGTTTGAGTTTTTGGAGTCATACAGCAAATCCCCACTGGCTATCTATTTTACATATGGTAATGTATCTCATTGTAAAAGCCCCTGATGCTGGGAGGGATTGGGGGCAGGAGGAAAAGGGGACGACAGAGGATGAGATAGCTGGATTGCATCACCGACTCAATGGATGTGAGTTGAGTGAACTCCAGGAGTCGGTGATGGACAGGGAGGTCTGGCGTGCTGCGATTCACGGGGTCGCAAAGAGTTGGACACGACTGAGCGACTGAACTGAACTGAATGTATCTGTTTCCATACTACTCTCTCCATTTGTCCCACCCTGTCCTTCTCTGACTGTGTCCACAAATCTGTTCTCTATGTCTGTATCTCCATTGCCGCCCTGCAGATTTGTTCATCAGTACCATCTTTCTAGATTCCATATATATGTGCTAATATACCATATTTGTTTTCCTCTTTCTGACTTACTGTATTCTGTATACTAGGCTCTAGGTTAATCTACCTTATTAGAACTGACTCAAATGTATTCTTTTATGGTTGAGGAAAAATATCAATAACCTCAGATATGCAGATGACACCACCCTTATGGCAGAAAGTGAAGAAGAACTAAAGAGCTCTTGATGAAGGTGAAAGAGGAAAGTGAAAAAGTTGACTTAAAGCTCAACATTCAGAAAACTAAGATCATGGCATCTGGTCCCATCACTTCATGGCAAATAGATGGGGAAACAGTGTCAGACTTTATTTTTCTGGGCTCCAAAATTACTGCAGATGGTGATTGCAGCCAGGAAATTAAGAGACACTTACTCCTTGAAAGGAAAGTTATGACCAACCTACATAGCACATTGAAAAGCAGAGACATTACTTTGCCAACAAAGATCTGTCTAGTCAAGGCTATGGTTTTTCCAGTGGCCATGTATGGATGTGAGAGTTGGACTATAAAGAAAGCTGAGTGCAAAAGAATTGATGCTTTTGAACTGTGGTGTTGGAGAAGACTCTTGAGAGTCCCTTGGACTGCAAGGAGATCCAACCAGTCCATCCTAAAGGAAATGAGTCCTGAATATTCATTGGAAGGACTGATGCTGAAGCTGAAACTCCAATATTTTGGCTACCTGATGCGAAGAGCTGACTCATTAGAAAAGACCTTGATTCTGGGAAAGATTGAGGGCAGGAGGAGAAGGGGACGACAGAGAATGAGACGGTTGGATGGCATCACCAACTCAATGGACATGGGTTTGGGTGAACTCCATGAGTTGGCAATGGACAGGGAGGCCTGGTGTGCTGCAGTTCATGGGGTCACAAAGAGTCGGACATGACTGAGTGACTGAACTGAATTGAATATTGCATTGTATATATGTACCATTCATATTTATCCATTCATCTGTTGATGGACACCTAGGTTGCCTCCAGGTCCTAGCTATTGTAACTAGTGCTGCAATGAACATTGGGCTACATGTATCTTTTTCAATTATGGTTTTCTCAGGTTGCATGTCCAGTAGTGGAATTGTTGGGGTATATGGTAGTTTTATTTCTAGTTTTTAAAGGAATCTCCACACTGTCTTCCATAGTGGCTATATCAATTTACATTCCCACCAACAGTGCAGGAGGAGTCCCTTTTCTCCACACCCTCTCCTGCATTTATTGTTTGCAGGTGTTTTGGTGATGGCCACTTTGACAGACATGAGGTGATATTTCATTGTAGCTTTGACTTGCATTTCTCTGATAATGAGTGATGTTGAGTATCTTTTCATGTGTTTATTAGCCATTTGTATGTCTTCTTTGGAGAAATGTCTGCTTAGGTCTTCTGCCCACTTTTTGATTGGGTTGTTTGTTTTTCTGGTATTGAGTTGCACGAGCTGCTGTGCAACTATCTAGGCTTTTCTTATTTAGTGTATCACTGATAAAGATGCTCCTGCCATTGTTGCTGTTAGGCCAGGCAGTTGTTGTTAACATAGTTTGTTAAGTGCAGTGCACACATTATCTCACTTAAAAGCCACAAAATTATTAATATTCCCATTTAGTTGATAAGAACACTGAGACTCAGACAGAGGGTTTTGCCCAAAGTCACCCAGCAATTAAATGAGGCAGAGCCTGCATTCAAACCCTGGCTTATCTAGCTCTAGCTCCTACACACTTCACCATTAACTGCACAAAATGCCTTTTATGTGCAGGCTTCTCCCACTAGCTACTTTCCAAGCACTTTATCAGGACTTCATTGGCCTATTTACAGCATAGAATGCTATGTTATCAGGCTTCCCAATAGGTCTCCCCCACTAAACTGAGTCTTCTGAGGGCTGTCTTTGTCTCAGACACTTTTGTTCCCCAAGCACCCTGTATTGTGCTTGGTGAACACTGGGCTCATTAATTCATTCCTTCTGCAGATACTTACAAAATGTTTGCTATAAAGCAGGTGCTATGCAGGAAGAGGAGAAAGGGACAACAGAGGACGAGATGTTTGAATGGCATTATTGACTCAATGGACATGAGTTTAAGCAAACTCCGGGACATGGTGAAGGACAGGGAAGCCTAGCATGCTGCAGTCCACAGAGTCACAAAGAGTCAAACACAGCTGAGTGACTGAACAACAACACAGGTGTATTGCTAGTGTTAGGTAAATAAAACAGTGATACCAACAAAGACCCCTTTGGTACTGTCAACTTAAAGAATATTCAACCTAAAACTTGAGTTATGTTATGTTTGGTGGGAGTTTTTAGGACTTCAAGCCCAAAAGGCAGCATCTCAAGTAACCTTGAGAGAACTGCTCTGTGGAAGTGAGGGGTGGGGGAGTCAAGGTTATACAGAAGTTTTGCAACAAAGGGCAGTTACTCCAAAGGTCAAAAGATTATTGTTAATTAAGGAAAACCAGGTATCTCAAGTTCATAAATTCAGTGCTTTTCTATGTATGAGACTATGCAAGAGTCTGGGCTCACTGAAATCATTCCTTTGATAAGCACCTCAGCTATCTGGGGCCAATATTCTATAGTTTCACATCCTGCATTCGGTCAGCGCTCACCAGTAGGTAGTGGCTACAGTCTGATGGTTACTAGATAGCAGGCATTCTTTCCTTCCAGAGTTCCCTCAGGGCTCACCAGCTCACTTTGGAGGGCTATAATCTCTAATGATGTGACATACTTTGTTTACTGATTTGGCGGGCAATAACCCATTTCTCAGTACCAATATAGGGAGAAGATAATTGGAACACAGGGTAAGCATATTGTCACCTTGCTTATTTAACTTATATGCAGAGTACATGATGAGAAACGCTGGACTGGAAGAAGTTGGAATCAAGATTGCCAGGAGAAATATCAATAACCTCAGATATGCAGATGACACCACCCTATCGCAGAAAGTGAAGAGGAACTAAAAAGCCTCTTGATCAAAGTGAAAGTGGAGAGTGAAAAGGTTGGCTTAAAGCTCAACATTCAGAAAATGAAGATCATGGCATCCGGTCCCATCACTTCATGGGAAACAGATGGGGAAACAGTGGAAACAGTGTCAGACTTTATTTTTTGGGACTCCAAAATCACTGCAGATGGTGACTGCAGCCATGAAATTAAAAGACCCTTACTCCTTGGAAGGAAAGTTAGGACCAACCTAGATAGAGTATTCAAAAGCAGAGACATTACTTTGCCAACAAAGGTGTCTAGTCAAGGCTATGGTTTTTCCAGTGGTCATGTATGGATGTGAGAGTTGGACTGTGAAGAAGGCTGAGCGCAGAACAATTGATGAGTTTAAACTGTGGTGTTGGAGAAGACTCTTGAGAGTCCCTTGGACTGCAAGGAGATCCAACCAGTCCATTCTGAAGGAGATCAGCCCTGGGATTTCTTTGGAAGGAATGATGCTAAAGCTGAAACTCCAGTACTTTGGCCACCTCATGTGAAGAGTTGACTCATTGGAAAAGACTCTGATGCTGGGAGGGATTGGGGGCAGGAGGAGAAGGGGATGACAGAGGATGAGATGGCTGGATGGCATCACTGACTCGATGGACGTGGGTCTGGGTGAACTCTGGGAGTTGGTGATGGACAGGGAGGCCTGGCGTGCTGTGATTCATGGGGTCGCAAAGAGTAGGACACGACTGAGCGACTGAACTGAACTGAAAGTAAAATGATGACTATATAAAGTTTGGACAGAATTTCATACACGTTTGTAGAGAAAAGTAAGAGAACAATTAAAACTTCTATCTCAAGAATAAGAGGATGTGTCTTGTGAGCAACCCAGAAACTATTTCCAGAGGTAATGTTTATAGTTCCAAGAGTCTGAAGGCCCAGAAAATTGCAGTTCGGTAGAGATCAAGTCTTTATCAAGCTTTTAAAGTTCCTCAGAGAGACCAGGAGATCAAGAGGGAGAGTGGGTAGACAGCCCTGTCCTTACCAAAAAAATTGCATCGCTGTAACCTTCCGCTAGTCTCTGGGATTGCAGGTTTACAGATCAGGGCACACTCCCTGGAGCTTGAAGAAGTGAAGTGAAGTGAAGTCGCTCAGTCGTGTCCGACTCTTTGGGACCCCATGGACTGTAGCCTACCAGGCTCCTCTGTCCATGAGATTCCAGGCAATAGTACTGAAGTGGATTGCCTTTTCCTTCTCGAGCTTATCTTCCCGACCCAGGGATGGAACCCAGGTCTCCATGCTGATGGAACCGCATTGTAGACAGACGCTTTACCGTCTGAGCCACCAGGGTAACTTCAGATCGTGGACAAGTGGTCTAGAGAAGAGGATCACTTCCGGTAGGTAGTCGTGAAAACCCCAATGAAGAGGTGATTTCCGAGTTGAAATCTTTGAGGTTTATAAAGTGTTTAAAGAGCGACTGATTGATGAAGAGCAATCTAGCAGTTGTCAAGGCGCTAAAGAAAGTTTCTCTTTGGCGTCAAATCATAATGAAAAGGAAAAGGGGGGAAGAAACACTTAGGAGTGTCCGAGAATAGTGCTTTTCACAGCCCTGAGGCTGAAAAAAACGTGTCTCTGCCTCAGATCCCAACGCCAGGGATACACCCGAGGAAGGGCAAAGCAGCCATTCCCCATCTACGGCTGGGGGCGGGGCTACGGAAGCCGAACGGGCGCAGGGGCGCTCTGCTGGAACAGTGTGCGCAGGCCCGGGGCACTCGGTGGGCTGGGGTGCCTCCGGCGCCGGCCCGCCTCTGCCGCGCTCCCCGCCCACACCCGTACTTAGTTCCGCAGTCGCCGGCTTCCCGGAGCCCAGACGCAGCCTCTGAGTCGTCCGGTACCTTCTGTTGGGTCAGCGGGCGTGAGACTCTCGCGGCGGCGTGTAGTCCGCACCGCTCGGCCGTTGGGCACCCTTCCGCTCGCCCGCCCGGCGGGCCGGCCGAGCTCCCTCACGTGTCTCCCGGCTGGTCCGGGGGTCAGGGCACCGCCTCCACGGCGGCCCCGCCGGACTCGAGGTCGGGGCCGCAGCCCGAACCTGAAGCGGACGGCGTCATGAGGCAGCTGCCATACTTCTGCCGCGGCCAAGTGGTGCGGGGCTTCGGCCGCGGCTCCAAGCAGTTGGGCATCCCTACAGGTGAGCGCAGGAGAGCGCGGAGTCCCCGAACCGCCCTTGGCTGGGTCACCTGGGAGCGGAGCTGGGACATCAGCCGGGGGAGCTCCAAGCTGGGTCGTGGGACTACGGGCAGGGATGACACTTTCCTCCACCCAGGTACCCCTTTGTTGAGGCAGAAGACCTTTGGTCGGGCTGATGGAGCGCGTCCTTGCTCGTGGCTCAGAGCTCACCCGGCTTGTGGTGTGGTGACCTCAGAAAGCTGAAGCTGAGTTTCAGGATCCCCCTTTCCCGCCTCCCAGTCCAGCTGTGATCAAGCCGCCAGGCGTGGCGCCTCTTTTCCCCTTTAGAAAATGTAATGTGGGCCAGATAGGCTAAATTCTTAAGCCAGCAATATGGTTTTCTTTCTTTAAATACGTTAGTAAATTGTGTCCAAATGACGACACAGGCACTTGAATGAGAACCAGGTATCATTTTGATCTTTCTACCTTAGTTTTCGTAGTTAGGACCTTGAAGGTATGCTTAATCATCCTTAAAAGTACATTCCCGGGCTGCCTTTAGGCCTGTTAAAGTAGTCTTTGAGCTTGGGGCCTAGGCATGTGTATTTCAAAAAATAAGAATCTTCTCAAGAGATTCTGAGCCTCTTTAAGAAAGACCAGGGCTAAAAATCCAGCTGTTCCTGTATTTGTTTTCTTCTCCTACTGTGAGACTTTACATTTTTTGATACACTTATATAACCTGGTACCTTACACACTTATAATATGGTACTTTTTTCCTAACCAGTTGGTATGAAGAAGAGAAAGAAATCCTAGCCAGAGTATGAAATGATGGTATTAATAGTCTTAGAGTCCTAGGAATCTTGTTTGATGATTTAGAGTAGGCTTTCATGTGACTTATAAATATTGAATATGAAACTCTAAACAGCATATTTTCTTCTATTGTTTAGCTAACTTTCCTGAACAAGTAGTAGATAATCTTCCAGCTGATATATCTACTGGCATTTATTATGGTTGGGCCAGTGTTGGAAATGGAGATGTCCATAAGATGGTGGTGAGCATAGGATGGAACCCATACTACAAGAATACAAAAAAATCCATGGTAAGAATTGTATTTCACTCCATAAATGAGGATGAGATGATGATTTGGAATAATACACAGGTAGAACTCATCAGTGGTGATCACAACAGTAATCCAGATTCTAGAATTTTGGCAGTGTATCTGAAGGGTTTAAAAGTGAAGTATTTAGTTACTATTTGAATGGAATAACTTTTCCATCCTTTCACTTTCAAGCTGTTTGTGTCTTTGGATCCAAAGTGAGTCTCTTATAAGGTATAGTTGGATTTTGTATATTTTTAACTAGGCTGCTAATCTCTGACTTTTGGTTGGAGAGTTTAATCCATTTACATTTCAAATAATTACTAGTAAGGAGGGACTTTTGCTATTTTACTTGTTTTTTTTAATATGCCTTCCAGCTTTTTTGTCCATTGGTTCTTCGATTACGGCCTTGTTTTAGCTGATTTTTTTTGTAGTAACACGTGTTGATCCCTTCTTATTTCCTTCTGTGTATTTTCTATAGATATTTTCTTTGTGTATACCATGGGGACTGCATTTAACATCCTAAAGTTATAAAAATCCATTTTGAATTTATACCAAATTGGTAGTATACCAAAACTCACAGATTATGTCATTGTGTACCCAATAACATAGATTAATTTTATAAATTACAGAGAAAATAGAAAGTGGAATCACAAACCAAACTATAATAATTAAATTTTATAACTGCCTGTCTATTTACCTTTATTAGAAATAAAAGTGAAATAAAGTTGAGTTTGCCACAGTTAATGTAGGTCATTTACCCTTTAATTATTGCTCACTCTGTTAGGGCTTCCCAGGAGGCACAGTGGTAAAGAATCTGCCTGCAATGCAGGAGACCCAGGTTCAATCCCTGAGTTGGGAAGATTCCCTGGAGAAGGAAATGGCAACCCACTCCAGTATTCTTGCCTGGATAATCCCTTGGACAGAGGAGAATGGCAGGCTATAGTCCATGGGGTCGCAAAGAGTCGGACATGACTTCAGCGACTGAGCATGCACGCACCCTGTTAAGGTGGAACTGCTCACTCTATGAATGGTGCTTTCTGATAAAATTGCAGAATGATGCTTTTTCTCATCTTTCAGCCCCCTTTGAGGTTATACATATTCTCCTGTTCTTATCATCAAATTTACACAGCTTTAGTGCATAATCTTCTAGATATGGCTGAATCTTTTGGTCATCTAAATTTCTCTTTGAAGGGTTTATAGAAATCTGTCACAGTTGGAAAGCTAGCTGAAAAAGTACTGGCGTAAGCAGTAGAAGTGGTCCAGGACTACTTAACGTTATGCTCAATGGTCCTCTTATTTTTCAGGATTAAGGGTGTGTTGGCATAGATAAAGAAAAGAATTGATGAAAGAATACAAAATATTTTTCTGTGGAGTGAGGGAGGAAATGAAAGGAAGGGGAAGCTATCCCATGACTAATTTTTCTTATTTAGCTACTCAGATAACAGAACTGTTATTACAGAGCCAGTTAAGGAGTGCCTTCTGTAGTTAGGAGAAACTTAGTTTTCCATTGGTAGGAGGTTCATTTTAGATTTTTTCTTTTTCCTTTTCTTTGCTGATAACAGATGTACATGATGTACCTGTTGAAGTCTTTACTCCTTTTTTAAAAAATGGGATTGTCTGTCTTACTGACTGAAAGTTCTTAATATATTCTGGATCCAGTTCTTTTGTTGGAACTGTGTATGACAAATGTCTACTGTGTTGCTTTTTTTTTTTTAATTTCATTAATGGAATGGTGTCTTTTGAGAAAGAGTTTCTTTGTTCATTACCTCTTTGATGTATTTGCTCAGTTTTTTTGCCTTAAGAGTCTTATTTTGTTGCGTGTTAACTTTTTCTAAAAACAGCAAATCACACCGGATTTGTGAGATAGCATCTACCTTACTCAGTTATAATGTTTACCTGTAAGGTCAGGGTCAAGAACAGGAGCAATGGAAGAGTTTAGAAAAAACTGCATGTATATTTTAATCTGTCTTTAAAAATTTAAGGAAGGTTGATTGTTTCATTTCAGTGACCCCACCGTAAAAATAAAGATACATTCAATTTTAACATCTTTTAACTGTAGGAAACTCATATCATGCATACTTTCAAAGAGGACTTCTATGGGGAAATCCTCAAAGTGGCCATTGTTGGCTACCTCAGACCAGAAAAGAACTTTGATTCTTTAGGTAAGTTCTTTTTTAGATCTTCTTAGATATTGCTGCAGCCCCTTTTATTGCTTCTCCTAATAATAATCACGGCAGGACAGATTGTATTTGAGCATGTAATATGCCAGGCCTTGTTTTAAGAGCCTTACATGAATCAACTCACTTTATCCCCACAATGACCGCATGAAGTATTATTTAGTCTATTTTGCAGGTGAGGAAATTGTTAGAAAGGTTAAGTAGTTTGCCTGGGGTAACAGTAAGTGATGCAGCCTAGATTCAAACTGACTCTCTCTCTCCAACAGTATGAAGTTAGTGAAATATATTTCCTTTTGTATTTTAAGAACAAGTAAGAATTAATATTGTGAATAATGGGTGCTTAGCAGTACTTGAAGTGTAAGAAACAGTAAATCAGAACATTTAAACTAATTGGTGCTGAGTATCTTATTGTAGTGTGATAGTTTTAATTCTAATGTAGAGTTTCTTTTACAAGTGTAAATATTGAAGAGAACTGATAGTGTTTGTTTCATTTAGTATGTGACTTGTACCTTTTTGCTAATGCCTTTCTCTAAGTAATTGCAAGACGATTAGGGACATCCTTTATGTACCATTGACTTTTACTTAAGTCTAGAAGAAAGGATGAAACAAACATTACTGGGCACCTACCCTGTGCCAGGGACACTGCCAGCTTCTGAGATTTAAGGAGAAGCTGAACAAAGAAGTAGTAAAAAGCACAGCAGCAGTTTTTCATTGTCTTTACCTGGTATATTCTCTCCGCAGAGGCACTTATTTCAGCAATTCAAGGTGATATCGAAGAAGCTAAGAAACGACTAGATTTACCAGAACATTTGAAACTCAAAGAAGACAAATTCTTCCAGGTTCCTAAAAGCAAGATAATGAATGGCCACTGATGGAAAAATCATCTTATTTATTCATTCACTGTTTTCTAATATTTTACTGCTCATAACTCTGCAGTCTCATCTTGGTTATATTTTAAAAAACATTTTCGTACAGCTGTGAATTAATTTAAATAGTGCAATGTAGTTACCATATTATGTTCCAACTGTTCAATTAAACCCATCATGTCACAGTACTAAAAAAGTTTATTTTAAAAAAATCAAGATTTTTATGTAATATGTTGATTAAAATATACCACTAGAAAGGTCTTAAGTATCTTATAATGGAAATGAAATATGTATAAATATGGTTAACAGGCAGGTCATTAGTTTGAGATGAGAACAGTAATTCTCATGGTAAAATTCTAGCATGCGTGTACTTGTATAGCATGCTCTGCTCATCAGAAAGCTTATAAAAGTAACTGTATTAAGCAGAGGTTTGACAGTTCATTATAAACCTAAGGGGAAAATCCAGACTTCATATTTTTTATATTTTGGGCATTTATGTATTATTAAAGACATGAAGACTGGTGAAATTTCATTTTAATTAGTCATTTCCTTTAAGGCCTCAAATCATTGTACTGTGTTCCATTTTTCGTTGCAGCTGCCTCAGTTCTAATTGGTCTAGACTCCCTGCCTTTTATTTGTTTGTTTTTCTTTTAAAACAGTAAAATGGGTCTTTTTCATATCTCTAGGTCTCATTTTTGTGTTGTATAGCACTTCTCTCTTTTTAGGAGTAGGTATTCTTCAACATTTTTCTTTAACCTTTGTTTCCTGTAAACAATGGTCAACATCAGTTTTTCCATTTACAAAATGTAGAGTTTCATCTGCATCTGTATCTGCCATTCCACCCCTTCACTATATGAACAGTGGTGAAGCTGCATCTCTTGTATTTAAGAAAAAAACACCCCAAAACTTCATCTTTAGGTTTTCTCAAAGTTTAAATGAACACACAGCTGTTCATTTATATATACCAGTTTCCTAATGTAAGATACTTATTCCCGCCGCCGCCCCCCCCCCCCCCCCCCCCCCGCCAGAGAAAAAAACTTAAGAGCCAACTGAACTGTGAAGTAGAAAGTTACTTATTTTTAATGTGATTTTATGTTCCTGAGCAAATACAAACTGTTGTAGTTGTGTGCACACATTGTAATTTAAGGCTAAAGAGTGCTTGTGGTTGGGCGGAAGGCATAAATAATAAAGTTTCAGTTAAATAATGTTCATGCTATGCATTTCTTCCTCTTGCTGACTACTAGGAAATGATTCTTAGCCATTTAAGACTTCTGTTTATATCGGCAGAACAAAAACAGATATTTGGGATATTTAGGAAATTGAGACTACAGATTGTTTTGGTTTTTGTAGCACATTGTAATATTGTCCACTTTAACACCAAATTTGGGGAGGGGATTGGGGGCAGAGTATCTAAATGGTAATTTTAAAGATAACTCATCATAAAATCATTTTCTCCTAATCTGTATAAATGAGAGAACTGATTGGAACAAAGCTGTTTATATAATATTTACAGAAACATCTAAAGCTAATGTTGGAGAAGGGGGAAGCATGCGTAAAAGCAGTTGGGTTGTTTTTCATTTTGATGTATGAATTTATGGCAAACAATGTAGTCTGTGTCTTTTTCATTTCTTTATAGAAATACTTAGGAGATGTAATTTAATGTTAGGAATCCTATACTTGAAAGAAGCCTCAATTATCAGTGGCTCTTTGAAACACAGTTAAAAACAACATGGAAAGTGTAAAAACATTTGTGTTTGAATAGCTTGCTGCTGGTTATGTCTTCATTAAGTGTAAAAATTGTTTGATATTGTCACCTTATGTCTTGTTAAATAACTAGCTTCTGAAAATCATATAGTGTGTGGTTTAGAAGTTAGTTAATAGTGTCTACATTTTTTTTAAGTTTTATATTAAGTATTTATACATTATAAGAAATTGCAGTAGGGCCTTTTTCGATTAGTCAATGTTTTCAGGCCTTGAAATAAATCTTGACCAAGTGATGTTTCTTCTTTTTCTCTGTGTCAGTTTGGTTTGTCTGTGTGAATTCCTGATTTGTTGGTTGATGGTTATTGGTTACTGTAAGGTGGTTAGAGGCCCTGAATAGTGAGTTACAGGCAACAGTTACAGGGAGAACCTGGTGAGCAGCAGCGGTTCTACAACCAGAGGCCTTGCCTTTAAGGGGCCCTGTAAGTAGGTCTGGATGCTTCCCTGATGGCTCAGCGGTAAAGGATCTACCTGCAGTGCAGGAGACATGAGTTCGATCCTGGGTTGGAAAAATCCCCTGGAAGAGGAAATGGCAACCCACTCCAGTATTCTTGCCTAGAAAATCCCATGGACAGAGGAGCCTGGTGGGCTACAGTCTGTGGGGTTGGAAAGTCTGACACGACTGAACACACACGCACTCAAGTAGGTCTGAGTATCTTTCCATGTCTTCTGCTTCAAAACAGTTCTGTAACCCTCATGACTTGCCATCAACCCCACCGCAGTGAATTGGGACTCTTGCCTATCTCTACTATATGCAGAAATTCACAGATGCTCTTTGAACACTTCATCACCAGTGCTGTCAATTATGGAGGCTTAAAGGCTTGCAGTTAGAGCTCTTTACATGGTTCTGATCAGGGAGATGTAAGCAGTAGTCTACTTGGAATTTATGAGGACAGCTCCGCTTTCCCTGGTGAAAGTGCTAGCCTTTTCCTGTTCTCTTCCTTGGAAAACGGACAGGGGCTGGTAGAGGAGAAGCAATCTGACCTTCAGGGACTGAACTAGGAAAGAAATCTACCTTGTAGAAAGAGATGCCATCATAAGCAAGAGTTTGCAAAAACAAAGTTACAAAATAAGCTCTACAAAGATGATGGATATAGGGATTATCAGATACTGAACTTGAAATCATTGTTAAAGAAGAGTGTCAAAAATGGGGAAATAACAAAGTTCTATTAAAAACCAGGCAGATTTAAGAGTTGTCAAAACAATTTATATTGATGAAAAAATAATTGAAATTTAAAGCTCAGCAGACAGCTTAAGTACAGCATAGATACTGAGCTATGAGATCTGAGTCTGACTGCTCTCATATATTGTATGTACACTCCAAATTCACCTCTCGCGCTCTTTGTGATGTGGCTGGGACTTAACATTTCTTTGAAGTTGGCTTCCTTTTGGGTCAAGTCATACATGGAGGTTGAGCCCAAGCTTGTGTCACAAGTAACTCAGCCCTTGGACCTACAGTCTGCTTACCTCCCCTGTTCCTGAGTATGTATTTGGGATAGACATACATACCTGACCACTGAAAGAATCCCCATTTTCATGCCCTGACCATAACAAGGGCCAAGTAGAAGTTGGAATAGTAAACCACATCTGCTATATCTTGGGAAATTGCCAAGTGCCATCATTAAAAATACAGAAAGATTCAAGATAAAGTCTCCTATCTTCTGAGGACTTCTTGGTGGTCCAGTGAATAAGACCTGTGATCCCCATGCAGGGGGCCCAGGTCCGATCCTTGGTCAGTGAACCAAGATCCCACGTACTGCAACTAAGCTCAAGTGCCACAACTACCGGGTGTGCATACTGCCCCTGGAGAAGCCTGCGTGCCGCAGTGAAAAACCCAGCGCAGGCGAGAGGTTCGCATCTGTTCAGGCTGTGCAGAAACTTGATGGGTCTTGGGAAGTGACTGTATTATCAAAATTGTCAGGTGATGACCTCAGCTGCAGCTGTTGTACAAGATATATAAAACATCTCAACATTTCTAAGGATTGGTGAATGAACACAACACAACATAATGGAGAAAAATCAGTATTTTAAAAATAACAGTGGAGAGCTATGTTGAATGATGGTATGCAACGTACAAAAGTTTATAGGATGTAACTAATGCTATCAAAATATTACAGCTTTAAATACAAAGAAAAGAAAGATCAATGACCTAAGCTTTGATGTGTTAATGTAGTTCATCCTCAGTTTAAAAAAAAAAGTACCACTCTGTTGATAATGGCTACGCATGTGAGGGAGGGGAGTATATGGGGAATTTCTGTTCCTTCCTGTCAATTTTGTTGTAAACCTATGCTAAGTGCTAAGTCATTTCAGTCATTCCGACTCTGTGCGACCCCACAGACGGCAGCCCATCAGGCTCCCCCATCCCTGGGATTCTCCAGGCAAGAACACTGGAGTGGGTTGCCATTTCCTTCTCCAATGCATGAAAGTAAAAAGTGAAAGTGAAATCGCTCAGTCGTATCCAACTACTGCTTAAAAAACAGGGAGGGGCCTCAAAAAATTAATATGCAGGGTAGATGTTTTTGGCAAAACTTTTGTTTCAGTTTTATATATGTCTATATATTATATATGTGTGTATGTTTGGTGGATTGTGATGCAAAATGTTATTTTTTAGATCAAAAATTTTGCATATCACTGTAGTTAAATTATACGGGCAAATAAGAACACAGATTAACGTAAATCCGTGGTCTGGGAAGATTTCACATTGCCTCAGGTATTGAGCTTGTGCTCTTGAGCTGATCCATGCTCTGCAACAAGAGAAGCCACTGCAAAGAGAAGCCTCCACACTGCAACTGCAGAGTAGCCCCTATTCGTCACAGAGAAAGCCCACATGCAATAAGGAAGACCCATTGCAACCGCCCCCCCCAAATAAAAGGAAAAAAGACCCCAGTGAGCTCTCTCACTGTCTTTCCACTATGTGAGGATATAATGAGAAGTGGACAGTCTGCAAACTGGAAGAGGGTCTCACAGGAGGACTGGACCATACTGGCTCTATGAT